>NC_052069.1:137694199-138035576 GCF_015852505.1 Tachyglossus aculeatus | reverse complement strand
ACGGCCTAGCTGATTATTAAAAAAGAAACCGAACAAAAAGTTTCCCAATCCAACATTTTGTCTCCATGAGACGGGAATTAAATCCAATTTCTTTCGGTTTGGACAGTGAGGACAGTACGAGACTGGAACTGGGACCCTGCCGACTTTGAACTGTCTACCCCAAGAGGTGGACCCTGGGAAGTGTGCCCTAAATCCCCCAAGGAAATAAAATGGAAAAAAACCACGATGGCCCCCAAAAGAATACAGGGCTTTAAAACATGCCTTAGAAACCTCAGAACCACAAAAGGAACCGATAGGAAAAAGGAATTGGCGTTTTGATTTCCTCTTAAATTTATTTAATTTAAGAGGAAATCAAAAAGCCAATGCATCATCTGACTATTAATATCCATGGGGTCCCGGGAAGGGAGCTGGTTCCTTTAGAGGAAGGACAAAGGGAATTGCCCTCCCGAAAGATTTTTCGTGATTTGGGGATTTTTTTGCATGACCCATCCTCCTTCCATGTAGCAGTGGGCTGGAAACAGGGCTAGCCGGGCAACCCGACTGAGTCTGTTCCATTTTCCAGAGTGATCTCCCTGGATTTTCTAGGAAAGCAAAGTACCTCTGGACATCCAGAATATTAATATCCTTTATCCTCCCATCGGGAAATCCATAGGACCAGCCAAAAATCAATCTGGGCACCTCTGGACTCCGAAAGCAGGTTTAGGCCCCCACACGGTTATTTAAGGTTACCCTATGACTCTGTGGCCCCCAATCGCACTCTCGGGCATGTGTGGGCATCGGGAATACGCTCGACCGACGGCCACTCCTCCCCTTGGAGCCCAAAGCACTCAGATTATCTACGGGCACCAGATATGTGAAGCCACCTAAAAATCGGTTTTGCGATCGTGGGCACAAATCAACAGATTTCTTCTGGCATGAGCACCAAAAAAGCGCTTGGTCTTGCTGGCTTCACATGGGGAGAGGGATTTTCCTTTCAAAAATAGGGAGGTTTTGGGGTTTTGGATCAAAAGCCTTCTGCAGTTGCTCCTTTTTTATGAGGAGGACTAGATAGAGAAAAAGGGAAAGAAGCAGCAGGAAAAAAATAGTCTGTAAACTACTCACTTGCAGGGGTTTCCTGGAGGAACAGCCACGTCTCCCAAGGTTTTGGGTCACGGATTAATGTAAATACAAAGACAAAAATAATTAGAGAAGCAGGTGGTCACATTGTAAAGAGCGCGGGCTTTGGAGTCACAGGTCATGAGTTCAAATCCCGCCTCCACCAATTACCGGCTTTGTGACTTTGGTCACGTCACTTCACTTCTCTGTGCCTCGGTTCCCTCATCGGTAAAGTGGGGATTAAGGCTGTGAGCCCCGCGTTGCACAATCCGATTACTTTTTCACCTCTGCTGCGCTCAGAACAGTGCTTTGCACAGAAGAAGTCCTTAATAAATAATATTGCATTACATGGAATTATTATTCCGAAGGAACTCGTGCAGCCATACCGGAAATGGGGCAGGTGGTTCATTCTGAACTCTCGGGGCAAACTCGAGACGGCCCCCTCCGCACAGAGAAACTATACCTACAGTCATCTGCCCAGGACCCGACTCAGGATCAACAAAACAAACGCAGACAGAGCCAAATCCCCTACCCCCCAGTGAGCAGTGAAAAGGTCAAAATTAGCCCCCTAACCACACTCACCATGACCCGGCAATATAGAGAAGAGAAGCATTTGTAAGATACTGAAACGGCAGCAACTGGGGGAAGGCCAAACCTCCGGGGGCCTTATATAGAGTACGGGAAAGGTCGGGAATCAATCGCCTGGCAATCCCTTCATTGGGAGCAGCTGAGTAGTGGGCCTCCATTGGAGGGCACTGGGCCGGTGAGCGGCTCATTCTTTGCAGGATAAACACCGTACCCTCTTGGCATAATGCGTGGGTTGTGGAGGAGTGCTTCCTCGGCAAGGGGTGGCATGAAAAACCCAGTGGGAAAGGACCGAAAAGCAATCTCGGGTACCCCAAGGGCCCCAGGGAATGGGAGAGCTAGGGTACGGCCTAGCTGATTATTAAAAAAGAAACCGAACAGAAAGTTTCCCAATCCAACATTTTGTCTCCATGAGACGGGAATTAAATCCAATTTCTTTCGGTTTGGACAGTGAGGACAGTACGAGACTGGAACTGGGACCCTGCCGACTTTGAACTGTCTACCCCAAGAGGTGGACCCTGGGAAGTGTGCCCTAAATCCCCCAAGGAAATAAAATGGAAAAAAACCACGATGGCCCCCAAAAGAATACAGGGCTTTAAAACATGCCTTAGAAACCTCAGAACCACAAAAGGAACCGATAGGAAAAAGGAATTGGCTTTTTGATTTCCTCTTAAATTTATTTAATTTAAGAGGAAATCAAAAAGCCAATGCATCATCTGACTATTAATATCCATGGGGTCCCGGGAAGGGAGCTGGTTCCTTTAGAGGAAGGACAAAGGGAATTGCCCTCCCGAAAGATTTTTCGTGATTTGGGGATTTTTTTGGCATGACCCATCCTCCTTCCATGTAGCAGTGGGCTGGAAACAGGGCTAGCCGGGCAACCCGACTGAGTCTGTTCCATTTTCCAGAGTGATCTCCCTGGATTTTCTAGGAAAGCAAAGTACCTCTGGACATCCAGAATATTAATATCCTTTATCCTCCCATCGGGAAATCCATAGGACCAGCCAAAAATCAATCTGGGCACCTCTGGACTCCGAAAGCAGGTTTAGGCCCCCACACGGTTATTTAAGGTTACCCTATGACTCTGTGGCCCCCAATCGCACTCTCGGGCATGTGTGGGCATCGGGAATACGCTCGACCGACGGCCACTCCTCCCCTTGGAGCCCAAAGCACTCAGATTATCTACGGGCACCAGATATGTGAAGCCACCTAAAAATCGGTTTTGCGATCGTGGGCACAAATCAACAGATTTGTACTGGCATGAGCACCAAAAAAGCGCTTGGTCTTGCTGGCTTCACATGGGGAGAGGGATTTTCCTTTCAAAAATAGGGAGGTTTTGGGGTTTTGGATCAAAAGCCTTCTGCAGTTGCTCCTTTTTTATGAGGAGGACTAGATAGAGAAAAAGGGAAAGAAGCAGCAGGAAAAAAATAGTCTGTAAACTACTCACTTGCAGGGGTTTCCTGGAGGAACAGCCACGTCTCCCAAGGTTTTGGGTCACGGATTAATGTAAATACAAAGACAAAAATAATTAGAGAAGCAGGTGGTCACATTGTAAAGAGCGCGGGCTTTGGAGTCACAGGTCATGAGTTCAAATCCCACCTCCACCAATTACCGGCTTTGTGACTTTGGTCACGTCACTTCACTTCTCTGTGCCTCGGTTCCCTCATCGGTAAAGTGGGGATTAAGGCTGTGAGCCCCGCGTTGCACAATCCGATTACTTTTTCACCTCTGCTGCGCTCAGAACAGTGCTTTGCACAGAAGAAGTCCTTAATAAATAATATTGCATTACATGGAATTATTATTCCGAAGGAACTCGTGCAGCCATACCGGAAATGGGGCAGGTGGTTCATTCTGAACTCTCGGGGCAAACTCGAGACGGCCCCCTCCGCACAGAGAAACTATACCTACAGTCATCTGCCCAGGACCCGACTCAGGATCAACAAAACAAACGCAGACAGAGCCAAATCCCCTACCCCCCAGTGAGCAGTGAAAAGGTCAAAATTAGCCCCCTAACCACACTCACCATGACCCGGCAATATAGAGAAGAGAAGCATTTGTAAGATACTGAAACGGCAGCAACTGGGGGAAGGCCAAACCTCCGGGGGCCTTATATAGAGTACGGAAAGGTCGGGAATCAATCACCTGGCAATCCCTTCATTGGGAGCAGCTGAGTAGTGGGCCTCCATTGGAGGGCACTGGGCCGGTGAGCGGCTCATTCTTTGCAGGATAAACACCGTACCCTCTTGGCATAATGCGTGGGTTGTGGAGGAGTGCTTCCTCGGCAAGGGGTGGCATGAAAAACCCAGTGGGAAAGGACCGAAAAGCAATCTCGGGTACCCCAAGGGCCCCAGGAAATGGGAGAGCTAGGGTACGGCCTAGCTGATTATTAAAAAAGAAACCGAACAAAAATTTCCCAATCCAACATTTTGTCTCCATGAGACGGGAATTAAATCCAATTTCTTTCGGTTTGGACAGTGAGGACAGTACGAGACTGGAACTGGGACCCTGCCGACTTTGAACTGTCTACCCCAAGAGGTGGACCCTGGGAAGTGTGCCCTAAATCCCCCAAGGAAATAAAATGGAAAAAAACCACGATGGCCCCCAAAAGAATACAGGGCTTTAAAACATGCCTTAGAAACCTCAGAACCACAAAAGGAACCGATAGGAAAAAGGAATTGGCGTTTTGATTTCCTCTTAAATTTATTTAATTTAAGAGGAAATCAAAAAGCCAATGCATCATCTGACTATTAATATCCATGGGGTCCCGGGAAGGGAGCTGGTTCCTTTAGAGGAAGGACAAAGGGAATTGCCCTCCCGAAAGATTTTTCGTGATTTGGGGATTTTTTTGCATGACCCATCCTCCTTCCATGTAGCAGTGGGCTGGAAACAGGGCTAGCCGGGCGACCCGACTGAGTCTGTTCCATTTTCCAGAGTGATCTCCCTGGATTTTCTAGGAAAGCAAAGTACCTCTGGACATCCAGAATATTAATATCCTTTATCCTCCCATCGGGAAATCCATAGGACCAGCCAAAAATCAATCTGGGCACCTCTGGACTCCGAAAGCAGGTTTAGGCCCCCACACGGTTATTTAAGGTTACCCTATGACTCTGTGGCCCCCAATCGCACTCTCGGGCATGTGTGGGCATCGGGAATACCCTCGACCGACGGCCACTCCTCCCCTTGGAGCCCAAAGCACTCAGATTATCTACGGGCACCAGATATGTGAAGCCACCTAAAAATCGGTTTTGCGATCGTGGGCACCAATCAACAGATTTGTACTGGCATGAGCACCAAAAAAGCGCTTGGTCTTGCTGGCTTCACATGGGGAGAGGGATTTTCCTTTCAAAAATAGGGAGGTTTTGGGGTTTTGGATCAAAAGCCTTCTGCAGTTGCTCCTTTTTTATGAGGAGGACTAGATAGAGAAAAAGGGAAAGAAGCAGCAGGAAAAAAATAGTCTGTAAACTACTCACTTGCAGGGGTTTCCTGGAGGAACAGCCACGTCTCCCAAGGTTTTGGGTCACGGATTAATGTAAATACAAAGACAAAAATAATTAGAGAAGCAGGTGGTCACATTGTAAAGAGCGCGGGCTTTGGAGTCACAGGTCATGAGTTCAAATCCCGCCTTCACCAATTACCGGCTCTGTGACTTTGGTCACATCACTTCACTTCTCTGTGCCTCGGTTCCCTCATCGGTAAAGTGGGGATTAAGGCTGTGAGCCCCGCGTTGCACAATCCGATTACTTTTTCACCTCTGCTGCGCTCAGAACAGTGCTTTGCACAGAAGAAGTCCTTAATAAATAATATTGCATTACATGGAATTATTATTCCGAAGGAACTCGTGCAGCCATACCGGAAATGGGGCAGGTGGTTCATTCTGAACTCTCGGGGCAAACTCGAGACGGCCCCCTCCGCACAGAGAAACTATACCTACAGTCATCTGCCCAGGACCCGACTCAGGATCAACAAAACAAACGCAGACAGAGCCAAATCCCCTACCCCCCAGTGAGCAGTGAAAAGGTCAAAATTAGCCCCCTAACCACACTCACCATGACCCGGCAATATAGAGAAGAGAAGCATTTGTAAGATACTGAAACGGCAGCAACTGGGGGAAGGCCAAACCTCCGGGGGCCTTATATAGAGTACGGAAAGGTCGGGAATCAATCACCTGGCAATCCCTTCATTGGGAGCAGCTGAGCAGTGGGCCTCCATTGGAGGGCACTGGGCCGGTGAGCGGCTCATTCTTTGCAGGATAAACACCGTACCCTCTTGGCATAATGCGTGGGTTGTGGAGGAGTGCTTCCTCGGCAAGGGGTGGCATGAAAAACCCAGTGGGAAAGGACCGAAAAGCAATCTCGGGTACCCCAAGGGCCCCAGGGAATGGGAGAGCTAGGGTACGGCCTAGCTGATTATTAAAAAAGAAACCGAACAGAAAGTTTCCCAATCCAACATTTTGTCTCCATGAGACGGGAATTAAATCCAATTTCTTTCGGTTTGGACAGTGAGGACAGTACGAGACTGGAACTGGGACCCTGCCGACTTTGAACTGTCTACCCCAAGAGGTGGACCCTGGGAAGTGTGCCCTAAATGCCCCAGGGAAATAAAATGGAAAAAAACCACGATGGCCCCCAAAAGAATACAGGGCTTTAAAACATGCCTTAGAAACCTCAGAACCACAAAAGGAACCGATAGGAAAAAGGAATTGGCGTTTTGATTTCCTCTTAAATTTATTTAATTTAAGAGGAAATTAAAAAGCCAATGCATCATCTGACTATTAATATCCATGGGGTCCCGGGAAGGGAGCTGGTTCCTTTAGAGGAAGGACAAAGGGAATTGCCCTCCCGAAAGATTTTTCGTGATTTGGGGATTTTTTTGCATGACCCATCCTCCTTCCATGTAGCAGTGGGCTGGAAACAGGGCTAGCCGGGTGACCCGACTGAGTCTGTTCCATTTTCCAGAGTGATCTCCCTGGATTTTCTAGGAAAGCAAAGTACCTCTGGACATCCAGAATATTAATATCCTTTATCCTCCCATCGGGAAATCCATAGGACCAGCCAAAAATCAATCTGGGCACCTCTGGACTCCGAAAGCAGGTTTAGGCCCCCACACGGTTATTTAAGGTTACCCTATGACTCTGTGGCCCCCAATCGCACTCTCGGGCATGTGTGGGCATCGGGAATACGCTCGACCGACGGCCACTCCTCCCCTTGGAGCCCAAAGCACTCAGATTATCTACGGGCACCAGATATGTGAAGCCACCTAAAAATCGGTTTTGCGATCGTGGGCACAAATCAACAGATTTGTACTGGCATGAGCACCAAAAAAGCGCTTGGTCTTGCTGGCTTCACATGGGGAGAGGGATTTTCCTTTCAAAAATAGGGAGGTTTTGGGGTTTTGGATCAAAAGCCTTCTGCAGTTGCTCCTTTTTTATGAGGAAGACTAGATAGAGAAAAAGGGACAGAAGCAGCAGGAAAAAAATAGTCTGTAAACTACTCACTTGCAGGGCTTTCCTGGAGGAACAGCCACGTCTCCCAAGGTTTTGGGTCAGGGATTAATCTAAATAGAAAGACAAAAATGATTAGAGAAGCAGGTTGTCACACTGTAAAGAGCGCGGGCTTTGGAGTCACAGGTCATGAGTTCAAATCCCGCCTCCAACAATTACCGGCTTTGTGACTTTGAGCGGCTCATTCTTTGCAGAACACACACCGTATCCTCTTGACATAATGCGTGGGATGTGAAGGAGTGCTTCCTCGGCAAGGGGTGGCATGAAAAACCCAGAGGGAAACGACCGAAAAGGAAACTCGGGTACTCCAAGGGCCCTAGGGAATGGGAGAGCTGGGTACGGCCTAGCTGATTATTGAAAAAGAAGGAAAAAGAAACCGAACAAAAAGTTTCCCGATCCAACATTTTGTCTCCATAAGACGGGAATTAAATCCAATTTCTTTCGGTTTGGACAGAGAGGACAGTACGAGACTGGAACTGGGACCCTGCCGATTTTCAACTGTCTACCCCAAGAGGTGGACCCTGGGAAGTGTGCCCTAAATCCCCCAGGGAAATAAAATGGAAAAAAAACCACGATGGCCCCCAAAAGAATACAGGGCTTTAAAACATGCCTTAGAAACCTCAGAACCACAAAAGGAACCGATAGGAAAAAGTAATTGGCGTTTTGATTTCCTCTTAAATTTATTTAAGAGGAAATCAAAAAGCCAATGCATCATGTGACTATTAATATCCATGGGGTCCCGGGAAGGGGGCTGGTTTCTTTAGAGGAAGGACAAAGGGAATTGCCCGCCCGAAAGATTTTTCGTGATTTGGGGATTTTTTTGCATGACCCATCCTCCTTCCATGTAGCAGTGGGGTGGAAACAGGGCTAGCCGGGCAACCCGACTGAGTCTGTTCCATTTTCCAGAGTGATCTCCCTCGATTTTCTAGGAAAGCAAAGTACCTCTGGACATCCAGAATATTGATATCCTTTATCCTCCCATCGGGAAATCCAAAGTACCAGCCAAAAATCAATCTGGGCACCTCGGGGGTCCGAAAACAGGTTTAGGCCCCCACACGGTTATTTAAGGTTAACCTATGACCATGTGGCCCCCAATCGCACTCTCGGGCATGTGTGGGCATCGGGAATACCCTCGACCGACGGCCACTCCTCCCCTTGGAGCCCAAAGCACTCATTAGGTTATCTACGGGCACCAGATATGTGAAGCCACCTAAAAATCGGTTTTGCGATCGTGGGCACAAATCAACAGATTTGTTCTGGCATGAGCACCAAAAAAGCGCTTGCTCTTGCTGGCTTCACATGGGGAGAGGGATTTTCGTTTTGAAAATAGGGGAGGGTTTGGGGTTTTCGATACAAAGCCTTCTGCAGTTGCTCCTTTTTTATGAGGAGGACTAGATAGGGAAAAAGGGAAAGAAGCACCAGGAAAAAAAAGTCTGTAAACTACTCACTTGCAGGGGTTTTCTGGAGGAACAGTCACGTCTCCCAAGGCTTTGGGTCAGGGATTAATCGAAATAGAAAGACAAAAATAATTAGAGAAACTATACATACAGGCATGTGCCCAGGACCCGAATCAGGATGAACAAAACCAATTCAGACAGAGCCAAATCCCCTACCCCACAGTGAGTAGTGAAAAGGTCAAAATTAGCCCCCTAACCACACTCACCATGACCCGGCAATATAGAGAAGAGGGCAGGCATTGGTAAGATACTGAAACGGCAGCAACTGGGGGAAGGCCAAACCTCCGGGGGCCTTATATAGAGTAGGGAAAGGTCGGGAATCAATCGCCTGGTAATCCCTTCATTGGGAGCAGCTGAGTAGTGGGCCTCCATTGGAGGGGACTGTGCCGGTGAGCGGCTCATTCTTTGCAGAACAAACACCGTACCCTCTTGGCATAATGCGTGGGATGTGGAGGAGTGCTTCCTCGGCAAGGGGTGGCATGAAAAACCCAGTGGGAAAGGACCGAAAAGCAATCCCGGGTACTCCAAGGGCCCCAGGGAATGGGAGAGCTAGGGTACGGTCTAGCTGATTATTGCAAAAGAATTAAAAAGAAACCGAACAAAAAGTTTCCCAATCCAACATTTTGTCTCCATGAGACGGGAATTAAATCCAATTTCTTTCGGTTTGGACAGTGAGGACAGTACGAGACTGGAACTGGGACCCTGCCGACTTTGAACTGTCTACCCCAAGAGGTGGACCCTGGGAAGTGTGCCCTAAATCCCCCAGGGAAATAAAATGGAAAAAAAACCACGATGGCCCCCAAAAGAATACAGGGCTTTAAAACATGCCTTAGAAACCTCAGAACCACAAAAGGAACCGATAGGAAAAAGTAATTGGCGTTTTGATTTCCTCTTAAATTTATTTAAGAGGAAATCAAAAAGCCAATGCATCATCTGACTATTAATATCCATGGGGTCCCGGGAAGGGAGCTGGTTTCTTTAGAGGAAGGACAAAGGGAATTGCCCGCCCGAAAGATTTTTCGTGATTTGGGGATTTTTTTGCATGACCCATCCTCCTTCCATGTAGCAGTGGGGTGAAAAGAGGGCTAGCCGGGCAACCCGACTGAGTCTGTTCCATTTTCCAGAGTGATCTCCCTCGATTTTCTAGGAAAGCAAAGTACCTCTGGACATCCAGAATATTGATATCCTTTATCCTCCCATCGGGAAATCCAAAGTACCAGCCAAAAATCAATCTGGGCACCTCGGGGGTCCGAAAACAGGTTTAGGCCCCCACACGGTTATTTAAGGTTAACCTATGACCCTGTGGCCCCCAATCGCACTCTCGGGCATGTGTGGGCATCGGGAATACCCTCGACCGACGGCCACTCCTCCCCTTGGAGCCCAAAGCACTCAGATTATCTACGGGCACCAGATATGTGAAGCCACCTAAAAATCGGTTTTGCGATCGTGGGCACAAATCAACAGATTTGTACTGGCATGAGCACCAAAAAAGCGCTTGGTCTTGCTGGCTTCACATGGGGAGAGGGATTTTCCTTTCAAAAATAGGGAGGTTTTGGGGTTTTGGATCAAAAGCCTTCTGCAGTTGCTCCTTTTTTATGAGGAGGACTAGATAGAGAAAAAGGGAAAGAAGCAGCAGGAAAAAAATAGTCTGTAAACTACTCACTTGCAGGGGTTTCCTGGAGGAACAGCCACGTCTCCCAAGGTTTTGGGTCACGGATTAATGTAAATACAAAGACAAAAATAATTAGAGAAGCAGGTGGTCACATTGTAAAGAGCGCGGGCTTTGGAGTCACAGGTCATGAGTTCAAATCCCGCCTCCACCAATTACCGGCTTTGTGACTTTGGTCACGTCACTTCACTTCTCTGTGCCTCGGTTCCCTCATCGGTAAAGTGGGGATTAAGGCTGTGAGCCCCGCGTTGCACAATCCGATTACTTTTTCACCTCTGCTGCGCTCAGAACAGTGCTTTGCACAGAAGAAGTCCTTAATAAATAATATTGCATTACATGGAATTATTATTCCGAAGGAACTCGTGCAGCCATACCGGAAATGGGGCAGGTGGTTCATTCTGAACTCTCGGGGCAAACTCGAGACGGCCCCCTCCGCACAGAGAAACTATACCTACAGTCATCTGCCCAGGACCCGACTCAGGATCAACAAAACAAACGCAGACAGAGCCAAATCCCCTACCCCCCAGTGAGCAGTGAAAAGGTCAAAATTAGCCCCCTAACCACACTCACCATGACCCGGCAATATAGAGAAGAGAAGCATTTGTAAGATACTGAAACGGCAGCAACTGGGGGAAGGCCAAACCTCCGGGGGCCTTATATAGAGTACGGAAAGGTCGGGAATCAATCACCTGGCAATCCCTTCATTGGGAGCAGCTGAGTAGTGGGCCTCCATTGGAGGGCACTGGGCCGGTGAGCGGCTCATTCTTTGCAGGATAAACACCGTACCCTCTTGGCATAATGCGTGGGTTGTGGAGGAGTGCTTCCTCGGCAAGGGGTGGCATGAAAAACCCAGTGGGAAAGGACCGAAAAGCAATCTCGGGTACCCCAAGGGCCCCAGGGAATGGGAGAGCTAGGGTACGGCCTAGCTGATTATTAAAAAAGAAACCGAACAAAAAAGTTTCCCAATCCAACATTTTGTCTCCATGAGACGGGAATTAAATCCAATTTCTTTCGGTTTGGACAGTGAGGACAGTACGAGACTGGAACTGGGACCCTGCCGACTTTGAACTGTCTACCCCAAGAGGTGGACCCTGGGAAGTGTGCCCTAAATCCCCCCAGGGAAATAAAATGGAAAAAAACCACGATGGCCCCCAAAAGAATACAGGGCTTTAAAACATGCCTTAGAAACCTCAGAACCACAAAAGGAACCGATAGGAAAAAGGAATTGGCGTTTTGATTTCCTCTTAAATTTATTTAATTTAAGAGGAAATCAAAAAGCCAATGCATCATCTGACTATTAATATCCATGGGGTCCCGGGAAGGGAGCTGGTTCCTTTAGAGGAAGGACAAAGGGAATTGCCCTCCCGAAAGATTTTTCGTGATTTGGGGATTTTTTTGCATGACCCATCCTCCTTCCATGTAGCAGTGGGGTGAAAAGAGGGCTAGCCGGGCGACCCAACCGAGTTTCTTCCATTTTCCAGAGTGATCTCCCTCGATGTTCTAGGAAAGCAAAGTACCTCTGGACATCCAGAATATTCATATCCTTTATCCTCCCATCGGGAAATCCAAAGGACCAGCCAAAAATCAATCTGGGCACCGCTGGGGTCCGAAAACAGGTTTAGGCCCCCACACGGATATTTCAGGTTAACCTATGACCCTGTGGCCCCCAATCGCACTCTCGGGCATGTGTGGGCATCGGGAATACCCTCGACCGACGGCCACTCCTCCCCTTGGAGCCCAAAGCACACATTAGTTTATCTACGGGCACCAGATATGTGAAGCCACCTAAAAATCGGTTTTGCGATCGTGGGCACAAATCAACAGATTTGTTCTGGCATGAGCACCAAAAAAGCGCTTGGTCTTGCTGGCTTCACATGGGGAGAGGGATTTTCCTTTCAAAAATAGGGAGGTTTTGGGGTTTTGGATCAAAAGCCTTCTGCAGTTGCTCCTTTTTTATGAGGAAGACTAGATAGAGAAAAAGGGACAGAAGCACCAGGAAAAAAATAGTCTGTAAACTACTCACTTGCAGGGCTTTCCTGGAGGAACAGCCACGTCTCCCAAGGTTTTGGGTCAGGGATTAATCTAAATAGAAAGACAAAAATGATTAGAGAAGCAGGTTGTCACACTGTAAAGAGCGCGGGCTTTGGAGTCACAGGTCATGAGTTCAAATCCCGCCTCCACCAATTACCGGCTTTGTGACTTTGAGCGGCTCATTCTTTGCAGAACACACACCGTATCCTCTTGACATAATGCGTGGGATGTGAAGGAGTGCTTCCTCGGCAAGGGGTGGCATGAAAAACCCAGAGGGAAACGACCGAAAAGGAAACTCGGGTACTCCAAGGGCCCTAGGGAATGGGAGAGCTGGGTACGGCCTAGCTGATTATTGAAAAAGAAGGAAAAAGAAACCGAACAAAAAGTTTCCCGATCCAACATTTTGTCTCCATAAGACGGGAATTAAATCCAATTTCTTTCGGTTTGGACAGAGAGGACAGTACGAGACTGGAACTGGGACCCTGCCGATTTTCAACTGTCTACCCCAAGAGGTGGACCCTGGGAAGTGTGCCCTAAATCCCCCAGGGAAATAAAATGCAAAAAAACCACGATGGCCCCCAAAAGAATACAGGGCTTTAAAACCTGCCTTAGAAACCTCAGAACCACAAAAGGAACCGATAGGAAAAAGTAATTGGCGTTTTGATTTCCTCTTAAATTTATTTAAGAGGAAATCAAAAAGCCAATGCATCATGTGACTATTAATATCCATGGGGTCCCGGGAAGGGGGCTGGTTTCTTTAGAGGAAGGACAAAGGGAATTGCCCGCCCGAAAGATTTTTCGTGATTTGGGGATTTTTTTGCATGACCCATCCTCCTTCCATGTAGCAGTGGGGTGGAAACAGGGCTAGCCGGGTAACCCGACTGAGTCTGTTCCATTTTCCAGAGTGATCTCCCTCGATTTTCTAGGAAAGCAAAGTACCTCTGGACATCCAGAATATTGATATCCTTTATCCTCCCATCGGGAAATCCAAAGTACCAGCCAAAAATCAATCTGGGCACCGCTGGGGTCCGAAAACAGCTTTAGGCCCCCACACGGATTTTTCAGGTTACCCTATGACCATGTGGCCCCCAATCGCACTCTCGGGCATGTGTGGGCATCGGGAATACCCTCGACCGACGGCCACTCCTCCCCTTGGAGCCCAAAGCACACATTAGTTTATCTACGGGCACCAGATATGTGAAGCCACCTAAAAATCGGTTTTGCGATCGTGGGCACAAATCAACAGATTTGTACTGGCATGAGCACCAAAAAAGCGCTTGGTCTTGCTGGCTTCACATGGGGAGAGGGATTTTCCTTTCAAAAATAGGGAGGTTTTGGGGTTTTGGATCAAAAGCCTTCTGCAGTTGCTCCTTTTTTATGAGGAGGACTAGATAGAGAAAAAGGGAAAGAAGCAGCAGGAAAAAAATAGTCTGTAAACTACTCACTTGCAGGGGTTTCCTGGAGGAACAGCCACGTCTCCCAAGGTTTTGGGTCACGGATTAATGTAAATACAAAGAAAAAAAATAATTAGAGAAGCAGGTGGTCACATTGTAAAGAGCGCGGGCTTTGGAGTCACAGGTCATGAGTTCAAATCCCGCCTCCACCAATTACCGGCTTTGTGACTTTGGTCACGTCACTTCACTTCTCTGTGCCTCGGTTCCCTCATCGGTAAAGTGGGGATTAAGGCTGTGAGCCCCGCGTTGCACAATCCGATTACTTTTTCACCTCTGCTGCGCTCAGAACAGTGCTTTGCACAGAAGAAGTCCTTAATAAATAATATTGCATTACATGGAATTATTATTCCGAAGGAACTCGTGCAGCCATACCGGAAATGGGGCAGGTGGTTCATTCTGAACTCTCGGGGCAAACTCGAGACGGCCCCCTCCGCACAGAGAAACTATACCTACAGTCATCTGCCCAGGACCCGACTCAGGATCAACAAAAACAAACGCAGACAGAGCCAAATCCCCTACCCCCCAGTGAGCAGTGAAAAGGTCAAAATTAGCCCCCTAACCACACTCACCATGACCCGGCAATATAGAGAAGAGAAGCATTTGTAAGATACTGAAACGGCAGCAACTGGGGGAAGGCCAAACCTCCGGGGGCCTTATATAGAGTAGGGAAAGGTCGGGAATCAATCACCTGGCAATCCCTTCATTGGGAGCAGCTGAGCAGTGGGCCTCCATTGGAGGGCACTGGGCCGGTGAGCGGCTCATTCTTTGCAGGATAAACACCGTACCCTCTTGGCATAATGCGTGGGTTGTGGAGGAGTGCTTCCTCGGCAAGGGGTGGCATGAAAAACCCAGTGGGAAAGGACCGAAAAGCAATCTCGGGTACCCCAAGGGCCCCAGGGAATGGGAGAGCTAGGGTACGGCCTAGCTGATTATTAAAAAAGAAACCGAACAGAAAGTTTCCCAATCCAACATTTTGTCTCCATGAGACGGGAATTAAATCCAATTTCTTTCGGTTTGGACAGTGAGGACAGTACGAGACTGGAACTGGGACCCTGCCGACTTTGAACTGTCTACCCCAAGAGGTGGACCCTGGGAAGTGGGCCCTAAATCCCCCAAGGAAATAAAATGGAAAAAAACCACGATGGCCCCCAAAAGAATACAGGGCTTTAAAACATGCCTTAGAAACCTCAGAACCACAAAAGGAACCGATAGGAAAAAGGCATTGGCTTTTTGATTTCCTCTTAAATTAAATAAATTTAAGAGGAAATCAAAAAGCCAATGCATCATCTGACTATTAATATCCATGGGGTCCCGGGAAGGGAGCTGGTTCCTTTAGAGGAAGGACAAAGGGAATTGCCCTCCCGAAAGATTTTTCGTGATTTGGGGATTTTTTTGCATGACCCATCCTCCTTCCATGTAGCAGTGGGGTGAAAAGAGGGCTAGCCGGGCAACCCGACTGAGTCTGTTCCATTTTCCAGAGTGATCTCCCTGGATTTTCTAGGAAAGCAAAGTACCTCTGGACATCCAGAATATTAATATCCTTTATCCTCCCATCGGGAAATCCATAGGACCAGCCAAAAATCAATCTGGGCACCTCTGGACTCCGAAAGCAGGTTTAGGCCCCCACACGGTTATTTAAGGTTACCCTATGACTCTGTGGCCCCCAATCGCACTCTCGGGCATGTGTGGGCATCGGGAATACCCTCGACCGACGGCCACTCCTCCCCTTGGAGCCCAAAGCACTCAGATTATCTACGGGCACCAGATATGTGAAGCCACCTAAAAATCGGTTTTGCGATCGTGGGCACAAATCAACAGATTTGTACTGGCATGAGCACCAAAAAAGCGCTTGGTCTTGCTGGCTTCACATGGGGAGAGGGATTTTCCTTTCAAAAATAGGGAGGTTTTGGGGTTTTGGATCAAAAGCCTTCTGCAGTTGCTCCTTTTTTATGAGGAGGACTAGATAGAGAAAAAGGGAAAGAAGCAGCAGGAAAAAAATAGTCTGTAAACTACTCACTTGCAGGGGTTTCCTGGAGGAACAGCCACGTCTCCCAAGGTTTTGGGTCACGGATTAATGTAAATACAAAGACAAAAATAATTAGAGAAGCAGGTGGTCACATTGTAAAGAGCGCGGGCTTTGGAGTCACAGGTCATGAGTTCAAATCCCGCCTCCACCAATTACCGGCTTTGTGACTTTGGTCACGTCACTTCACTTCTCTGTGCCTCGGTTCCCTCATCGGTAAAGTGGGGATTAAGGCTGTGAGCCCCGCGTTGCACAATCCGATTACTTTTTCACCTCTGCTGCGCTCAGAACAGTGCTTTGCACAGAAGAAGTCCTTAATAAATAATATTGCATTACATGGAATTATTATTCCGAAAGAACTCGTGCAGCCATACCGGAAATGGGGCAGGTGGTTCATTCTGAACTCTCGGGGCAAACTCGAGACGGCCCCCTCCGCACAGAGAAACTATACCTACAGTCATCTGCCCAGGACCCGACTCAGGATCAACAAAACAAACGCAGACAGAGCCAAATCCCCTCCCCCCCAGTGAGCAGTGAAAAGGTCAAAATTAGCCCCCTAACCACACTCACCATGACCCGGCAATATAGAGAAGAGAAGCATTTGTAAGATACTGAAACGGCAGCAACTGGGGGAAGGCCAAACCTCCGGGGGCCTTATATAGAGTAGGGAAAGGTCGGGAATCAATCACCTGGCAATCCCTTCATTGGGAGCAGCTGAGCAGTGGGCCTCCATTGGAGGGCACTGGGCCGGTGAGCGGCTCATTCTTTGCAGGATAAACACCGTACCCTCTTGGCATAATGCGTGGGTTGTGGAGGAGTGCTTCCTCGGCAAGGGGTGGCATGAAAAACCCAGTGGGAAAGGACCGAAAAGCAATCTCGGGTACCCCAAGGGCCCCAGGGAATGGGAGAGCTAGGGTACGGCCTAGCTGATTATTAAAAAAGAAACCGAACAAAAAGTTTCCCAATCCAACATTTTGTCTCCATGAGACGGGAATTAAATCCAATTTCTTTCGGTTTGGACAGTGAGGACAGTACGAGACTGGAACTGGGACCCTGCCGACTTTGAACTGTCTACCCCAAGAGGTGGACCCTGGGAAGTGTGCCCTAAATCCCCCAAGGAAATAAAATGGAAAAAAACCACGATGGCCCCCAAAAGAATACAGGGCTTTAAAACATGCCTTAGAAACCTCAGAACCACAAAAGGAACCGATAGGAAAAAGGAATTGGCGTTTTGATTTCCTCTTAAATTTATTTAATTTAAGAGGAAATCAAAAAGCCAATGCATCATCTGACTATTAATATCCATGGGGTCCCGGGAAGGGAGCTGGTTCCTTTAGAGGAAGGACAAAGGGAATTGCCCTCCCGAAAGATTTTTCGTGATTTGGGGATTTTTTGGCATGACCCATCCTCCTTCCATGTAGCAGTGGGCTGGAAACAGGGCTAGCCGGGCAACCCGACTGAGTCTGTTCCATTTTCCAGAGTGATCTCCCTGGATTTTCTAGGAAAGCAAAGTACCTCTGGACATCCAGAATATTAATATCCTTTATCCTCCCATCGGGAAATCCATAGGACCAGCCAAAAATCAATCTGGGCACCTCTGGACTCCGAAAGCAGGTTTAGGCCCCCACACGGTTATTTAAGGTTACCCTATGACTCTGTGGCCCCCAATCGCACTCTCGGGCATGTGTGGGCATCGGGAATACGCTCGACCGACGGCCACTCCTCCCCTTGGAGCCCAAAGCACTCAGATTATCTACGGGCACCAGATATGTGAAGCCACCTAAAAATCGGTTTTGCGATCGTGGGCACAAATCAACAGATTTGTACTGGCATGAGCACCAAAAAAGCGCTTGGTCTTGCTGGCTTCACATGGGGAGAGGGATTTTCCTTTCAAAAATAGGGAGGTTTTGGGGTTTTGGATCAAAAGCCTTCTGCAGTTGCTCCTTTTTTATGAGGAGGACTAGATAGAGAAAAAGGGAAAGAAGCAGCAGGAAAAAAATAGTCTGTAAACTACTCACTTGCAGGGGTTTCCTGGAGGAACAGCCACGTCTCCCAAGGTTTTGGGTCACGGATTAATGTAAATACAAAGACAAAAATAATTAGAGAAGCAGGTGGTCACATTGTAAAGAGCGCGGGCTTTGGAGTCACAGGTCATGAGTTCAAATCCCACCTCCACCAATTACCGGCTTTGTGACTTTGGTCACGTCACTTCACTTCTCTGTGCCTCGGTTCCCTCATCGGTAAAGTGGGGATTCAGGCTGTGAGCCCCGCGTTGCACAATCCGATTACTTTTTCACCTCTGCTGCGCTCAGAACAGTGCTTTGCACAGAAGAAGTCCTTAATAAATAATATTGCATTACATGGAATTATTATTCCGAAGGAACTCGTGCAGCCATACCGGAAATGGGGCAGGTGGTTCATTCTGAACTCTCGGGGCAAACTCGAGACGGCCCCCTCCGCACAGAGAAACTATACCTACAGTCATCTGCCCAGGACCCGACTCAGGATCAACAAAACAAACGCAGACAGAGCCAAATCCCCTACCCCCCAGTGAGCAGTGAAAAGGTCAAAATTAGCCCCCTAACCACACTCACCATGACCCGGCAATATAGAGAAGAGAAGCATTTGTAAGATACTGAAACGGCAGCAACTGGGGGAAGGCCAAACCTCCGGGGGCCTTATATAGAGTACGGGAAGGTCGGGAATCAATCACCTGGCAATCCCTTCATTGGGAGCAGCTGAGTAGTGGGCCTCCATTGGAGGGCACTGGGCCGGTGAGCGGCTCATTCTTTGCAGGATAAACACCGTACCCTCTTGGCATAATGCGTGGGTTGTGGAGGAGTGCTTCCTCGGCAAGGGGTGGCATGAAAAACCCAGTGGGAAAGGACCGAAAAGCAATCTCGGGTACCCCAAGGGCCCCAGGGAATGGGAGAGCTAAGGTACGGCCTAGCTGATTATTAAAAAAGAAACCGAACAAAAAGTTTCCCAATCCAACATTTTGTCTCCATGAGACGGGAATTAAATCCAATTTCTTTCGGTTTGGACAGTGAGGACAGTACGAGACTGGAACTGGGACCCTGCCGACTTTGAACTGTCTACCCCAAGAGGTGGACCCTGGGAAGTGTGCCCTAAATCCCCCAAGGAAATAAAATGGAAAAAAACCACGATGGCCCCCAAAAGAATACAGGGCTTTAAAACATGCCTTAGAAACCTCAGAACCACAAAAGGAACCGATAGGAAAAAGGAATTGGCGTTTTGATTTCCTCTTAAATTTATTTAATTTAAGAGGAAATCAAAAAGCCAATGCATCATGTGACTATTAATATCCATGGGGTCCCGGGAAGGGAGCTGGTTCCTTTAGAGGAAGGACAAAGGGAATTGCCCTCCCGAAAGATTTTTCGTGATTTGGGGATTTTTTTGCATGACCCATCCTCCTTCCATGTAGCAGTGGGCTGGAAACAGGGCTAGCCGGGCGACCCGACTGAGTCTGTTCCATTTTCCAGAGTGATCTCCCTGGATTTTCTAGGAAAGCAAAGTACCTCTGGACATCCAGAATATTAATATCCTTTATCCTCCCATCGGGAAATCCATAGGACCAGCCAAAAATCAATCTGGGCACCTCTGGACTCCGAAAGCAGGTTTAGGCCCCCACACGGTTATTTAAGGTTACCCTATGACTCTGTGGCCCCCAATCGCACTCTCGGGCATGTGTGGGCATCGGGAATACGCTCGACCGACGGCCACTCCTCCCCTTGGAGCCCAAAGCACTCAGATTATCTACGGGCCCCAGATATGTGAAGCCACCTAAAAATCGGTTTTGCGATCGTGGGCACAAATCAACAGATTTGTACTGGCATGAGCACCAAAAAAGCGCTTGGTCTTGCTGGCTTCACATGGGGAGAGGGATTTTCCTTTCAAAAATAGGGAGGTTTTGGGGTTTTGGATCAAAAGCCTTCTGCAGTTGCTCCTTTTTTATGAGGAGGACTAGATAGAGAAAAAGGGAAAGAAGCAGCAGGAAAAAAATAGTCTGTAAACTACTCACTTGCAGGGGTTTCCTGGAGGAACAGCCACGTCTCCCAAGGTTTTGGGTCACGGATTAATGTAAATAAAAAGACAAAAATAATTAGAGAAGCAGGTGGTCACATTGTAAAGAGCGCGGGCTTTGGAGTCACAGGTCATGAGTTCAAATCCCGCCTCCACCAATTACCGGCTTTGTGACTTTGGTCACGTCACTTCACTTCTCTGTGCCTCGGTTCCCTCATCGGTAAAGTGGGGATTAAGGCTGTGAGCCCCGCGTTGCACAATCCGATTACTTTTTCACCTCTGCTGCGCTCAGAACAGTGCTTTGCACAGAAGAAGTCCTTAATAAATAATATTGCATTACATGGAATTATTATTCCGAAAGAACTCGTGCAGCCATACCGGAAATGGGGCAGGTGGTTCATTCTGAACTCTCGGGGCAAACTCGAGACGGCCCCCTCCGCACAGAGAAACTATACCTACAGTCATCTGCCCAGGACCCGACTCAGGATCAACAAAACAAACGCAGACAGAGCCAAATCCCCTACCCCCCAGTGAGCAGTGAAAAGGTCAAAATTAGCCCCCTAACCACACTCACCATGACCCGGCAATATAGAGAAGAGAAGCATTTGTAAGATACTGAAACGGCAGCAACTGGGGGAAGGCCAAACCTCCGGGGGCCTTATATAGAGTAGGGAAAGGTCGGGAATCAATCACCTGGCAATCCCTTCATTGGGAGCAGCTGAGTAGTGGGCCTCCATTGGAGGGCACTGGGCCGGTGAGCGGCTCATTCTTTGCAGGATAAACACCGTACCCTCTTGGCATAATGCGTGGGTTGTGGAGGAGTGCTTCCTCGGCAAGGGGTGGCATGAAAAACCCAGTGGGAAAGGACCGAAAAGCAATCTCGGGTACCCCAAGGGCCCCAGGGAATGGGAGAGCTAGGGTACGGCCTAGCTGATTATTAAAAAAGAAACCGAACAAAAAGTTTCCCAATCCAACATTTTGTCTCCATGAGACGGGAATTAAATCCAATTTCTTTCGGTTTGGACAGTGAGGACAGTACGAGACTGGAACTGGGACCCTGCCGACTTTGAACTGTCTACCCCAAGAGGTGGACCCTGGGAAGTGGGCCCTAAATCCCCCAAGGAAATAAAATGGAAAAAAACCACGATGGCCCCCAAAAGAATACAGGGCTTTAAAACATGCCTTAGAAACCTCAGAACCACAAAAGGAACCGATAGGAAAAAGGAATTGGCTTTTTGATTTCCTCTTAAATTAAATAAATTTAAGAGGAAATCAAAAAGCCAATGCATCATCTGACTATTAATATCCATGGGGTCCCGGGAAGGGAGCTGGTTCCTTTAGAGGAAGGACAAAGGGAATTGCCCTCCCGAAAGATTTTTCGTGATTTGGGGATTTTTTTGCATGACCCATCCTCCTTCCATGTAGCAGTGGGCTGGAAACAGGGCTAGCCGGGCAACCCGACTGAGTCTGTTCCATTTTCCAGAGTGATCTCCCTGGATTTTCTAGGAAAGCAAAGTACCTCTGGACATCCAGAATATTAATATCCTTTATCCTCCCATCGGGAAATCCATAGGACCAGCCAAAAATCAATCTGGGCACCTCGGGACTCCGAAAGCAGGTTTAGGCCCCCACACGGTTATTTAAGGTTACCCTATGACTCTGTGGCCCCCAATCGCACTCTCGGGCATGTGTGGGCATCGGGAATACGCTCGACCGACGGCCACTCCTCCCCTTGGAGCCCAAAGCACTCAGATTATCTACGGGCACCAGATATGTGAAGCCACCTAAAAATCGGTTTTGCGATCGTGGGCACAAATCAACAGATTTGTACTGGCATGAGCACCAAAAAAGCGCTTGGTCTTGCTGGCTTCACATGGGGAGAGGGATTTTCCTTTCAAAAATAGGGAGGTTTTGGGGTTTTGGATCAAAAGCCTTCTGCAGTTGCTCCTTTTTTATGAGGAGGACTAGATAGAGAAAAAGGGAAAGAAGCAGCAGGAAAAAAATACTCTGTAAGCTACTGACTTGCAGGGGTTTCCTGGAGGAACAGCCACTTCTCCCAAGGTTTTGGGTCACGGATTAATGTAAATACAAAGACAAAAACAATTAGAGAAGCAGGTGGTCACATTGTAAAGAGCGCGGGCTTTGGAGTCACAGGTCATGAGTTCAAATCCCGCCTCCACCAATTACCGGCTTTGTGACTTTGGTCACGTCACTTCACTTCTCTGTGCCTCGGTTCCCTCATCGGTAAAGTGGGGATTAAGGCTGTGAGCCCCGCGTTGCACAATCCGATGACTTTTTCACCTCTGCTTCGCTCAGAACAGTGCTTTGCACAGAAGAAGTCCTTAATAAATAATATTGCATTACATGGAATTATTATTCCGAAGGAACTCGTGCAGCCATACCGGAAATGGGGCAGGTGGTTCATTCTGAACTCTCGGGGCAAACTCGAGACGGCCCCCTCCGCACAGAGAAACTATACCTACAGTCATCTGCCCAGGACCCGACTCAGGATCAACAAAACAAACGCAGACAGAGCCAAATCCCCTACCCCCCAGTGAGCAGTGAAAAGGTCAAAATTAGCCCCCTAACCACACTCACCATGACCCGGCAATATACAGAAGAGAAGCATTTGTAAGATACTGAAACGGCAGCAACTGGGGGAAGGCCAAACCTCCGGGGGCCTTATATAGAGTAGGGAAAGGTCGGGAATCAATCACCTGGCAATCCCTTCATTGGGAGCAGCTGAGTAGTGGGCCTCCATTGGAGGGCACTGGGCCGGTGAGCGGCTCATTCTTTGCAGGATAAACACCGTACCCTCTTGGCATAATGCGTGGGTTGTGGAGGAGTGCTTCCTCGGCAAGGGGTGGCATGAAAAACCCAGTGGGAAAGGACCGAAAAGCAATCTCGGGTACCCCAAGGGCCCCAGGGAATGGGAGAGCTAGGGTACGGCCTAGCTGATTATTAAAAAAGAAACCGAACAAAAAGTTTCCCAATCCAACATTTTGTCTCCATGAGACGGGAATTAAATCCAATTTCTTTCGGTTTGGACAGTGAGGACAGTACGAGACTGGAACTGGGACCCTGCCGACTTTGAACTGTCTACCCCAAGAGGTGGACCCTGGGAAGTGTGCCCTAAATCCCCCAAGGAAATAAAATGGAAAAAAAACCACGATGGCCCCCAAAAGAATACAGGGCTTTAAAACATGCCTTAGAAACCTCAGAACCACAAAAGGAACCGATAGGAAAAAGGAATTGGCGTTTTGATTTCCTCTTAAATTTATTTAATTTAAGAGGAAATCAAAAAGCCAATGCATCATCTGACTATTAATATCCATGGGGTCCCGGGAAGGGAGCTGGTTCCTTTAGAGGAAGGACAAAGGGAATTGCCCTCCCGAAAGATTTTTCGTGATTTGGGGATTTTTTTGCATGACCCATCCTCCTTCCATGTAGCAGTGGGCTGGAAACAGGGCTAGCCGGGCAACCCGACTGAGTCTGTTCCATTTTCCAGAGTGATCTCCCTGGATTTTCTAGGAAAGCAAAGTACCTCTGGACATCCAGAATATTAATATCCTTTATCCTCCCATCGGGAAATCCATAGGACCAGCCAAAAATCAATCTGGGCACCTCTGGACTCCGAAAGCAGGTTTAGGCCCCCACACGGTTATTTAAGGTTACCCTATGACTCTGTGGCCCCCAATCGCACTCTCGGGCATGTGTGGGCATCGGGAATACGCTCGACCGACGGCCACTCCTCCCCTTGGAGCCCAAAGCACTCAGATTATCTACGGGCACCAGATATGTGAAGCCACCTAAAAATCGGTTTTGCGATCGTGGGCACAAATCAACAGATTTGTACTGGCATGAGCACCAAAAAAGCGCTTGGTCTTGCTGGCTTCACATGGGGAGAGGGATTTTCCTTTCAAAAATAGGGAGGTTTGGGGGTTTTGGATCAAAAGCCTTCTGCAGTTGCTCCTTTTTTATGAGGAGGACTAGATAGAGAAAAAGGGAAAGAAGCAGCAGGAAAAAAATAGTCTGTAAACTACTCACTTGCAGGGGTTTCCTGGAGGAACAGCCACGTCTCCCAAGGTTTTGGGTCACGGATTAATGTAAATACAAAGACAAAAATAATTAGAGAAGCAGGTGGTCACATTGTAAAGAGCGCGGGCTTTGGAGTCACAGGTCATGAGTTCAAATCCCGCCTCCACCAATTACCGGCTTTGTGACTTTGGTCACGTCACTTCACTTCTCTGTGCCTCGGTTCCCTCATCGGTAAAGTGGGGATTAAGGCTGTGAGCCCCGCGTTGCACAATCCGATTACTTTTTCACCTCTGCTGCGCTCAGAACAGTGCTTTGCACAGAAGAAGTCCTTAATAAATAATATTGCATTACATGGAATTATTATTCCGAAGGAACTCGTGCAGCCATACCGGAAATGGGGCAGGTGGTTCATTCTGAACTCTCGGGGCAAACTCGAGACGGCCCCCTCCGCACAGAGAAACTATACCTACAGTCATCTGCCCAGGACCCGACTCAGGATCAACAAAACAAACGCAGACAGAGCCAAATCCCCTACCCCCCAGTGAGCAGTGAAAAGGTCAAAATTAGCCCCCTAACCACACTCACCATGACCCGGCAATATAGAGAAGAGAAGCATTTGTAAGATACTGAAACGGCAGCAACTGGGAGAAGGCCAAACCTCCGGGGGCCTTATATAGAGTACGGAAAGGTCGGGAATCAATCACCTGGCAATCCCTTCATTGGGAGCAGCTGAGCAGTGGGCCTCCATTGGAGGGCACTGGGCCGGTGAGCGGCTCATTCTTTGCAGGATAAACACCGTACCCTCTTGGCATAATGCGTGGGTTGTGGAGGAGTGCTTCCTCGGCAAGGGGTGGCATGAAAAACCCAGTGGGAAAGGACCGAAAAGCAATCTCGGGTACCCCAAGGGCCCCAGGGAATGGGAGAGCTAGGGTACGGCCTAGCTGATTATTAAAAAAGAAACCGAACAGAAAGTTTCCCAATCCAACATTTTGTCTCCATGAGACGGGAATTAAATCCAATTTCTTTCGGTTTGGACAGTGAGGACAGTACGAGACTGGAACTGGGACCCTGCCGACTTTGAACTGTCTACCCCAAGAGGTGGACCCTGGGAAGTGTGCCCTAAATCCCCCAAGGAAATAAAATGGAAAAAAACCACGATGGCCCCCAAAAGAATACAGGGCTTTAAAACATGCCTTAGAAACCTCAGAACCACAAAAGGAACCGATAGGAAAAAGGAATTGGCGTTTTGATTTCCTCTTAAATTAAATAAATTTAAGAGGAAATCAAAAAGCCAATGCATCATCTGACTATTAATATCCATGGGGTCCCGGGAAGGGAGCTGGTTCCTTTAGAGGAAGGACAAAGGGAATTGCCCTCCCGAAAGATTTTTCGTGATTTGGGGATTTTTTTGCATGACCCATCCTCCTTCCATGTAGCAGTGGGCTG
The DNA here is from genome assembly GCF_015852505.1 of Tachyglossus aculeatus. Classification (NCBI taxonomy): domain Eukaryota; kingdom Metazoa; phylum Chordata; class Mammalia; order Monotremata; family Tachyglossidae; genus Tachyglossus; species Tachyglossus aculeatus. The sequence continues at coordinate 138,010,234 of NC_052069.1, read as the reverse complement.
GAAACAGGGCTAGCCGGGCAACCCGACTGAGTCTGTTCCATTTTCCAGAGTGATCTCCCTGGATTTTCTAGGAAAGCAAAGTACCTCTGGACATCCAGAATATTAATATCCTTTATCCTCCCATCGGGAAATCCATAGGACCAGCCAAAAATCAATCTGGGCACCTCTGGACTCCGAAAGCAGGTTTAGGCCCCCACACGGTTATTTAAGGTTACCCTATGACTCTGTGGCCCCCAATCGCACTCTCGGGCATGTGTGGGCATCGGGAATACGCTCGACCGACGGCCACTCCTCCCCTTGGAGCCCAAAGCACTCAGATTATCTACGGGCACCAGATATGTGAAGCCACCTAAAAATCGGTTTTGCGATCGTGGGCACAAATCAACAGATTTGTACTGGCATGAGCACCAAAAAAGCGCTTGGTCTTGCTGGCTTCACATGGGGAGAGGGATTTTCCTTTCAAAAATAGGGAGGTTTTGGGGTTTTGGATCAAAAGCCTTCTGCAGTTGCTCCTTTTTTATGAGGAGGACTAGATAGAGAAAAAGGGAAAGAAGCAGCAGGAAAAAAATAGTCTGTAAACTACTCACTTGCAGGGGTTTCCTGGAGGAACAGCCACGTCTCCCAAGGTTTTGGGTCACGGATTAATGTAAATACAAAGACAAAAATAATTAGAGAAGCAGGTGGTCACATTGTAAAGAGCGCGGGCTTTGGAGTCACAGGTCATGAGTTCAAATCCCACCTCCACCAATTACCGGCTTTGTGACTTTGGTCACGTCACTTCACTTCTCTGTGCCTCGGTTCCCTCATCGGTAAAGTGGGGATTAAGGCTGTGAGCCCCGCGTTGCACAATCCGATTACTTTTTCACCTCTGCTGCGCTCAGAACAGTGCTTTGCACAGAAGTCCTTAATAAATAATATTGCATTACATGGAATTATTATTCCGAAGGAACTCGTGCAGCCATACCGGAAATGGGGCAGGTGGTTCATTCTGAACTCTCGGGGCAAACTCGAGACGGCCCCCTCCGCACAGAGAAACTATACCTACAGTCATCTGCCCAGGACCCGACTCAGGATCAACAAAACAAACGCAGACAGAGCCAAATCCCCTACCCCCCAGTGAGCAGTGAAAAGGTCAAAATTAGCCCCCTAACCACACTCACCATGACCCGGCAATATAGAGAAGAGAAGCATTTGTAAGATACTGAAACGGCAGCAACTGGGGGAAGGCCAAACCTCCGGGGGCCTTATATAGAGTAGGGAAAGGTCGGGAATCAATCACCTGGCAATCCCTTCATTGGGAGCAGCTGAGCAGTGGGCCTCCATTGGAGGGCACTGGGCCGGTGAGCGGCTCATTCTTTGCAGGATAAACACCGTACCCTCTTGGCATAATGCGTGGGTTGTGGAGGAGTGCTTCCTCGGCAAGGGGTGGCATGAAAAACCCAGTGGGAAAGGACCGAAAAGCAATCTCGGGTACCCCAAGGGCCCCAGGGAATGGGAGAGCTAGGGTACGGCCTAGCTGATTATTAAAAAAGAAACCGAACAGAAAATTTCCCAATCCAACATTTTGTCTCCATGAGACGGGAATTAAATCCAATTTCTTTCGGTTTGGACAGTGAGGACAGTACGAGACTGGAACTGGGACCCTGCCGACTTTGAACTGTCTACCCCAAGAGGTGGACCCTGGGAAGTGTGCCCTAAATCCCCCAAGGAAATAAAATGGAAAAAAACCACGATGGCCCCCAAAAGAATACAGGGCTTTAAAACATGCCTTAGAAACCTCAGAACCACAAAAGGAACCGATAGGAAAAAGGAATTGGCGTTTTGATTTCCTCTTAAATTTATTTAATTTAAGAGGAAATCAAAAAGCCAATGCATCATCTGACTATTAATATCCATGGGGTCCCGGGAAGGGAGCTGGTTCCTTTAGAGGAAGGACAAAGGGAATTGCCCTCCCGAAAGATTTTTCGTGATTTGGGGATTTTTTGGCATGACCCATCCTCCTTCCATGTAGCAGTGGGGTGAAAAGAGGGCTAGCCGGGCAACCCGACTGAGTCTGTTCCATTTTCCAGAGTGATCTCCCTGGATTTTCTAGGAAAGCAAAGTACCTCTGGACATCCAGAATATTAATATCCTTTATCCTCCCATCGGGAAATCCATAGGACCAGCCAAAAATCAATCTGGGCACCGCTGGGGTCCGAAAGCAGGTTTAGGCCCCCACACGGTTATTTAAGGTTACCCTATGACTCTGTGGCCCCCAATCGCACTCTCGGGCATGTGTGGGCATCGGGAATACCCTCGACCGACGGCCACTCCTCCCCTTGGAGCCCAAAGCACTCAGATTATCTACGGGCACCAGATATGTGAAGCCACCTAAAAATCGGTTTTGCGATCGTGGGCACAAATCAACAGATTTGTACTGGCATGAGCACCAAAAAAGCGCTTGGTCTTGCTGGCTTCACATGGGGAGAGGGATTTTCCTTTCAAAAATAGGGAGGTTTTGGGGTTTTGGATCAAAAGCCTTCTGCAGTTGCTCCTTTTTTATGAGGAGGACTAGATAGAGAAAAAGGGAAAGAAGCAGCAGGAAAAAAATAGTCTGTAAACTACTCACTTGCAGGGGTTTCCTGGAGGAACAGCCACGTCTCCCAAGGTTTTGGGTCACGGATTAATGTAAATACAAAGACAAAAATAATTAGAGAAGCAGGTGGTCACATTGTAAAGAGCGCGGGCTTTGGAGTCACAGGTCATGAGTTCAAATCCCGCCTCCACCAATTACCGGCTTTGTGACTTTGGTCACATCACTTCACTTCTCTGTGCCTCGGTTCCCTCATCGGTAAAGTGGGGATTAAGGCTGTGAGCCCCGCGTTGCACAATCCGATTACTTTTTCACCTCTGCTGCGCTCAGAACAGTGCTTTGCACAGAAGTCCTTAATAAATAATATTGCATTACATGGAATTATTATTCCGAAGGAACTCGTGCAGCCATACCGGAAATGGGGCAGGTGGTTCATTCTGAACTCTCGGGGCAAACTCGAGACGGCCCCCTCCGCACAGAGAAACTATACCTACAGTCATCTGCCCAGGACCCGACTCAGGATCAACAAAACAAACGCAGACAGAGCCAAATCCCCTACCCCCCAGTGAGCAGTGAAAAGGTCAAAATTAGCCCCCTAACCACACTCACCATGACCCGGCAATATAGAGAAGAGAAGCATTTGTAAGATACTGAAACGGCAGCAACTGGGGGAAGGCCAAACCTCCGGGGGCCTTATATAGAGTAGGGAAAGGTCGGGAATCAATCACCTGGCAATCCCTTCATTGGGAGCAGCTGAGTAGTGGGCCTCCATTGGAGGGCACTGGGCCGGTGAGCGGCTCATTCTTTGCAGGATAAACACCGTACCCTCTTGGCATAATGCGTGGGTTGTGGAGGAGTGCTTCCTCGGCAAGGGGTGGCATGAAAAACCCAGTGGGAAAGGACCGAAAAGCAATCTCGGGTACCCCAAGGGCCCCAGGGAATGGGAGAGCTAGGGTACGGCCTAGCTGATTATTAAAAAAGAAACCGAACAGAAAGTTTCCCAATCCAACATTTTGTCTCCATGAGACGGGAATTAAATCCAATTTCTTTCGGTTTGGACAGTGAGGACAGTACGAGACTGGAACTGGGACCCTGCCGACTTTGAACTGTCTACCCCAAGAGGTGGACCCTGGGAAGTGTGCCCTAAATCCCCCAAGGAAATAAAATGGAAAAAAACCACGATGGCCCCCAAAAGAATACAGGGCTTTAAAACATGCCTTAGAAACCTCAGAACCACAAAAGGAACCGATAGGAAAAAGGAATTGGCGTTTTGATTTCCTCTTAAATTTATTTAATTTAAGAGGAAATCAAAAAGCCAATGCATCATCTGACTATTAATATCCATGGGGTCCCGGGAAGGGAGCTGGTTCCTTTAGAGGAAGGACAAAGGGAATTGCCCTCCCGAAAGATTTTTCGTGATTTGGGGATTTTTTTGCATGACCCATCCTCCTTCCATGTAGCAGTGGGCTGGAAACAGGGCTAGCCGGGCAACCCGACTGAGTCTGTTCCATTTTCCAGAGTGATCTCCCTGGATTTTCTAGGAAAGCAAAGTACCTCTGGACATCCAGAATATTAATATCCTTTATCCTCCCATCGGGAAATCCATAGGACCAGCCAAAAATCAATCTGGGCACCTCTGGACTCCGAAAGCAGGTTTAGGCCCCCACACGGTTATTTCAGGTTACCCTATGACCCTGTGGCCCCCAATCGCACTCTCGGGCATGTGTGGGCATCGGGAATACCCTCGACCGACGGCCACTCCTCCCCTTGGAGCCCAAAGCACACATTAGTTTATCTACGGGCACCAGATATGTGAAGCCACCTAAAAATCGGTTTTGCGATCGTGGGCACAAATCAACAGATTTCTTCTGGCATGAGCACCAAAAAAGCGCTTGGTCTTGCTGGCTTCACATGGGGAGATGGATTTTCCTTTCAAAAATAGGGAGGTTTTGGGGTTTTGGATCAAAAGCCTTCTGCAGTTGCTCCTTTTTTATGAGGAGGACTAGATAGAGAAAAAGGGACAGAAGCAGCAGGAAAAAAATAGTCTGTAAACTACTCACTTGCAGGGCTTTCCTGGAGGAACAGCCACGTCTCCCAAGGTTTTGGGTCAGGGATTAATCTAAATAGAAAGACAAAAATGATTAGAGAAGCAGGTTGTCACACTGTAAAGAGCGCGGGCTTTGGAGTCACAGGTCATGAGTTCAAATCCCGCCTCCAACAATTACCGGCTTTGTGACTTTGAGCGGCTCATTCTTTGCAGAACACACACCGTATCCTCTTGACATAATGCGTGGGATGTGAAGGAGTGCTTCCTCGGCAAGGGGTGGCATGAAAAACCCAGAGGGAAACGACCGAAAAGGAAACTCGGGTACTCCAAGGGCCCTAGGGAATGGGAGAGCTGGGTACGGCCTAGCTGATTATTGAAAAAGAAGGAAAAAGAAACCGAACAAAAAGTTTCCCGATCCAACATTTTGTCTCCATAAGACGGGAATTAAATCCAATTTCTTTCGGTTTGGACAGAGAGGACAGTACGAGACTGGAACTGGGACCCTGCCGATTTTCAACTGTCTACCCCAAGAGGTGGACCCTGGGAAGTGTGCCCTAAATCCCCCAGGGAAATAAAATGGAAAAAAACCACGATGGCCCCCAAAAGAATACAGGGCTTTAAAACATGCCTTAGAAACCTCAGAACCACAAAAGGAACCGATAGGAAAAAGGAATTGGCGTTTTGATTTCCTCTTAAATTTATTTAAGAGGAAATCAAAAAGCCAATGCATCATCTGACTATTAATATCCATGGGGTCCCGGGAAGGGGGCTGGTTTCTTTAGAGGAAGGACAAAGGGAATTGCCCGCCCGAAAGATTTTTCGTGATTTGGGGATTTTTTTGCATGACCCATCCTCCTTCCATGTAGCAGTGGGGTGGAAACAGGGCTAGCCGGGCAACCCGACTGAGTCTGTTCCATTTTCCAGAGTGATCTCCCTCGATTTTCTAGGAAAGCAAAGTACCTCTGGACATCCAGAATATTGATATCCTTTATCCTCCCATCGGGAAATCCAAAGTACCAGCCAAAAATCAATCTGGGCACCGCTGGGGTCCGAAAACAGGTTTAGGCCCCCACACGGTTATTTCAGGTTAACCTATGACCCTGTGGCCCCCAATCGCACTCTCGGGCATGTGTGGGCATCGGGAATACCCTCGACCGACGGCCACTCCTCCCCTTGGAGCCCAAAGCACACATTAGTTTATCTACGGGCACCAGATATGTGAAGCCACCTAAAAATCGGTTTTGCGATCGTGGGCACAAATCAACAGATTTGTTCTGGCATGAGCACCAAAAAAGCGCTTGGTCTTGCTGGCTTCACATGGGGAGAGGGATTTTCCTTTCAAAAATAGGGAGGTTTTGGGGTTTTGGATCAAAAGCCTTCTGCAGTTGCTCCTTTTTTATGAGGAGGACTAGATAGAGAAAAAGGGAAAGAAGCAGCAGGAAAAAAATAGTCTGTAAACTACTCACTTGCAGGGGTTTCCTGGAGGAACAGCCACGTCTCCCAAGGCTTTGGGTCAGGGATTAATCTAAATAGAAAGACAAAAATAATTAGAGAAACTATACCTACAGGCATGTGCCCAGGACCCGAATCAGGATGAACAAAACCAATTCAGACAGAGCCAAATCCCCTACCCCACAGTGAGTAGTGAAAAGGTCAAAATTAGCCCCCTAACCACACTCACCATGACCCGGCAATATAGAGAAGAGGGCAGGCATTGGTAAGATACTGAAACGGCAGCAACTGGGGGAAGGCCAAACCTCCGGGGGCCTTATATAGAGTAGGGAAAGGTCGGGAATCAATCGCCTGGTAATCCCTTCATTGGGAGCAGCTGAGTAGTGGGCCTCCATTGGAGGGGACTGTGCCGGTGAGCGGCTCATTCTTTGCAGAACAAACACCGTACCCTCTTGGCATAATGCGTGGGATGTGGAGGAGTGCTTCCTCGGCAAGGGGTGGCATGAAAAACCCAGTGGGAAAGGACCGAAAAGCAATCTCGGGTACTCCAAGGGCCCCAGGGAATGGGAGAGCTAGGGTACGGCCTAGCTGATTATTAAAAAAACAAACCGAACAGAAAGTTTCCCAATCCAACATTTTGTCTCCATGAGACGGGAATTAAATCCAATTTCTTTCGGTTTGGACAGTGAGGACAGTACGAGACTGGAACTGGGACCCTGCCGACTTTGAACTGTCTACCCCAAGAGGTGGACCCTGGGAAGTGTGCCCTAAATCCCCCAGGGAAATAAAATGGAAAAAAACCACGATGGCCCCCAAAAGAATACAGGGCTTTAAAACATGCCTTAGAAACCTCAGAACCACAAAAGGAACCGATAGGAAAAAGTAATTGGCGTTTTGATTTCCTCTTAAATTTATTTAATTTAAGAGGAAATCAAAAAGCCAATGCATCATCTGACTATTAATATCCATGGGGTCCCGGGAAGGGAGCTGGTTCCTTTAGAGGAAGGACAAAGGGAATGGCCCGCCTGAAAGATTTTTCGTGATTTGGAGATTTTTTTGCATGACCCATCCTCCTTCCATGTAGCAGTGGGGTGGAAAGAGAGCTAGCCGGGCAACCCAACCGAGTCTGTTCCATTTTCCAGAGTGATCTCCCTCGATTTTCTAGGAAAGCAAAGTACCTCTGGACATCCAGAATATTGATATCCTTTATCCTCCCATCGGGAAATCCAAAGTACCAGCCAAAAATCAATCTGGGCACCTCGGGGGTCCGAAAACAGGTTTAGGCCCCCACACGGTTATTTAAGGTTACCTCTGGCCCCCAATCGTACTCTCGGGCATGTGTGGGCATCGGGAATACCCTCGACCGACGGCCACTCCTCCCCTTGGAGCCCAAAGCACTCATTAGGTTAACTACGGGCACCAGATATGTGAAGCCACCTAAAAATCGGTTTTGCGATCGTGGGCACAAATCAACAGATTTGTACTGGCATGAGCACCAAAAAAACGCTTTATTCTTGCTGGCTTCACATGGGGAGAGGGATTTTCCTTTCAAAAATAGGGAGGTTTTGGGGTTTTGGATCAAAAGCCTTCTGCAGTTGCTCCTTTTTTATGAGGAGGACTAGATAGAGAAAAAGGGAAAGAAGCAGCAGGAAAAAAATAGTCTGTAAACTACTCACTTGCAGGGGTTTCCTGGAGGAACAGCCACGTCTCCCAAGGTTTTGGGTCACGGATTAATCTACATACAAAGACAAAAATAATTAGAGAAGCAGGTGGTCACATTGTAAAGAGCGCGGGCTTTGGAGTCACAGGTCATGAGTTCAAATCCCGCCTCCACCAATTACCGGCTTTGTGACTTTGGTCACGTCACTTCACTTCTCTGTGCCTCGGTTCCCTCATCGGTAAAGTGGGGATTAAGGCTGTGAGCCCCGCGTTGCACAATCCGATTACCTTTTCACCTCTGCCGCGCTCAGAACAGTGCTTTGCACAGAAGAAGTCCTTAATAAATAATATTGCATTACATGGAATTATTATTCCGAAGGAACTCGTGCAGCCATACCGGAAATGGGGCAGGTGGTTCATTCTGAACTCTCGGGGCAAACTCGAGACGGCCCCCTCCGCACAGAGAAACTATACCTACAGTCATCTGCCCAGGACCCGACTCAGGATCAACAAAACAAACGCAGACAGAGCCAAATCCCCTACCCCCCAGTGAGCAGTGAAAAGGTCAAAATTAGCCCCCTAACCACACTCACCATGACCCGGCAATATAGAGAAGAGGGCAGGCATTGGTAAGATACTGAAACGGCAGGAACTGGGGGAAGGCCATACCTCCGGGGGCCTTATATAGAGTAGGGAAAGGTCGGGAATCAATCGCCTGGCAATCCCTTCATTGGGAGCAGCTGAGTAGTGGGCCTCCATTGGAGGGCACTGGGCCGGTGAGCGGCTCATTCTTTGCAGGATAAACACCGTACCCTCTTGGCATAATGCGTGGGTTGTGGAGGAGTGCTTCCTCGGCAAGGGGTGGCATGAAAAACCCAGTGGGAAAGGACCGAAAAGCAATCTCGGGTACTCCAAGGGCCCCAGGGAATGGGAGAGCTGGGGTACGGCCTAGCTGATTATTGAAAAAGAAGGAAAAAGAAACCGAACAAAAAGTTTCCCGATCCAACATTTTGTCTCCATGAGACGGGAATTAAATCCAATTTCTTTCGGTTTGGACAGTGAGGACAGTACGAGACTGGAACTGGGACCCTGCCGATTTTGAACTGTCTACCCCAAGAGGTGGACCCTGGGAAGTGTGCCCTAAATCCCCCAGGGAAATAAAATGGAAAAAAACCACGATGGCCCCCAAAAGAATACAGGGCTTTAAAACATGCCTTAGAAACCTCAGAACCACAAAAGGAACCGATAGGAAAAAGTAATTGGCGTTTTGATTTCCTCTTAAATTAAATAAATTTAAGAGGAAATCAAAAAGCCAATGCATCATCTGACTATTAATATTCATGGGGTCCCGGGAAGGGAGCTGGTTCCTTTAGAGGAAGGACAAAGGGAATTGCCCGCCCGAAAGATTTTTCGTGATTTGGAGATTTTTTTGCATGACCCTTCCTCCTTCCATGTAGCAGAGGGGTGGACAGAGGGCTAGCCGGGCAACCCAACCGAGTCTGTTCCATTTTCCAGAGTGATCTCCATCGATTTTCTAGTAAACCAAAGTACCTCTGGACATCCAGAATATTGATATCCTTTATCCTCCCATCGGGAAATCCAAAGTACCAGCCAAAAATCAATCTGGGCACCTCGGGGGTCCGAAAACAGGTTTAGGCCCCCACACGGTTATTTAAGGTTAACCAATGACCCTGTGGCCCCCAATTGCACTCTCGGGCTTGTGTGGGCATCGGGAATACCCTCGACCGAAGGCCACTCCTCCCCTTGGACCCCAAAGCGCTCTTTAGGTTATCTACGGGCACCAGTTATGTGAAGTCACCTAAATATTGGTTTTGCGATCGTGGGCACAAATCAACAGATTTGTTCTGGCATGAGCACCAAAAAAGCGCTTGCTCTTGCTGGCTTCACATTGGGAGAGTGATTTTGGTTTTAAAAATAGGGAGGGTTTGGGGTTTTCGATACAAAGCCTTCTGCAGTTGCTCCTTTTTTATGAGGAGGACTAGATAGGGAAAAAGGGAAAGAAGCACCAGGAAAAAAAAGTCTGTAAACTACTCACTTGCAGGGGTTTTCTGGAGGAACAGTCACGTCTCCCAAGGCTTTGGGTCAGGGATTAATCGAAATAGAAAGACAAAAATAATTAGAGAAACTATACCTACAGGCATGTGCCCAGGACCCGAATCAGGATGAACAAAACCAATTCAGACAGAGCCAAATCCCCTACCCCACAGTGAGTAGTGAAAAGGTCAAAATTAGCCCCCTAACCACACTCACCATGACCCGGCAATATAGAGAAGAGGGCAGGCATTGGTAAGATACTGAAACGGCAGCAACTGGGGGAAGGCCAAACCTCCGGGGGCCTTATATAGAGTAGGGAAAGGTCGGGAATCAATCGCCTGGTAATCCCTTCATTGGGAGCAGCTGAGTAGTGGGCCTCCATTGGAGGGGACTGTGCCGGTGAGCGGCTCATTCTTTGCAGAACAAACACCGTACCCTCTTGGCATAATGCGTGGGATGTGGAGGAGTGCTTCCTCGGCAAGGGGTGGCATGAAAAACCCAGTGGGAAAGGACCGAAAAGCAATCTCGGGTACTCCAAGGGCCCCAGGGAATGGGAGAGCTATTGTACGGCCTAGCTGATTATTGAAAAAGAAACCGAACGAAAAGTTTCCCAATCCAACATTTTGTCTCCATGAGACGGGAATTAAATCCAATTTCTTTCGGTTTGGACAGTGAGGACAGTACGAGACCGGAACTGGGACCCTGCCGACTTTGAACTGTCTACCCCAAGAGGTGGACCCTGGGAAGTGTGCCCTAAATCCCCCAGGGAAATAAAATGGAAAAAAAACCACGATGGCCCCCAAAAGAATACAGGGCTTTAAAACATGCCTTAGAAACCTCAGAACCACAAAAGGAACCGATAGGAAAAAGTAATTGGCTTTTTGATTTCCTCTTAAATTTATTTAATTTAAGAGGAAATCAAAAAGCCAATGCATCATCTGACTATTAATATCCATGGGGTCCCGGGAAGGGAGCTGGTTCCTTTAGAGGAAGGACAAAGGGAATTGCCCGCCCGAAAGATTTTTCGTGATTTGGGGATTTTTTTGCATGACCCATCCTCCTTCCATGTAGCAGTGGGGTGAAAAGAGGGCTAGCCGGGCGACCCAACCGAGTTTCTTCCATTTTCCAGAGTGATCTCCCTCGATGTTCTAGGAAAGCAAAGTACCTCTGGACATCCAGAATATTCATATCCTTTATCCTCCCATCGGGAAATCCAAAGCAGCAGCCAAAAATCAATCTGGGCACCGCTGGGGTCCGAAAACAGGTTTAGGCCCCCACACGGATATTTCAGGTTAACCTATGACCCTGTGGCCCCCAATCGCACTCTCGGGCATGTGTGGGCATCGGGAATACCCTCGACCGACGGCCACTCCTCCCCTTGGAGCCCAAAGCACACATTAGTTTATCTACGGGCACCAGATATGTGAAGCCACCTAAAAACCGGTTTTGCGATCGTGGGCACAAATCAACAGATTTCTTCTGGCATGAGCACCAAAAAAGCGCTTGGTCTTGCTGGCTTCACATGGGGAGAGGGATTTTCCTTTCAAAAATAGGGAGGTTTTGGGGTTTTGGATCAAAAGCCTTCTGCAGTTGCTCCTTTTTTATGAGGAAGACTAGATAGAGAAAAAGGGACAGAAGCAGCAGGAAAAAAATAGTCTGTAAACTACTCACTTGCAGGGCTTTCCTGGAGGAACAGCCACGTCTCCCAAGGTTTTGGGTCAGGGATTAATCTAAATAGAAAGACAAAAATGATTAGAGAAGCAGGTTGTCACACTGTAAAGAGCGCGGGCTTTGGAGTCACAGGTCATGAGTTCAAATCCCGCCTCCAACAATTACCGGCTTTGTGACTTTGAGCGGCTCATTCTTTGCAGAACACACACCGTATCCTCTTGACATAATGCGTGGGATGTGAAGGAGTGCTTCCTCGGCAAGGGGTGGCATGAAAAACCCAGAGGGAAACGACCGAAAAGGAAACTCGGGTACTCCAAGGGCCCTAGGGAATGGGAGAGCTGGGTACGGCCTAGCTGATTATTGAAAAAGAAGGAAAAAGAAACCGAACAAAAAGTTTCCCGATCCAACATTTTGTCTCCATAAGACGGGAATTAAATCCAATTTCTTTCGGTTTGGACAGAGAGGACAGTACGAGACTGGAACTGGGACCCTGCCGATTTTCAACTGTCTACCCCAAGAGGTGGACCCTGGGAAGTGTGCCCTAAATCCCCCAGGGAAATAAAATGGAAAAAAAACCACGATGGCCCCCAAAAGAATACAGGGCTTTAAAACCTGCCTTAGAAACCTCAGAACCACAAAAGGAACCGATAGGAAAAAGGAATTGGCGTTTTGATTTCCTCTTAAATTTATTTAAGAGGAAATCAAAAAGCCAATGCATCATGTGACTATTAATATCCATGGGGTCCCGGGAAGGGGGCTGGTTTCTTTAGAGGAAGGACAAAGGGAATTGCCCGCCCGAAAGATTTTTCGTGATTTGGGGATTTTTTTGCATGACCCATCCTCCTTCCATGTAGCAGTGGGGTGGAAACAGGGCTAGCCGGGTAACCCGACTGAGTCTGTTCCATTTTCCAGAGTGATCTCCCTCGATTTTCTAGGAAAGCAAAGTACCTCTGGACATCCAGAATATTGATATCCTTTATCCTCCCATCGGGAAATCCAAAGTACCAGCCAAAAATCAATCTGGGCACCGCTGGGGTCCGAAAACAGCTTTAGGCCCCCACACGGATTTTTCAGGTTACCCTATGACCATGTGGCCCCCAATCGCACTCTCGGGCATGTGTGGGCATCGGGAATACGCTCGACCGACGGCCACTCCTCCCCTTGGAGCCCAAAGCACTCAGATTATCTACGGGCACCAGATATGTGAAGCCACCTAAAAATCGGTTTTGCGATCGTGGGCACAAATCAACAGATTTGTACTGGCATGAGCACCAAAAAAGCGCTTGGTCTTGCTGGCTTCACATGGGGAGAGGGATTTTCCTTTCAAAAATAGGGAGGTTTTGGGGTTTTGGATCAAAAGCCTTCTGCAGTTGCTCCTTTTTTATGAGGAGGACTAGATAGAGAAAAAGGGAAAGAAGCAGCAGGAAAAAAATAGTCTGTAAACTACTCACTTGCAGGGGTTTCCTGGAGGAACAGCCACGTCTCCCAAGGTTTTGGGTCACGGATTAATGTAAATACAAAGACAAAAATAATTAGAGAAGCAGGTGGTCACATTGTAAAGAGCGCGGGCTTTGGAGTCACAGGTCATGAGTTCAAATCCCGCCTCCACCAATTACCGGCTTTGTGACTTTGGTCACGTCACTTCACTTCTCTGTGCCTCGGTTCCCTCATCGGTAAAGTGGGGATTAAGGCTGTGAGCCCCGCGTTGCACAATCCGATTACTTTTTTCACCTCTGTCTGCGCTCAGAACAGTGCTTTGCACAGAAGAAGTCCTTAATAAATAATATTGCATTACATGGAATTATTATTCCGAAGGAACTCGTGCAGCCATACCGGAAATGGGGCAGGTGGTTCATTCTGAACTCTCGGGGCAAACTCGAGACGGCCCCCTCCGCACAGAGAAACTATACCTACAGTCATCTGCCCAGGACCCGACTCAGGATCAACAAAACAAACGCAGACAGAGCCAAATCCCCTACCCCCCAGTGAGCAGTGAAAAGGTCAAAATTAGCCCCCTAACCACACTCACCATGACCCGGCAATATAGAGGAGAGGAATTTGTAAGATACTGAAACGGCAGCAACTGGGGGAAGGCCAAACCTCCGGGGGCCTTATATAGAGTAGGGAAAGGTCGGGAATCAATCACCTGGCAATCCCTTCATTGGGAGCAGCTGAGTAGTGGGCCTCCATTGGAGGGCACTGGGCCGGTGAGCGGCTCATTCTTTGCAGGATAAACACCGTACCCTCTTGGCATAATGCGTGGGTTGTGGAGGAGTGCTTCCTCGGCAAGGGGTGGCATGAAAAACCCAGTGGGAAAGGACCGAAAAGCAATCTCGGGTACCCCAAGGGCCCCAGGGAATGGGAGAGCTAAGGTACGGCCTAGCTGATTATTAAAAAAGAAACCGAACAAAAAGTTTCCCAATCCAACATTTTGTCTCCATGAGACGGGAATTAAATCCAATTTCTTTCGGTTTGGACAGTGAGGACAGTACGAGACTGGAACTGGGACCCTGCCGACTTTGAACTGTCTACCCCAAGAGGTGGACCCTGGGAAGTGTGCCCTAAATCCCCCAAGGAAATAAAATGGAAAAAAACCACGATGGCCCCCAAAAGAATACAGGGCTTTAAAACATGCCTTAGAAACCTCAGAACCACAAAAGGAACCGATAGGAAAAAGGAATTGGCGTTTTGATTTCCTCTTAAATTTATTTAATTTAAGAGGAAATCAAAAAGCCAATGCATCATCTGACTATTAATATCCATGGGGTCCCGGGAAGGGAGCTGGTTCCTTTAGAGGAAGGACAAAGGGAATTGCCCTCCCGAAAGATTTTTCGTGATTTGGGGATTTTTTGGCATGACCCATCCTCCTTCCATGTAGCAGTGGGCTGGAAACAGGGCTAGCCGGGCAACCCGACTGAGTCTGTTCCATTTTCCAGAGTGATCTCCCTGGATTTTCTAGGAAAGCAAAGTACCTCTGGACATCCAGAATATTAATATCCTTTATCCTCCCATCGGGAAATCCATAGGACCAGCCAAAAATCAATCTGGGCACCTCTGGACTCCGAAAGCAGGTTTAGGCCCCCACACGGTTATTTAAGGTTACCCTATGACTCTGTGGCCCCCAATCGCACTCTCGGGCATGTGTGGGCATCGGGAATACGCTCGACCGACGGCCACTCCTCCCCTTGGAGCCCAAAGCACTCAGATTATCTACGGGCACCAGATATGTGAAGCCACCTAAAAATCGGTTTTGCGATCGTGGGCACAAATCAACAGATTTGTACTGGCATGAGCACCAAAAAAGCGCTTGGTCTTGCTGGCTTCACATGGGGAGAGGGATTTTCCTTTCAAAAATAGGGAGGTTTGGGGGGTTTTGGATCAAAAGCCTTCTGCAGTTGCTCCTTTTTTATGAGGAGGACTAGATAGAGAAAAAGGGAAAGAAGCAGCAGGAAAAAAATAGTCTGTAAACTACTCACTTGCAGGGGTTTCCTGGAGGAACAGCCACGTCTCCCAAGGTTTTGGGTCACGGATTAATGTAAATACAAAGACAAAAATAATTAGAGAAGCAGGTGGTCACATTGTAAAGAGCGCGGGCTTTGGAGTCACAGGTCATGAGTTCAAATCCCGCCTCCACCAATTACCGGCTTTGTGACTTTGGTCACGTCACTTCACTTCTCTGTGCCTCGGTTCCCTCATCGGTAAAGTGGGGATTCAGGCTGTGAGCCCCGCGTTGCACAATCCGATTACTTTTTCACCTCTGCTGCGCTCAGAACAGTGCTTTGCACAGAAGAAGTCCTTAATAAATAATATTGCATTACATGGAATTATTATTCCGAAAGAACTCGTGCAGCCATACCGGAAATGGGGCAGGTGGTTCATTCTGAACTCTCGGGGCAAACTCGAGACGGCCCCCTCCGCACAGAGAAACTATACCTACAGTCATCTGCCCAGGACCCGACTCAGGATCAACAAAACAAACGCAGACAGAGCCAAATCCCCTACCCCCCAGTGAGCAGTGAAAAGGTCAAAATTAGCCCCCTAACCACACTCACCATGACCCGGCAATATAGAGAAGAGAAGCATTTGTAAGATACTGAAACGGCAGCAACTGGGAGAAGGCCAAACCTCCGGGGGCCTTATATAGAGTAGGGAAAGGTCGGGAATCAATCACCTGGCAATCCCTTCATTGGGAGCAGCTGAGCAGTGGGCCTCCATTGGAGGGCACTGGGCCGGTGAGCGGCTCATTCTTTGCAGGATAAACACCGTACCCTCTTGGCATAATGCGTGTGTTGTGGAGGAGTGCTTCCTCGGCAAGGGGTGGCATGAAAAACCCAGTGGGAAAGGACCGAAAAGCAATCTCGGGTACCCCAAGGGCCCCAGGGAATGGGAGAGCTAGGGTACGGCCTAGCTGATTATTAAAAAGAAACCGAACAGAAAGTTTCCCAATCCAACATTTTGTCTCCATGAGACGGGAATTAAATCCAATTTCTTTCGGTTTGGACAGTGAGGACAGTACGAGACTGGAACTGGGACCCTGCCGACTTTGAACTGTCTACCCCAAGAGGTGGACCCTGGGAAGTGTGCCCTAAATCCCCCAAGGAAATAAAATGGAAAAAAACCACGATGGCCCCCAAAAGAATACAGGGCTTTAAAACATGCCTTAGAAACCTCAGAACCACAAAAGGAACCGATAGGAAAAAGGAATTGGCGTTTTGATTTCCTCTTAAATTTATTTAATTTAAGAGGAAATCAAAAAGCCAATGCATCATCTGACTATTAATATCCATGGGGTCCCGGGAAGGGAGCTGGTTCCTTTAGAGGAAGGACAAAGGGAATTGCCCTCCCGAAAGATTTTTCGTGATTTGGGGATTTTTTTGGCATGACCCATCCTCCTTCCATGTAGCAGTGGGCTGGAAACAGGGCTAGCCGGGCAACCCGACTGAGTCTGTTCCATTTTCCAGAGTGATCTCCCTGGATTTTCTAGGAAAGCAAAGTACCTCTGGACATCCAGAATATTAATATCCTTTATCCTCCCATCGGGAAATCCATAGGACCAGCCAAAAATCAATCTGGGCACCTCTGGACTCCGAAAGCAGGTTTAGGCCCCCACACGGTTATTTAAGGTTACCCTATGACTCTGTGGCCCCCAATCGCACTCTCGGGCATGTGTGGGCATCGGGAATACGCTCGACCGACGGCCACTCCTCCCCTTGGAGCCCAAAGCACTCAGATTATCTACGGGCACCAGATATGTGAAGCCACCTAAAAATCGGTTTTGCGATCGTGGGCACAAATCAACAGATTTGTACTGGCATGAGCACCAAAAAAGCGCTTGGTCTTGCTGGCTTCACATGGGGAGAGGGATTTTCCTTTCAAAAATAGGGAGGTTTTGGGGTTTTGGATCAAAAGCCTTCTGCAGTTGCTCCTTTTTTATGAGGAGGACTAGATAGAGAAAAAGGGAAAGAAGCAGCAGGAAAAAAATACGCTGTAAACTACTCACTTGCAGGGGTTTCCTGGAGGAACAGCCACGTCTCCCAAGGTTTTGGGTCACGGATTAATGTAAATACAAAGACAAAAATAATTAGAGAAGCAGGTGGTCACATTGTAAAGAGCGCGGGCTTTGGAGTCACAGGTCATGAGTTCAAATCCCGCCTCCACCAATTACCGGCTTTGTGACTTTGGTCACATCACTTCACTTCTCTGTGCCTCGGTTCCCTCATCGGTAAAGTGGGGATTAAGGCTGTGAGCCCCGCGTTGCACAATCCGATTACTTTTTCACCTCTGCTGCGCTCAGAACAGTGCTTTGCACAGAAGAAGTCCTTAATAAATAATATTGCATTACATGGAATTATTATTCCGAAGGAACTCGTGCAGCCATACCGGAAATGGGGCAGGTGGTTCATTCTGAACTCTCGGGGCAAACTCGAGACGGCCCCCTCCGCACAGAGAAACTATACCTACAGTCATCTGCCCAGGACCCGACTCAGGATCAACAAAACAAACGCAGACAGAGCCAAATCCCCTACCCCCCAGTGAGCAGTGAAAAGGTCAAAATTAGCCCCCTAACCACACTCACCATGACCCGGCAATATAGAGAAGAGAAGCATTTGTAAGATACTGAAACGGCAGCAACTGGGGGAAGGCCAAACCTCCGGGGGCCTTATATAGAGTAGGGAAAGGTCGGGAATCAATCACCTGGCAATCCCTTCATTGGGAGCAGCTGAGTAGTGGGCCTCCATTGGAGGGCACTGGGCCGGTGAGCGGCTCATTCTTTGCAGGATAAACACCGTACCCTCTTGGCATAATGCGTGGGTTGTGGAGGAGTGCTTCCTCGGCAAGGGGTGGCATGAAAAACCCAGTGGGAAAGGACCGAAAAGCAATCTCGGGTACCCCAAGGGCCCCAGGGAATGGGAGAGCTAGGGTACGGCCTAGCTGATTATTAAAAAAGAAACCGAACAAAAAGTTTCCCAATCCAACATTTTGTCTCCATGAGACGGGAATTAAATCCAATTTCTTTCGGTTTGGACAGTGAGGACAGTACGAGACTGGAACTGGGACCCTGCCGACTTTGAACTGTCTACCCCAAGAGGTGGACCCTGGGAAGTGTGCCCTAAATCCCCCAAGGAAATAAAATGGAAAAAAACCACGATGGCCCCCAAAAGAATACAGGGCTTTAAAACATGCCTTAGAAACCTCAGAACCACAAAAGGAACCGATAGGAAAAAGGAATTGGCGTTTTGATTTCCTCTTAAATTTATTTAATTTAAGAGGAAATCAAAAAGCCAATGCATCATCTGACTATTAATATCCATGGGGTCCCGGGAAGGGAGCTGGTTCCTTTAGAGGAAGGACAAAGGGAATTGCCCTCCCGAAAGATTTTTCGTGATTTGGGGATTTTTTTGCATGACCCATCCTCCTTCCATGTAGCAGTGGGCTGGAAACAGGGCTAGCCGGGCGACCCGACTGAGTCTGTTCCATTTTCCAGAGTGATCTCCCTGGATTTTCTAGGAAAGCAAAGTACCTCTGGACATCCAGAATATTAATATCCTTTATCCTCCCATCGGGAAATCCATAGGACCAGCCAAAAATCAATCTGGGCACCTCTGGACTCCGAAAGCAGGTTTAGGCCCCCACACGGTTATTTAAGGTTACCCTATGACTCTGTGGCCCCCAATCGCACTCTCGGGCATGTGTGGGCATCGGGAATACGCTCGACCGACGGCCACTCCTCCCCTTGGAGCCCAAAGCACTCAGATTATCTACGGGCACCAGATATGTGAAGCCACCTAAAAATCGGTTTTGCGATCGTGGGCACAAATCAACAGATTTGTACTGGCATGAGCACCAAAAAAGCGCTTGGTCTTGCTGGCTTCACATGGGGAGAGGGATTTTCCTTTCAAAAATAGGGAGGTTTTGGGGTTTTGGATCAAAAGCCTTCTGCAGTTGCTCCTTTTTTATGAGGAGGACTAGATAGAGAAAAAGGGAAAGAAGCAGCAGGAAAAAAATAGTCTGTAAACTACTCACTTGCAGGGGTTTCCTGGAGGAACAGCCACGTCTCCCAAGGTTTTGGGTCACGGATTAATGTAAATACAAAGACAAAAATAATTAGAGAAGCAGGTGGTCACATTGTAAAGAGCGCGGGCTTTGGAGTCACAGGTCATGAGTTCAAATCCCGCCTCCACCAATTACCGGCTTTGTGACTTTGGTCACGTCACTTCACTTCTCTGTGCCTCGGTTCCCTCATCGGTAAAGTGGGGATTAAGGCTGTGAGCCCCGCGTTGCACAATCCGATTACTTTTTCACCTCTGCTGCGCTCAGAACAGTGCTTTGCACAGAAGAAGTCCTTAATAAATAATATTGCATTACATGGAATTATTATTCCGAAGGAACTCGTGCAGCCATACCGGAAATGGGGCAGGTGGTTCATTCTGAACTCTCGGGGCAAACTCGAGACGGCCCCCTCCGCACAGAGAAACTATACCTACAGTCATCTGCCCAGGACCCGACTCAGGATCAACAAAACAAACGCAGACAGAGCCAAATCCCCTACCCCCCAGTGAGCAGTGAAAAGGTCAAAATTAGCCCCCTAACCACACTCACCATGACCCGGCAATATAGAGAAGAGAAGCATTTGTAAGATACTGAAACGGCAGCAACTGGGGGAAGGCCAAACCTCCGGGGGCCTTATATAGAGTAC
Organism: Tachyglossus aculeatus; assembly: GCF_015852505.1. Classification (NCBI taxonomy): domain Eukaryota; kingdom Metazoa; phylum Chordata; class Mammalia; order Monotremata; family Tachyglossidae; genus Tachyglossus; species Tachyglossus aculeatus. The sequence goes on along the minus strand of NC_052069.1, from coordinate 137,990,581 downwards.
GGAAAGGTCGGGAATCAATCACCTGGCAATCCCTTCATTGGGAGCAGCTGAGCAGTGGGCCTCCATTGGAGGGCACTGGGCCGGTGAGCGGCTCATTCTTTGCAGGATAAACACCGTACCCTCTTGGCATAATGCGTGGGTTGTGGAGGAGTGCTTCCTCGGCAAGGGGTGGCATGAAAAACCCAGTGGGAAAGGACCGAAAAGCAATCTCGGGTACCCCAAGGGCCCCAGGGAATGGGAGAGCTAGGGTACGGCCTAGCTGATTATTAAAAAAGAAACCGAACAAAAAGTTTCCCAATCCAACATTTTGTCTCCATGAGACGGGAATTAAATCCAATTTCTTTCGGTTTGGACAGTGAGGACAGTACGAGACTGGAACTGGGACCCTGCCGACTTTGAACTGTCTACCCCAAGAGGTGGACCCTGGGAAGTGTGCCCTAAATCCCACGGGGAAATAAAATTGAAAAAACACCACGATGGCCCCCAAAAGTACAGAGGGGTTTAAAACATGCCTTAGAAACCTCAGAACCACAACAGGAACCGAAATGAAAAAGTAATTGGCATTTTGATTTCCTCAAGTTCATTTAATTTAAGAGGAAATAAAAAATCCAAGGCATCATCTTACTATTTATGTCAGTGGTGTTCTGGGGAGGCAGGTGGTTCCTTTCGAGGATGAACAAAGGGAATTGCCGGCCCGAAAATGTTTTCGTGTTTTAGGGATTTTTTTCTATGCCCCATCCACCTTCCTTCCAGCATTGGGGAAGACACATGGCTAGTCGACAGCCCAACCGAGTCTATTCCATATTCCATAGTGGTCTTGATCGATTTTCCAGGAAATCAAAGTGCCTCTGGACAACCAGAATATGGATATCCTTTTTTGTCCCGTCAAGAAAACCACATTACCAGCCAAAAATCGATTTGGGCACCGCTGGGGGCCGCCAAACAATGTTGGCACCCGCAAGGGTATGTGAGGTTTACTTGTTACCCTGTGGCCCCCAAACGTACTTTTGGGCATGTGTGGGCATCGACAATACCCTCGGCAGACGCCACCCCCCCCCTCCGCCTGGTGCCCAAAGCCTCATTAGGGTATACACGGGCACCAGAAATCCATCTGGACCCTGTGGCCACCACAAAATCGGTTGTGCGATCGTGGGCACAAAAAAAACAGATTTGGTCTGCCGGGAGCACCAACAACCCGTTTGCTCTTGCAGGGTTAATTTGGGGAGAGTGATTTTTGCTTTAAAAATAGGGTGGTTGTGGGTTTTTTGTTTAGAAAGCCTTGTACACTTGTTCCTTTTTTTTTAATGAGAAGGACTCGATGTGAGAAAAGGGAGAGGAAGCACCAGGAACAAAACGTCTGTAAAGCTGCTCACTTGCAGGGGTTTTGTTGAAGAACAGCCACGTATCCCAAGGCTCTGGGTCAGTGATTAATCTAGAAAGTCAGAAAAATAATAGAGAAGCAGCGTGGCTCAGTGGAAAGGGCATGCCCATGGTATTTGGAGTCAAAAGTCATGGGTTCAAATCCCACCTCCACCAATTACCGGCTGTGTGACTTTGGGCACGACACTTCCCTTCTCCGTGCCTCGGTTCCCTCTTCAGTAAAGTGGGGATTAAGGCTGCGAGCCCCCCGTGGGACAACCCGAATACCTTAACCTCTGCCTCGCTTAGAACAGTGCTTTGCACATAATAAGTGCTTAATAAATGCTATTATAATAGATGGAATTATTATTCCGATGGAACTGGTGCAGCCATACCGTAACTGAGGCAGGTGGGTCATCCTGTCCTCTCGGCCCAAACCCGAGATGGTCCATTCCGCACAGAGATCCTACACTTACAAGCCTCTGCCCACGGCCCGACTCAGGCACAACAACACACTCTCTGACGGATCCGAAGCCCCTACCCCCAGAGACCAGTGAAAACGTCAAAATAAGTCCACTACCCTCACTCACCATGACCAGGGAACACAGAGAGGAGGGCAGGCACTGGGAAGGTACTGAAGAGACAGCCGCTGAGAGAAGGCCCACCCTCCGGGGGCCTTATATAGAGTAGGGAAGGGGCGGGGCTCAACCGCCTGGCAATCCCTTAATTGGGAGAAGTTGAGCAGTGGGCCACCATTGGAGGGGACTGTGCCCGGAAGCCGCTCATCCTTTGCATAACAAACACCACGCCTGCTTGGCAAAGTGCGTGGGAGGCGGAGGGGGCCTTCCTCGGCAGCCGGTAACATATAAAACCCAGTGGGGAAGGACCGAAAAGGAATCTCGGGTGCTCCAAGGGACTCAGGGAATGGGAGAGCTAGGGTACGGCCTAGCTGATTATTTAAAAAGAAAGGGAAAAAAACTAAAAGTTTCCCGATCCAACATTTTCCCCAGGAGGAGGGAATCGAATCAAATTTCTTTCGATTTGGACAGTGAGGACCCAACGGGACAGGAACTGGTATGCTGCCGATCTTCAACTGTCCAGCCCTAGAGGTGGACCCCGGGAAGAGTGCCCTAAATCCCACAGGGAAATAAAATTGAAAAAAATCCACGATGGCCCCCAGAAGTATAGAGGGGTTTAGAACATGCTTTATGAACCTCAGAACCACAACAGGAACCGAAATGAAAAAGTAATTGGCGTTTTAATTTCAAAAATCAAAACGCCAATGCATCATCTGACCATTAATATTCATGGTGTGCCGGGAAGGCCCGTGCTTCCTTTAGAGGATGGATAAAAGGAATTGCCGGACCGAAAATTTTTTCGTGTTTTGGGGATTTTTTTGAATGCCCCATCCACCTTCCTTCCAGCATTGGGGTGGAAACATGCCTAGTCGGGCAGCCCAACCGAGTCTGTTCCATTTTCCAGAGTGATCTCGATCGACTTTCAAGGAAGTCAAAGTGCTTCTGGACAGTCAGAATATCGATATCCTTTATCGTGCCGTCAAGAAAACCAAATTATCAGCCAACAAAATCAACGTGGCCACCGCTGGGGACCGAAAACCAGTTTAGGCGCCCCCACGGTTATGTGAGGTTTACTTGTGACCCTGTGGCCCCCAATTGCACATTTGGGCATGTGTGGGCATCGACAATACCCTCGACCGCCCCCCTCTTCCCCTTGGCGCCCAAAGCACTCATTAGGGTATCCACGGCCACCAGAAAAACATTTGGGCCCTGTAGCCACCAAAAAATCGGTTGTGCGATCGTGGGCACAAATCAACAGATTTGGTCTGCCGTGCGCACCAACAAAGCATTTGCTCTTGCAGGGCTAAGTTGAGGAGAGTGATTTTCGTTTTTAAAATAGGGAGGTTGTGGTGTTTTTGTTTAAAAGCTATGTACAGTTGTTTCGTTTTTTTCTGAGAAGGGCTAGATGCGGGAAAAGGGAGAGGAAACCCTAGGAAAAAAAGTCTGTAAGCTACTCATTCATTCATTCACTCAATCGCATTTATTGGGCGCTTACTGTGTGCAGAGCACTGTACTAAGCGCTTGGGAAGTACAAGCTGGTAACATATAGAGACGGTCCCTACCCAACAGTGGGCTCACAGTCTAGAAGGGGGAGAAAGAGAGCAAAACAAAACATATTAACCAGATAAAATAAATAGAATATGTACAAGTAAAATTAATAGAGTAAAAAATACGTACAAAGATATATACATATATACAGGTGCTGTGGCGAAGGGAAGGAGGTAAGGCGGCGGGGATGGTGGGGAGGAGGAGGGGGAGAGGAAGGAGGGGACTCAATCTGCGAAGGCCTCTTGGAGGAGGTGAGCTCTCAGTAGGGCCTTGAAGGGAGGAAGAGATCTAGCTTGGCGGATGTGGGGAGGGAGGGCTTTCCAGGCCAGGGGGATGATGTGAGCCGGGGGTCGACGGCGGGACAGGCGAGAACGAGGTACGGGGAGGAGATTAGCGGCGGAGGAGCGGAGGGTTTGGGCTGGGCTGTAGAAGAAAAGAAGGGAGGTGAGGTAGGAGGGGACGAGGTGATGGAGAGCCTTGAAACCGAATGTGAGGAGTTTCTGCCTGATGCATAGGTTGATTGGTAGCCACTGGAGATTTTTGAGGAGGGGAGTAACATGCCGAGAGCGTTTCTGGACAAAGACAATCCGGGCAGCGGCGTGAAGTATGGATTGAAGTGGGGAGAGACAGGAGGGTGGGAGATCGGAGTGGAGGCTGATACAGTAATCCAGACGGGATAGGATGAGTGCTTGAACGAGCAGGGTAGCGGTTTGCATGGAGAGGAAAGGGCGGATCTTGGCAATGATGCGGAGGTCAGACCGGCAGGTTTTGGTGACGGCTTGGATGTGAGGAGTGAACGAGAGAGTGGAGTCGAAGATGACACCAAGGTTGCGGGCTTGTGAGACGGGAAGGATGGCAGTGCCGTCAACAGTGATGGGAAAGTCAGGGAGAGGGCAGGGTTTGGGAGGGAAGACAAGGAGTTCAGTCTTGGACATGTTGAGTTTTAGGTGGCGGGCAGACATCCAGATGGAGATGTCCTGAAGGCAGGAGGAGATGCGACCCTGGAAGGAGGGAGACAGAGCAGGGGCAGAGATGTAGATTTGGGTGTCATCAGCGTAGGAATGATAGTTGAAGCCGTGGGAGCGAATGAGGTCACCAAGGGAGTGTCAAGAGAGGGTTTTTTTAGGATGGGAGAGACATGGGCATGTTTGACGGCAGAGGGGAAGGAACCAGTGGAGAGTGAGCGGTTGAAGATGGAAGTTAAGGAGGGGAGAAGGGACGGAGCGAGAGATTTCATGAGATGAGAAGGAATGGGGTCAGATGCACAGGTGGCCGGAGTAGCACTTGAGAGGAGGGAGGAGAGCTCCTCTGAGGATACTGCTTGGAAGGATGGGGGAGTAGCGGAGAGCGTTGAGAGCCGGGGGGTGGGAGGAAGGGGGGCGGGGAGTGACTTTGGCGAGGTCAGTCCTGATGGAGTTAATTTTATTAATGAAGTAGGAGGCCAGATCTTTGGGCGTGAGGGACGGAGGAGAGGGAGGAACCGGGGGCCTGAGAAGGGAGTTGAATGTACGGAAGAGCTGAGGGGATGATGGGCATGAGTGTCAATAAGGGAGGAGAAATAGTTTTGTCTGGCAGAGGAGAGGGCTGAGTTAAGGCAGGAAAGGATAAACTTATAGTGAACGAGGTTGGCATGGTGTTTAGACTTTCGCCAGCAGCGTTCAGCACCTCGAGCATAAGAGCGAAGGAGGCAGACAGTGGCAGTGATCGAGGGCTGTGGGTTAGTGGTACGAGAGCGGCGAAGGGAAAAGGGAGCGAGCAAATCTAGCTGAGTAGAAAGGGTAGAGTTGAGAGCAGGGGTTTTGTGGAGGAACAACCACGTCTCGCAAGACTCTGGGTCAGTGATGAATCTAAAACGAAAGATGGAAAAATTGTGATTAAAGAAGCAACGTGGCTCTGTGGAAAGAGCACGGGTTTTGGAGTCAGAGGTCATGGGTTCAATTCCCGCCTCCAACAATTGCCGGCTGTGTGACATTGGGCACGTCACTTCACTGTGCCTCGGTTCCCTCATCGGTAAAGTGCGGATTAAGGCTGTGAGCCCCCGGTGGGACAACCCGATCACCTTGTAACCACCTCAGTGCTTAGAACAGTGCTTTGCACATAGTAAGTGCTTAATAAATTCTATTATAATAGATTGCATTATTATTCCGATGAAACTGGTGCAGCCATACTGTAACTGAGGCAGGTGGATCATCCTGCCCTCTCGGCCCAAACCCGAGATGGCCCCCTCCACACAGAGGCACTACACCTACAAGCATCTGCCCACAACCCGACTCAGGCTCAACAACACAGACTCCGACAAAGCCGAAGCCCCTACCCGCAGAGAGCAGTGAAAAAGTCAAAATAAGCCCCTTCCCCTCAGTCACCATGACCCGGGAACACAGAGAGGAGGGCAGGCACTGGGAAGGTACTGAAGAGGCAGCAGCTGAGAGAAGGCCCACCCTCCTGGGGCCTTATATAGAGTAAGGAATGGGCGGGACTCAACCGCCTGGCAATCCCTTGATTGGGAGCAGCTGAGCAGTGGGCCACCATTGGAGGGGTCTGTGCCCGGGAGCCGTTCATCCTTTGCCGAACAAACACCATGCCTGCTTGGCAGAGCGCGTGGGAGGCGGAGGGGGGCTTCCTCGGCATCCGGTGGCATGGAATACCCCGTGGGCAAGGACCGAAAAGGAATCTCGGGTGCTCCAAGGGACCCAGGGGATGGGAGAGCAAGGGTACGGCCTACCTGATTATTTAAAAAGGAGGAACAAAAAAACAAACTAAGAGTTTCCCGATCCAACATTCTGTCTCCAAGAGGCAGAATTAAATCAATTTTTTTTTCGATTTGGACAGTGAGGACCCAACGGCACTGGATCTGGGACCCTGCCGAACTTCAACGGTCCACCCCAAGACCTGGACCCCGGGAAGAGTGCCCGAAATCCCACAGGGAAATAAATTGAAAAAAATCCACGATGGCTCCAAAAGGTATAGAGGGATTTAGATCATGCCTTAGAAACCTCAGAACCACAACAGGAACCGAAATGAAAAAGTTATTGGTGTTTTGATTTCCTCTTAAATTTGTTTAAAGAGGAAATCAAAAAGCCAATGCATCATCTGACTATTAATATCCATGGTGTCCCGGGAAGGGAGGTGGTTCCTTTAGAGGATGGACAAAGGGAATTGCCGGACCGAAAATTTTTTCGTGTTTTGGGGATTTTTTTGAATGCCTCATCCACCTTCCTTCCAGCACTGGGGTGGACACATGGCTAGTCTGGCAGCCCAACCGAGTCTGTTCCATTTTCCAGAGTGATCTCGATCGATTTTCAAGGAAATCAAAGTGCCTCTGGACAGCCAGAATATTGATATCCTTCATCGTCCCGTCAAGAAAAACAAATTACCAGCCAAAAATCTATTTGGGCACCGCTGGGGACCGAAAACCAGTTTACGCACCCCCACGGTTAGGTGAGGCTTAATTGTGACGCTATGGCCCCCAAATGTACTTTCGGGCAGGTGTGGGCATCGACAATACCCTCGACCGACGGCCCCTCCTCCTGTTGGTGCCCAAACCACTCATTAGGGTAGCCACGGGCACCAGAAATCCGTTTGGACCGTGTGGTCACCAAAAAATCGGTTGTGCCATCGTGGGCACAAAAAACAGATTTGTTCTGCCGGGAGCTCCAAAAAACGGTTTGCTCTTGCAGGGTTAATTTGGGGAGAGTGGTTTTCGTTTTAAAAATAGGGAGGTTGTGGGGTATTTATTTAAAATCCTTGTACAGTTGTTCCTTTTTTTTAAGGAGGAATAGATGCGGGAAAAGGGAGAGGAAGCACCAGGAAAAAAAAGTCTGTAAGCTACTCACTTGCAGGGGTTTTGTGGAGGAACAGCCACATCTCCCAAGTCTCTGGGTTAGTGATTTATCTAAACAGAAAGACAAAAAAAAATTAGAAAAGCAGCGTGGCTCAGTGGAAAGAGCGCGGGCTTTGGAGTCACCAGTCATGGGTTCAAATCCCGCCTCCACCAATTACCGGCTGTGTGACATTGGGCACATCACTTCACTTCTCTGTGCCTCGGTTCCCTCATCGGTAAAGGGAGGATTAAGGCTGTGAGCCCCCGTGGGACAATCCGATCACCTTGTAACCTCCCCAGCGCTAGGAACAGTGCTTTGCTCATAGTAAGTGTTTAACAAATGCTATTATAACAGATTGCATTATTACTCCGATGGAACTGGTGCAGCCATACCGTAACTGAGGCAGGTGGGTCATCCTGTCCTCTCTGCCCAAACCCGATACAGACCCCTCCGCACAAAGACACTGCACCTACAAACATCTGCCCACGACCCGACTCAGGCTGAACAACACGAACTCCGACACAGCCGAAGCCCCTACCGCCAGAGAGCAGTGAAAAAGTCAGAATAAGCCCCCTACCCTCACTCACCATGACCCGGGAATACAGAAAGGAGGGCAGGCACTGGGAAGGTACTGAAGAGGCAGCATCTGAGAGAAGGCCCACCCTCCGGGGGCCTTATATAGAGTAGGGAAGGGGCGCGACTCAATCGCCTGGCAATCCCTTCATTGGGAGCAGCTGAGCAGTGGGCCACCACTGGAGGGGACTGCGCCCTTGAGCGGCTCATCCCTTGCAGAACAAATACCATACCTGCTTGGCACAGTGCGTGGGATGGGGAAGGGGACTTCATCGACAGCCGGTGGCATGGAAAAACAAGTGGGGAAGGACCGAAAAGGAATCTCGGGTTCTCCAAGGGACCCAGGGAATGGGAGAGCTAGGGTACGGCCTAGCTGCTTACTTAAAAAGGAAAAAAAAACGAACTAAAATTTTCCCGGTCCAACATTCTGTCCCCAAGAGGCGGGAACCGAATCAGGTTTATTTCGATCTGGACAGTGAGGACCCAACGGGACTGGAACTGGGACCCTGCCGCTCTTCAACTGTCCACCCCAAGAGGTGGACCCCGGGAAGAGTACCCTAAATCCCACGGGGAAATAAAATCGAACAAAATCCACGATGGCACCCAGAAGTATAGAGGGATTTAAAAAATGATTTAGAAACTTCAGAACCACAACAGGAACCGAAATTAACAAGTAATTGGCGTTTGGATTTCCTCTTAAATTTATTTAAGAGGAAATCAAAAAGCCAATGCATCATGTGACTATTAATATTCATGGTGTCCCGGGAATGCAGGTGGTTCCTTTACGGGATGGACAAAGGGTATTGCCGGCCCGAAAAGGGTTTCGTGCTTTGGGAATTTTTTGAATGCCCCATCCACCCTCCTTCCAGCATTGGGTGGACACATGGTTAGTCGGGCAGCCCAACCGAGTCTGTTCCATTTTCCAGAGTGATCTCGATCGATTTTCAAGGAAATCAAAGTGCCTCTGGACAGCCAGAATATGATATCCTTTATCGTCCCGTATAGAAAACCAAATTACCAGCCAAAACTCAATTTGGGCACCGCTGGGGACCGAAAACCAGTTTAGGCAGCCTCCCGGTTCTGTGAGGTTTACATGTGACCCTGTATCCCCCAAACGCACTTTTGTGGACGTGTTGGCATCGACAATACTCTCGAAGGACGCCCCCTCCTCCCGTTGGTGCCCAAAGCACTCATTAGGGTATCTACGGGCACCACAAATCCGTTTGGACCCTTTGGCCACCAAAAAATCGGTTGTGCCATCGTGGGTACAAAAAAACAGATTGTAACCCTAACCCTAACCAACCCTAACCCTAAGTAACCCTAACCAGCAACCCTAACCCTAACCCGCCCCACCCTAACCAGCCCAAACCCGAACAGCACCTTAACCCGAACCCTGACCCCTAACCCAACCACAACCGAAAACTCAAAGTTGACTAAAATACTAAATGCCAACTCCAAAACCCAGATAGAGCTTAAAAAACACATCTCACTCAAACCTAAACGCTAACAAAAAAAAAAAAAACAAACAAAAAGAGAACTAGAAACTCAATGCTGACTCAGAAATGGTTCTTACTCTACAACTACACGCTGGGGAAGCAGCGCGGCTCAGTGGAAAGAGCACGGGCTTGGAAGTCAGAGGTCATGGGTTCAAATCCCGCCTCCGCCACTTGTCAGCTGTGTGACTTTGGGCAGGTCACTTAACTTCCCTGTGCCTCAGTTCCCTCATCTGTAAAATGGGGATTAAGACTGTGAGCCCCACGTGGGACAACCCGATCACCTTGAAAACTCCCCAGTGCTTAGAACAGTGCTTTGCACATAGTAAGCGCTTAATAAATGCCATGATTATTATTATTACAACTAACCTAACTTTGACACTAAGACCTAAGAAAACCTCAAACGGAAACCTAAAACCTACCTCGAGACTTCTAAACCAAAAACCACACTCTAACTCAAATGCACACCTTAAAGATCGCTCAAAAACTTAAAGCTAACTCCAAAATCTAAATAGCACCTCTAAAAATGGAAAGCCGACTCGGATGGTCGACGAAAACCTGACAAACTGAAAACTGAACTGGCTCTGGACTCAAAGCTGACTAAAAATAAACCCTGACTCCAAAACAAAACCTACGACAAAGCCAAAAAACCCTCTTTAAAAAACTCACAGACTGAACACTAAACCCAAAGCCAGCCCACCACCCCCGGAAAGAAAAACACTCCATCGGTTGTGTTTATTGATTACAATGCACAGAGAAGACGTTCTCTATACATAACAAGATTACAGTTTGAGAGGACAAAAATATACATCGGTTGGATTTGTCGATTACAATGCACAGAGTAAACAGACTCGATGCAAAACAAGATTACAATTTATCAGGAGAACGAAAACATACATCAATTACAGAAGTCTACGTTGTTACAGATAGAATGCGACTTGATGCGCTCATCCTATTATTACCCTAAGGAAATGAAAAAATGTACCTCAGCTGTAGGATGGAGGATAAGGAAGATCGTGACCACATGAGTTCCAGAGCCCTGAAGCTTTAAAAACCAAAGCCACCCAGACCAAAATCACACTAAAAGGAAAGCTTAAATACTCAATAACTAAAACCCCCACCAAAACTAAAGCCAAACTAGAACATGGACCAAAACAAAAAAGAATTTAAAAACTGACCTAACCAGCACCCTAAAACCCATCACAAACCCAACCCACAAGCCCAAACTTAAATTTGACCTACAATGCCCCCCAAAATAAATTTTAAAAAATCACTAAGCCCCCCTGCCCCCACCAGGCAATTGTATTTATTCATCACAATACAACACATGCCCTACTCAAAACAAGGTTACAATTCAAGGGAGCATACACACATCAATATCATTTCATATAGGAACATAAGTTACAGATAGAGCCCATCTTTTTTGGGAAAAAACGGTCATCCTTTTTTTGTTGGGCCATAATACAAATAAAATGTTTCTATCCCCCCCCACAAAAGTCCTACCTCAGGTGATGAGGAGGGTGAAAGGAAAGAATCATTTTCAGATGGGTTCCACAACCCTATAGTACCACATGCCTCTGGAGACTATTTTCTCCACCCTTTAGATGAGGGAAACATTTACGTGCTCCTTTCGGGGAATAACAGGAAAAGCGATTGATGTGAAAAAGTTTCCTCGACCCCTAGACCTGTCTCGTAGAAACCGCCGTATCCTCGCTACCGGGCCAGACGACACCGTTTCCGAGATATCTGTCCTTTTATCTGGCCTCCGTGAATTTAGTCTCCGCCTCGATACCCTAGAGGGCCGCTCCTCCGGAAACGAGACGCTCACGGCCACGCGGAACCGGACGGGGCACGCCGGACCATCGCCGCTCCCGGGCCCGAGCCGGTCGGGGCCAAAGAGGGCCTCTCCCCGGGAACCGGAGTTCCACGCGGGACGATGCCGGAGACGGGACGGGGGACTCCGGGAGTTCGACCCGTCTACGGCGTCGGATCGGGTCCGAGATTTAAATCAGATGATCCCGACGGCGGAAGGATGATCCTCGAGGCCGGAAAATGCATTGGGCATCCGCTGTAAAGAGATTAATATCTACTTAAAAAGGGGGGGGGGGGGGATTCTCACCTTGGTCATCCCACCCCAACCTGTGCACTGCCAGATATTAAGACTGCAAAACTTGATGAAAAGTTGATAAAGCTGGGCTGGTGGGCCAGTTTCGTTTTTCTTGTTGTTTTTCATTAGGGGGAATGGTGGACATGTTTGAAAGCATTGAGGAAGGAAGTCTTTCACCACAAAGTAGTAAAAGAGGGTCATTGAAATGGGAAGATGAGTGAGTGGAGGCGAGGGTTTGAAATGTGTGAACTAAAGGGAATCAAAGTCGATGGAATGATCTGGAGGTCGGGCGGGTGGGATGTCTGGGAAGAATGCGGTATGGGTGAGGAAGATCTGGGGGCGGGGCAGATCCGGTGGCTTAGGGAGCACCGTCTGCTGGGGTATTAGTAACAGTCTTTATTAAATACACTCTTTATTAAATACTCTCTAAAAAGTGAACAGTATTTTGAGCGTGGGCAGTTGTCTCGGTGACGAGGAGGAAATAGGGAGTACTGAGGATTTAAGGCGGGAGTTAAGTCTAGAACAGAGGTTAAAGGCGATAGGAACGGACGTAGATGACAGAGGGATCGTCGCCGCCGATCTCGGGCGACGACGGAGTCGAGTTCGCTCACCTGCCGAGAGGGTCGAGGGGTCCCGGGGCCCGTGGGGCCCCCGACGGCGCTCCGGGGCATGACGGCGGAACGCGAAGAGATCCGACGGTGTTCCCGGGGGCGGAGCGGGAAAGGGGAGGAGATACAAACGATGTGGTTTCTTGAAAGGTCACGTTCCCCCCACCGCCCCTGGATCGATTTATTGTACGGGACACACGAATACAGACACCCTGGCTTCTCCACCCTTCTGTCCCCCTGGATCCCCACACAGCCGGGCCGGGAAAGGCCGAGACACATACGAGAGGCTTCCGGGGCGACTGCTGATGCAACGTGGATGTACAAAAGCCTGCGGTACCCGTGACCCGATCTGCCTTCTAGGGTCCCTACCGAAACTCAGGAGGCTACGGCACTCCGGAGAAGAGTGGGGATAAGGAGACAGACGGTCTTAGTCTTGACACTGACCTCCCTCTCCCCTGAGAGCAACCCCTTACAGCTACAGAAAGGTTCCATTTGTGGAAGCTACAGATGTGCAAGGCATTTACGGTGCAAAGACTGCTCACTATGCCCTACCCTACTCTTGAGCTGAATCCCCCTACTTCTAGAGATCCCTTCCCAAGTTGCTCCAAGTATCGGACTGGAACGACTGGAATTCCTGACTTCAAAAGATACCCCACACTCGTAAAGTCAGTTTCTAGCACAGTGCCCACATTTTCAGCCCTCTGGCCTCTTTGCAACTCCCTCGCTTCCTCGATCTGTCTCACCACAGATCTCCCTCACAATGAAGACTCCTTAATAAATTCAAGAAGATAAAGGAGACCATGATCTTCCCCCCCTCTCTCCTCAAAAAACACCTTCCTCCTCTCCTCTTCAGAAGTGACTGCCGGACACAGAAGAGTCTCTTCGTGGGAGACTGAGGATTATGATGATGATGGCATTTGTTAAGTGCTTACTATGTGCAAAGAACTGTTCTAAGCGCTGGGGGAGGTTACAAGGTGGTCAAGTTTTCCCACAGCGGGCTCACAGTTTTAATCCCCATTTCACAGATGAGGTAACTGAGGACAGAGAAGTGAAGTAACTTGCCCAAAGTCACACAGCTGACAGTTGGCAGAGTCGGGATTTGAACCCATGATCTCTGACTCCAAAGCCCCTGCTCTTTCCACTGAGCCACGCTGATGTACAGACTGACTCTGGAGACGGGACTGTGAGCACCCAGAGATTAGACCCGTCTATAGAATTAAGGGCCACGGGTCTTCTCAGACCCACAGTCGAGTCAAACAGAACCAGTTCCCTGCACAGAGCCCCAACCCTCATATCCAGAACATGCTTCTGGGTCAACAGTGGCCTCCTCTTCCTCGCTGCTCTCTTCCCCCAATCCAGCTAACCCTATCCATTCAAACACACAAAGAAAACAAAAACACCACCTTCCCTTTGAGGTGACAGCACAGCGAACAGCTCCATCTCAACAGCAGGGCAAGTCTGATACTTGACCCGATGGTCCAAACCGCAGAGGGATAGCCCATGAGGCTGGGAAATGCGTTGGGCATGTGCCATAGAGAAATTAAGAGCTAGTCAAAAAAATAAGAAAAAAACCTCACTTCGGGCATCCCACCCCACCCTATCCCGGTGTTGAGGCTGCAGGACTTGTGGGAAAAGAATGTAAAGTTGGAGTGGCAGGCTATTTTTTGTTTTGTTTTCTTACTTAGGGATAAATGTGGCCATGTTTGATAGCAATGAGGAAGTAATTCAGCACAGAGAGCAGTAGAAGAACGTCATCGGGAAGGGAAAAAAGCGGATGTGAGTTGTGGATGTACCAAGTTAGGGGGAATCAAAGTTGGAAGGAATATTTATAAGTCAGGTGGGACAGCTGAGAAGAATGAAGATGGATGTGGAATAGGAGGTACAGCTGGGAAGAATGAGGGTGGATGTGGAATACATCAGGAACATTTGGGGACAGAATAAATCCAGGGGCTTCACAGGAACCCGACTCTTGGGTAGCAATACTAAAGTTTATTAAACGCTTCTGATGTACGGAATTCTGCTTTGAGCACTAGCATTTGCCTCAGTGGGTAACGAGGGAGTAGAGAACAGTGGGGATTGAAGGCGGGAGCTAAGTCTAGACCAGGGAGTGAAGGCAATACCCTGGGTGTCAATGAGGGAGGGGAACCATTGTTGGTGAGCACAGGAGAGAGCAAAGTTGAATTCACTCTCACCTGCCATGAGATGACCGAGGTGGTCCTAGTGCCCAGATGGTCTCCAGCAGCACTTCGTGGGCACAAGAGCAAGGAGTGGAGGCGATCTGATGGTGCTCCTGCGGGCTGAGAAGGGAAGGGAAAGAAATGCAAATGATGCAGTTTCTCTCAAGGACATTCCTCCACCACCACCCAAGCAACTGACTGTACGAAACAAAAAAAAAAAACACACCACATATGACAACAAGGCACCCAGACAGACAGCCTGGCTTCTCCACTTTTGCCTTCCCGACACTGGATCTACACAAACCCACGGCAAGGATAGCGTGGACAAAAAATGACAAACAGGGCAACTACTGACTGAACACGGGTGTGTTAAGGCCTGCAATACCCAGGACTGTATCTGCTTTCTATGCACCCTACCAATAACAAACTCAGGTAGAAGGCTACAATACTCCAGGGAAGAATAGGGTGGACACACACACACAGAAACACACCATGAGAGCAAGCCCTTAAACATACAGAAAACGTTCCTTCTGTGGACTCTACAGAGGTGCAGAGCAGTTCCAAAGAGGACTGTTCACTATGCTCTACCCTACTCTTGCGCTCAACCCCTTTCTACTCTCAGTATCAGCCCTGTAAGGCTGGTATTTCTGACAAATAGATCCCACACTTCTTCATATTGGAAAGTCAGTTTCTACTACCATGCCCGCAGTTTCAGCCTCTAGGCAACCTACCCATGCTCTCACCACTGACACTGATCTCACAATCAACTCCCCATAAGTCAGTTTCTCAAAGGATCAAGTGGACAATGACCTTCCCTGCCTCTCTCTCTACAAAACATCTCCTTCCTTTCTTCCCCAAAACAACTTTGTGACACAGAAGAGTCCCTTCAGGGGGGCCGGGGATGTACAGAGTGACTCTGGAGACGGGACTCTGAGCACCCAGAGATTAGACCCATCTATAAAATTAAGGGCCCTGGGTCTTCTCAGACCCACAGTCGAGTCAAACAGAGCCAGTTCCCTGGACAGAGCCCCAGCCCCCATTTCCAGAAGCAGCTTATGTGTCCACAGTGGTCTCCTCTTCCTCACTGCTCTCCCACTCATACCAGCTAACCCTAACCCCCTCCAGTCACACACATACCATGCACGCACACACACCAAAAAAAAAGAAAGCAAAGAAAAAGCCAACACCTCCCCTTAGATGTAGCAGCAGGGCTCACAGCTCCATCTCAATGGGTGGTCTGAGATTAGAACCAAAAGGTCCCAGTGGCTGATGGATGGTTCAAGAGGCCAGGAAATGCATCGGGCATCTGCTGTAGAGAGACTAGTGAAAACGAATTCTCACTTTGGTCATCCCACCCTAACTTGTGCACTGCCAGGTGTGGAGACTGAAGAACTTCATAAAAAGAATACAGAGCTGGATTGGTGGGTGAGCATTTTTTTTGTTAGTGGAACTGGGGCATGTTTGTAAACATTGAGGAAGGAAGTAATTCCACACAAGGAATATGGAATAAGTAGAAGATGGTCATTGGGAAGATAAGAGAAGGGGATGCGAGTTTAGAATGTGTGACAAAGAGAATCAAAGTTGATGGAATGATTTTGAAGTCGGGCAGGTGTTATGTGTGAAGAATGAAGGTGGATGTGGAATAGGTGAGGAAGATTTAGGGGCAGAGCAAAGCCAGGGGCTTCAGGAGCATCATCTGCTTGGGTATTAGCAATAGTTGTTATTAAATACTCTCTGCAGAAGACAGCTCTGTTTTGAGCATTGGCAGTTCCTCAGTGGCAAGGAACGCGTAGGGAACACTGGGGATTTAAGGCAGGACTTAAGTCTACAACAGAGGTTAAAGGCAATAGGAATGGGCCTTAATGATGGAGAGGAATCACTGTTGCAGGTGACAACAAAGTTGAATTCACTCACCTGCTGAGAGGCTTGAAGGGTCCTAATGCCCACATTGCAGCCAATAGCACTTCAAGGCAAGAGAGCAGGAGTGGAGAACGTCTGATGGGGCTCCTGGGGGCTGAGAAGGAAAGGCAAAACAATGCAGTTTCTCTAAAGCATATATTCCTTCACCACCCCAAATCAACTTATTGTTCAAAACACATGAGGATGGCCACAGACACCCTGGCTTCTCCACACTTCCCTCCCCCTGGATCCCCACACACCCAGGCCAGGAAAGGCCAAGACACAAACAAGAGATTTCCAGGGCAACAGCTGATAGAACAGGGACGTGGGAAAGCCCGCAGTGCCCGGGACTTTACCTGCTTTCTAGGGTCCCTAACAAAAAACTCAGGAGGCTACAACACTCCAGAGAAGAGTAGGGGTAGGCACACAGACACATACACACCATCTTAGTCTTAACACTGACCTCCCTCTCCCCAGAGAACATCCCCTCACAGCTAGGGAAAGGTCCTTTCTGTGAAAACTATAGATGTGTAAGGCATTTGCGATGCCAGGACTGCTCACTATGCTCTACCCTGCTGTTGCACTGGATCCCTCTGTACTTCTAGAGATCCCTCCCCAAGTTGCCCCAGGTAGCAGACCTGTACGACTGGTATTCCTGACTTCAAAAGATACCCCACAGTTCTGTACATCGTAAAGTCAGTTTCTAGTACAGTGCCCGCATTTTCAGCCCTCTGGCCTCTTTGCGACTCCCTCACTCACTTCCTCAATCTGTCTCACCAAAGACATGTCTCACAATGAAGACACCTTAATTGAGTTCACGAGGATAAAGGAGACCATGATCTTCTCCGCCTCTCCTCAAAAAGCACCTCCCTCCTCTCTTTCCCAGAAGCGACTGCCAGACACAGAGGAGTCCCTTCGTGGGAGACTGAGGATGTACAGAGTGACTCTGGAGACGGGACTGAGCATCCAGAGATTAGACCCATCTATAGAATTAAGGGCCCTGGGTCTTCTCAGACCCACAGCTGAGTCAAACAGAACCAGTTCCCTGCACAGAGCCCCAACCCCCATATCCAGAACAAGTTTCTGTGTCCACAGTGCCCTCCTCTTCCTCGCTCCTCTCTCTCTCTCTCCCAATCCAGCTAACCCTTTCCAAACACACACACGAAAAGAAAAGAAAAAACTCACAACACCTTCCCTTTGACGTGACAGCACAGCCAACAGCTCCATCTCAACAGCAGGTCACGTCTGATACTTGACCCGATGGTCCAAATGGCAGAGGGATAGTCCGTGAGGCTGGGAAATGCATTGGGCATCTGCTGTAGAGTAAGAGCTAGTCAAAAAAATTTTTTTTTGCTTTGTGCATCCCACCCCAACCTATCCCTGGCCAGGTGTTAAGGATGCAGGACTTGTGGGGAAAGAATGTAAAGTTGGAGTGGCAGGCTAATTTTAGTTTTCTTTATTATGGAAAACCGTGGCCACATCTGATAGCACTGAATAAGTAATTCAGCACAGAGAGCAGTAGAAGATGGTCATCGGGAAGGGAAAAAAAACGTGGATGTGAGTTTCAGATGGGCCAGGTGAGGGGAATCAAAGTTGGAAGGAATATTTAAAAGTCAGGTGGGACAGCTGGGGAAAATGAAGAGGGATGTGGAATAGGTGAGGAACATTTGGGGACAAGGCAAATCCACTGGCTTCACAGACACCTGACTCTTGCCTAGTAATAAACACTTATTAAATGCTTCTGAAGTACACCACTCTGCTTTGAGCACTGGCATTTTCCTCGGTGGGGAAGGAGGGAGTAGGGAACACTGAGGATTTAAGGCAGGAGCTAAGTTTACACCAGAGAGTGAAGGCAATACCCCGGGTTTCACTGAGGGAAGAAAACCATTGTCGGTGAGCACACGAGAGAACAAAGTTTAATTCACTCTCACCTGCTTGGAGATGATCGAGATGGTCCTAGTGCCCAGATGGTCCACACCGGTGCTCTGTGGGCACAAGAGCAAGGAGTGAAGAACATCTGATGGTGCTCCTGGGGGCTGAGAAGAAAAGGGAAAGAAATGCAAATGAGGCAGTTTCTCTCAAAGACATTCCTCCACCACCTCCAAATCATCAAATCACCTACAAAAAAAAAAAAGCCAACAACAAAAGACAAAGAAATAAAAAACATACATGACAAGGCACCCACATATACAGCCTGGCTTCGCCACTTTGCCTTCCCCTGACACTGGATCTCGACAAACCTATGCCAAGGATAGTGTGGACAAAAAAATGACAGGGCAACTACTGACTGAACAGAGGTGTGTTAAGGACTTCAATACCCAGGACTTCATCTGCTTTCTATGCTCCCTACCAAAACAAAACAACTCAGGTAGAAGGCTACAATACTCCAGAGAAGAATGGGGTGGACACACACACACGATTTAATCTTGACACCTCCCTCATCGCTGAGAGCAAGCCTTTACACATACAGAAAAAGTTCCTTCTGTGGACTCTACAGGAGGTGCAGAGCAGTTCCAAAGAGAACTGTTTACTATGCTCTACCCTATTCTTGCATTCAACCCCTTTCTACCCTCAGTATTAGACCTGTAAGGCTGGTATTTCTGACAAATAGATCCCACACTTCTGCATATTGGAAAGTCAGTTTCTACTACCATGCCTGCAGTTTCATCCTCTAGGCAACCTACTCATGCTCTTTCTCACCACGACATTGATCTCACAATCAACTCCTCATAAGTCAGTTTCCCCAAAAGATCAAGTGGACAATGACCTTCCCTGCCCCTCTCTCCACAAAACATCTCCCTCCTCTCTTCCCCAAAAACAACTGTGTGACATAGAAGAGTCCCTTCAGGGGGTCGGGGATGTCCAGAGTGATTCTGTAGACAGGACTGTGAGCACCCAGAGATTAGACCGATCTATAGAGTTAAGGGCCCTGGGTCTTCTCAGACCCACAGTCGAGTCAAACAGAACCAGTTCCCTGCACAGAGCCCCAGCCTCCATTTCCAGAAGCAGCTTCTGTGTCCACAGTGGTCTCCTCTTCCTTACTGCTTTCCCCAAGTCAGCTAACCCTAACCCCCTCCACTCACACGCAGACACAAACACACACATACACACACACACACACACACACACACACACAAAAGTCCTTCCCTTTTATGTAGCAGCAAAGTACACAGTTCCATCTCAGTGGCTGGTCTGTGATTAAAACCAAAAGGTCCCAATGGCCGATGGATGATTCTCAAGGCCAGGAAACGCACAGGTCATCTGCTGTAGAGAAACTGTGTGTGTGGGGGGGAGAAAAATCAATCAATCAATCGTATTTATTGAGCGCTTACTGTGTGCAGAGCACTGTACTAAGCGCTTGGGAAGTACAAGTTGGCAACATATAGAGACAGTCCCTACCCAACAGTGGGCTCACAGTCTAAAAGGGGGAGACAGAGAACAAAACCAAACATACTAATATAATGGACTAGATATGTACAAGTAAAATAGAGTAATAAATATGTACAAACATATATACATATATACAGGTGCTGTGGGGAAGGGAAAGAGGTATGATGGGGGGATGGAGAGGGGGACGAGGGGGAGAGGAAGGAAGGGGCTCTGTCTGGGAAGGCCTCCTGGAGGAGGTGAGCTCTCAGTAGGGCCTTGAAGGGAGGAAGAGAGCTAGCTTGGCGGATGGGCAGAGGGAGGGCATTCCAGGCCCGGGGGATGACGTGGGCCGGGGGTCGATGGCGGGACAGGCGAGAACGAGGTACGGTGAGGAGATTAGCAGCAGAGGAGCGGAGGGTGCGGACTGGGCTGTAGAAGGAGAGAAGGGTGGTGAGGTAGGAGGGGCGAGGTGATGGAGAGCCTTGAAGCCCAGGGTGACGAGTTTCTGCCTGATGCGCAGATTGACTGGTAGCCACTGGAGATTTTTGGTCACTTTGGTCATCCCACCCTGACCATAAAGCTAGAGTGGTGGATCAGTTTGGTTCTTTTTAATTAGTGGAACTGGGGCATGTTTGTAAGCATTAAGGAAGGAAGTAATTCAACACAGGGAATAATACAAGATGGTCATTGGGAAGATAAGACTTTAAGACTTAAGATAAGTGTTTAGAATGTGTGAACTAACGGGACTCAAAGTTGACAGAATGATTTGGAAGTCAGGCAAGTGTGATGTCTGCAAAGAATGAGGATTAATGTGGAACAGATGAGGACGATTTGGTGGCAGGGCAAAGCCAGTGGCTTGAGGAGCACCATCTGCTCGGTTATTAGTAATAGTCTTTATTAAATACTCTCAGAAAAAGAACCCTACTTTGAGCATTGGCAGCTGCTTCAGTGGCAAGGACGGAGTAGGGAGCACTGGGGATTTGAGGCATGACTTAAGTCTAGAACAGAGGTTAAAGGCGATAGGAATGGGCATTAACGATGGAGAGGAATCATTGTTGCTGGTCACAGGTGACAAGAGTTAAGTTCACTCACCTGCTGAGAGGGTTGAAGGGTCCTAGTGCCCACACTGCACCCAACAGCGTTACAAGGCAAGAGAGCAGGAGTGGAGAACATCTGATGGGGCTCCTGGGGGCTGAGAAGGAAAGGAGAGGAAAGGCAAACAATGCAGTTTCTCTAAATCACACGTGCCTTCACCACCCCCAAATCAACTGATTGTTCAAAACACATGAGAACAACCACACACACCCTAGCTTCTCCACACTTCCCTCCCCCTGGATCCCCACACATCCAGGCCAGGAAAGGCCAAGACACAAACAAGAGGTTTCCAGGGCAACTGCTGACTGAACAGGGAAGCCTGCAGTGCTCGGGTCTTTATCTGCTTTCTGTGGTCCTTACCGAGACTCAGGAGGCTACAACACTCCAGAGAAGAATAGGGGTAGGCAAACAGACAAATACACACCGTCTTAGTCTTAAACACGGACCTCCCTCTCCGCCGAGAACATACCCTTACGGCTACGGAAAGGTCCTTTCTGTGAAAACTATAGATGTGTAAGGCATTTGCGATGCCAGGACTGTGCACTATGCTCCGCCCTGGACCCCTCTACACCTAGAGATGCCTCCCCATGTTGCGCCAGGTATCGTACTTGTACGACTGGTATTTCTGACTTCAAAAGATACCCCACACTTCTGTATATCGTAAAGTCGGTTTCTAGTACAGTGCCTGCATTTTCAGTCTTCCGGTCTCTCTGCGACTCTCTCGCTTAGTCTGTCTCATTACAGACATCTCTCACAATGAAGACTCATTAATTGAGTTTAAGAGGGTAAAGGAGACCATGGTCTTCCCTGTCTCTCTCCTCAAAGAGCCCCTTCCTCCTCTCTTTCCCAGAAGGGACTGCCAGACACAGAAGAGTCCCTTCATAGGAGACTAAGGATGTACAGAGTGACTCTGGAGACAGGACTGTGAGCACCCAGAGATTAGACCCATCTACAGAATTAAGGGCCCTGGGTCTTCTCAGACCCACAGTCGAGTCAAACAGAACCAATTCCCTGCTCAGAGCCACAGCCCCCATTTCCATTAGCAGCTTCTGTGTCGACAGTGGCCTCCTCTTCCTCTCTCCCCCAACCCAGCTAACCCTAAACATCCTCCATTCTCTCTCTCTCGCTCGCTCGCACACACACACAGCAAACAACAACGAAAAAAAAACCTTCCCTTAGAGGTAGCAGTACAGTCCATGGCTCCATCTCAGTGACAGGGCAGCTCCGAAATTTAAGCCGTAGGTCCCAGCTGCAGAGGGATGGTCTTCGAGGCCAGGAAGTATTCAACATCTGCTGTAGACAAGAGTAGTAGCAAATAAAAATCTCCCTTTGGTCATCGCGCCCACACGTGCAGTCACTGTAGCTGCATGACTTGTAGGAAAATGAGGTAGTACTTGGGGGAGCGACCATTTAAAAAAATACAATGAGACATCAAGGAACTGTGAGCATCTTCAAAAATATTAAGGAAGGAATTAATTCACCACGGGAGTCATTGAAGATAATCAGGAAGGGAAGAAAACTGAATGCTTAGGACATGTGAAGCAAGGGGGAAAATCAAACAGTCAACAGATTTCAAAATCTGGCAGGTGACATAGCAAAGAACAATGAGAAATGTCGAGTAGGTGAGGAAGGTTTGGGGATCCAGTGGCTTCAGGTATCACCAGTCTTGGTTAGTAGTAAAGCCTTGTAATACCTCCCAAGTGCAGAACCCTGTACTAAAACACTGGCAGTTGCCTCAGTGACATAGAGGGAATATTGAAAATATGGAAGTAAGGCAGAAGTCTACAACAGAGGGTGAAGGTAATAGGTATTAGAGTCAGTGAGGGAGATGAGCCATTGTGGCTGCGCTGGGCAGAGAGCAAAGTTGAATTCCTTCCCACCTGCTGGGAGATGGTGGAGGTGGTGCTAGGGCCCAGATTCTCCCACAGCAGCACCCTGTAGCATGACAGCATGAGTGGAGAAGATAGCCGATGGGGCTTCCCGTGGCTGAAAAGGAAAGGGGAGGAAATGCAAACAATTCAGTTTAAAGGAGACATTCCTCTACTCCCCACAAATCAACCTATTGTTCAAAAACCATTAGAGCGCCACCACAGGCCCCCTGACTGCTCCACTCTTCTCTCCTCGGGATCTACACAAACCCAGGCCAAAGAAGACCTGGGCCCAAAGAACAGGAGAGTTTCAGGACAAACGCAGACAGAACAGGGATGTGGGAAAGCCTTCAATACCTGGGGCTTTAACGGCTTTATATGCTCTCTGTTAACTCTCAGGCAGGTGGCTAAAAGGACTCCAGAGAAGAATGCTGTGAGGATGGACACACACACACACACACACACACACACACACACACACACACTTCCTTGACAATGACCTCCCACTCCCCTAGAAGCAATCCCTTACAAATATGGAGACGTCCCTTCTTTGAGAACTCCAGGTATGCAAGGCGGTTCCAATAACAGGACTGTTCATGCTACTCTACTCCTTCACTGGACACCTCTCTCCCACAAAGATCCTTATCTTCCCCCCTTCCAAGTGTCAGGGCTGTATGGCTACTATTCCTGACTCCAAAAGATAACAACCCACATTTCTGTATATGGCAAATTCATTACCTAGTACAGATGCTTGCACATCCACCTCTCCAGCCTCAATGCACCTCCCTCTCTCGCCCCTGACAACCCACTCACACAAGTCTCTATAATTCAGTTTTTCAGAAGAGAATAAAGGAGACCAAGACCTTTCCCACCTCTACCTTCACAAACCACCTCCGTCTTCTCCCAGAGCGACCATCCGACACAGAAGAGTCCCTTCGTGAGAGGCCGAGGATGTACAGAGTGACTCTGGAGACGGAACTGTGAGGACCCAGAGATTAGACCCGTCTATAGAATTAAGGGCCCCGGGTCTCCTCAGACCCACAGTCGAGTCAAACAGAACCAGTTCCCTGCACAGAGTCCCAGCCCCTTCTGCTGCTTCTGTGTCCACAGTGGCCTCCTCTCACGCACTGCTTTCTTACACAATTCTTCTAATCTTTTTCTGTCTTTCAAACACACACACACACACACACACACACACACACACACACACACACAACAACAACAACAAAAAAAAAAAACCCTTCCCTTAGAGGTGGCAGTACAGCTCACAACTCCATCTAGCTGGTAGGGCAGGGCTGTGATTTCATCCATTGGTGCGAAATGGCAAGGGCATGGTCCTTGAGGCCAGGAAATGCATTGGGCCCCTGTTGTAGAGAGAATAATAGTGAGTAAATCTCTCCCTTTGATCATCCCACCCCAACCTTCGAAATGCCAGACATGGAAGATTTGGAACATAGGCAGGTGGGACAGCTGAAACGACTGAGGAGGAAGTATACTAGGTGAGTAAAGTTTGGGGACAGGGCAAATCCAGTGGCTTCAGGTGTCAATGGACTCTGCTAATAGTAATAGTGCTTTGTGCTGAATGGTTCAATAAACACTATCACCTCAATTATGAAGAGGGAGTACGGAAAACTGGCTATAAAGCAGGAGTTAAGTCTAGAATAGAGTCGAGGCAATGGGCATGGACGTTCACAATGGAGGGGAACAATTGTTTTCGAACAGGGGCAAGAGAAAAGTTAAATTTCTTACCTGCTATGAGAGCATGGAGATGGTCTTAGTGCCCAGAATCCCCCCGCAACAGCACAAGGACACGAGTGGAAATGATCTGATGGTGCTCCTGAGGGGCCGAAAATAGGCAAACAATGCAGTTTTTGTAAAAGAGACATTCCTCCACCACCCTCAAATCACCCCGCTTTGCAAAATGCCTAAGAGGATGGCCACAGACACGCTGGCTTCTCTACTCTTCCCTCCCCCTGCCACTGGATCGCCATACACCCAGCCCGGGGAAGGTCTGGACACAGAGTACAAGTGGTCTCCAAGGCAACTGGTGACTGAACAGGGGTGTGAGAAGGCCTGCAGTATCCAGGACTATCTGCTCTAAACTCCCTACCAAAACCCAGCTAGAAAGCTCCAGAAATCCAGAGAAGAATGGGGAGAGGACATACACACCCCTAGCCTTGACAGTGCCATCCCACTCCCCCGGGAGCAACTCCTCACAGATACAGTTAAGCGTCTTCTGCAGGAACTATGCATGCACCGAGGCGGTTCCTGTGAGACACCCATTCGCTATGCTCCGACCTACTCTGTCACCGGACCCCTCGTTCCTTTCTCCAAACGTCAGGTTATTAGGGCTGGCGTTCCTAAGGCCAAAAATACCCCAACCTTCTCTATAGTGCAAAGTCAGTTACTCATACAATGCTTGCATTTTCAGCTCTCCACCCTCTATACAACTTACACACTGAACCTCATTCTCTCACCAACATCCATCTCACACCAAGGTCCCCTTAATTCAGTTTCTCAGGTGATCAAGTAGACCAACTTCCCTGCCTCTCCTCACAAAACCCACCACCCCTCCCCAGAAGCGACACTCATAAACAGAAGAGTCCCTTCATGGGAGACAGAGGATGTACAGAGTGACTCTGGAGACAGGACTGTGAGCACCCAGAGAATAGACCCGTCTATAGAATTAAGGGCCCCGGGTCTCCTCAGACCCACAGTCGAGTCAAACAGAACCAGTTCCCTGCACTGAGCCCCAGCCCCCATTTCCAGAAGCACTTTCTGTATCTACAGTGGCTTCCTCTTCCTCACTGCTCTGTTCCCCAGCCCTGTTAACTTTAGGCCTTTACACACACACACAAAAAACCCCAAGACACCTTCCCTTTGAGGTGACAGTACAGCCTACAGCTCCATCTCAGTGGCAAGACAGGTCTGAGGTTTGATCCGATGATCCAAATGACACAGGTATGGTCCTCGAAGTCAAGAAATGCATTCGGCACCTGCTGTAGAGTAATAGTGAGTAAATCTCTCTCTTGGTCAACCCACCCCAACGTGTGCATTTCTAGGCATTGAATATTTGGAACTCAGGCAGATGTGAGAGATAAGAACACTAAAGATGATGTAGAGTAGGTGAGGAAGGTTTGGGAACAGGACAAGTCCAGGGGTCACTGAACCTTTTGGCAGTAGTAAGAGTAGTTAACACTTCTCATGTGCACAACCCTATATTAAGCACTGGCACCTCCTATAAGACAGGAGTAGGGAAAACTGGGGATTTACAGGCAAGAGTTAAGTCTAGCAAAGAGTAAAGGCAATAGGCATGGGAGTCGAGGTTGTAGGAGAACTGCTGTTTCTGAGCAGGGCAGAGAGCAAAGTTAAATTCCTTCTCACCTGTTGAGATCTTCAAGACGGCCCAAAGGCCCTCATTCCCTCCCAGAGGTGCTCTGCGGCATCGGGGTAGATGTGGCGGAGATCTAATGGTACTCCTGAGGGCTGAAAATTGCGGGGGGGGGGGGATGCAAATAATTGCAGTTTCTCTAGGTAAGATATTCTTCCACCACCCCGACATCAACCCATTTAGCAAAAAGGTCAGCCACAGACACCCTGGCTTCTCCGTTCTTCTCACTCGATCGACACACCCGGGCTAGGGAAGGTCTGGATGCAAAGGACAAGAGGTCTCCGAGGCAACTGGTGACTAAACAGGAGTACGAGAATACCTGCAGTGCCCAGATCCGTATCTGCTTTCTATACTCCCTAACAATGCCCAGGTAGGAAGCTAGACGACTCCACAGAGGAAAGGAGTGGGGAAAGACACAGACACACACAATCTTGATACTTACCTCCCACTCCCCTGGGAACAGTTCCTTACAGATATATAAAAAAGAGTGTCTTCTGTGGGACCTAGAGCTGTGCCAAGCCAGGTCCAAAGTGATGCCTGTTCCCTAGGCTCTACTCTTTCAGTGGACCTCCCCCTCCCAGAGATTCTTAATACTGCATAGCCCCCAACCCAAAGCATCAGACCAGTGGGGCTGTTATTCCTGACTGCACAGATAACCCAAACTTCTATATAGTTCAAAGTCAGCTACTACTATAATGCCTGCATTTTCAGCTCTCCACCTTCTATGCAACTTACTCACTGAACCTCATTCCGTCTGTCACTGACATTCATCTCACCCCAAAAAAGTTCCCACAGTTCAGTTTCTCAGAAGAGGTTACAGTGAACCAAACTTACCCGCTTCTTCCTTGACAAAGCATCTCCCACCTCTCTTCCCCAGAAGCGACTGTCAGCACCAAAAAGCCCCTTCGTGGGAGGCTGAAGATGCACAGAGTGACTCTGGAGACAGGACTGTGAGCACCCAGAGATTAGATCCGTCTATAGAATTAAGGGCCCCGGGTCTCCTCAGACCCACAGTCAAGTCAAAACAGAATCTGTTCCCTGAACAGAGCCCCAGTCCCCATTTCCAGAAGCATCTTCTGGTGTCCACAGTGGCCTCCTCTTCCTCATCTCTCTCTCCCCTAACCCAACACACACACACACACACACACACACACACCCCTTCCCTTGGAGGTAGTAGTACATCCCAAGGCACCACGTTGATTGTAGGTAGGACAGGTCTGAGATTTCTCCTGATGGTCTAAACAGCAGAGAGATGGTCCTTGAGGCTGGGAAGTGTGCAACATCTGCTGTAGGGAGTAAGTTTAAAAAAAAGAATTTCTCCATAAACCCAGCCAGTCTTTGAGACTGAGGGATTTTTAGGAAAACAATGTAAAGCTGGGGTGGGAGTCTGGTTTTATTTTTTTAAGATTGGGGAACTGAGGACATGTTTGAAAACACTAAGGAAGGAATTATTTCAACACAGGGAGCGGTTGAAGATGATCAGGAATAGGGGAGAGTAGATTCAATGGTCTAGGATGTGTATAGCAAAGATAATCAATTTGAGGGGACTGATTTAGAATTCAGGTATCTGTGAATGGTAGAAAAAGTGAGTTATGAGGTGCATTAGGTGAGGAAGGTTTGGGACAGGGCAAATCCAGTGGCTTCAGTTGTCACCAGAGTCTTTGGTAGTGATAACAGTATTTATTCAACACTTCCTCACTGCAGACAACTATAGTAAGCACTGGAAATTACTTCAGTGACAAGGAGTAGGAAGGACTGGGGATTTAATTCTACACCAGAGGGTAAAGGCAACAGAAATGGAGTGGGAGTCCATGAAGGAGGTGAACCATGGTTGCTGAGCAGGGGAGAAAGCAAGATTGAATTCCTTCTCACCTCTGAAGTGGTCAGGGTAGTCCTAGTGCCTGGATTTCCCTCAACAGCACGCTGTGGCATCAGAGCAGGAATTGAGGTGGTCTAATTGTGCTCCTGGGGATTGAAAAGGAAAAAAATAGAAATTGGAAAGAATGCACACAATGCAGTTTCTCTAAATGAGACATTCCTCCACTACACCAACTTATTGTTCAAAAGGCATTAGAGGACATCCATAGAAACCTGGGCTTCGCTCCTTCCCCTCTATCTCCACACACCCAGGGCAGTGGAGACTTGGATATGAAAGGCAAGATGGCTCCAGGGCAACTGCTGACTGAGCAGGGATGTGAGAAAAAACTACAGTATCCAGGACAGAGGTGGACATGCGTGTACACACACACACACACACACACACACACACATTTGCCTCCCACACCAAAGGCAACAACCCTACAGATATGGAAAGGTCCGTTCTGTGGGAGTCACAGATGGGCAAGGCAGTTCCAATGAGAGGGACTGTTGATTATGTTTTACTCTACTGTTCCACTGGACCCCTCTCTCCCCCGGAGATCCACCCGCAAGTCTCAGACCTGTAGGCCTGGTATTCCTGAATTCAAATATCCCTAACTTCTGGGTATTGCAAAGTCACTTTCTAGGGCAATGCCTGCATTTTCACCTCTCCAGTTTACTCACAACACCTCATTCTGTCTCTCACCACTGACAACCGCAAGTCCCCATAATTCAGTTTCTCAAAACAGGATAAAGATGACCACAACCTTCCCTGAAGCAACTGTTCAACACAGAGGAGTCCCTTCATGGGAGACAGAGGATGTACTGAGTGACTCTAGAGACAGGACTGTGAGCACCCAGAAACCAGACACGTCTATAGAATTAAGGGCCCCGGGTCTTCTCAGACTCACAGTCGAGTCAAACAGAACCAGTGCCCTGCACAGAGCCCCAGCACCCATTTCCAGAACCAGCTTCAGTGTCCACAGTGGCCTCCTCTTGCTCACAGCTCTCTCCCAGCCCACTTAACCCTAATATCACACACACACACACACACACACACACACACACACACAGAGAGAGAGAGAGAGAGAGAGCATTTCCTTTGATGTAGCAGTGCAGCCCATGGCTCCATCAACAGCAGGGTAGGTCTGAGATTAAACATGATGGTCCAAATAGCAGAGGGATGGTCCTCGAAGCTGGGAAATACATTGAACAGACACTATAAAGACAATAAGACCTATTAAATATCTGCCTCCAATCATCCCAACCTGCCCTCTGCCAGAAATTAAGGCTATGGGACTTGTAGGAAGATAGTGTAAACCTGGGGTGAAGAGCATTTATTTTGGGGGGGCAGGCGGGGTAAGATAAAGAAACTATGGGCATGTTAGAAAGCAATGAAGAAGCTATTAATTTGGCACAGCAGGAGAGCTTGGAACTGGTCACTGGGAAGGGAAGAAGAGAGGATGTGAATGAAGCATAGGTAATCCAAAGCTTGAAGAGACTAATCTGAGTGAGGCAAGTGTTACAGCTGTGCACAGTCAGGATCGATGTGGAATATTTGGGGATGGGAAAAATCCAGTGGCTTCAGGTATCAGATTCCTGGATAGGTTAGTAGTAATAATATTTATTAGACACTTGCCAAGTGCAAAGCACTGTACTAAGTGCTGATAGTCACCTCAGTGACATGAAGAAAGTAAGGAAAACTATGGATTTCAGGGCAGAGTTAAATCTGGAACCCACGATGAAGGCAATAGGAAAGTCAGTGAGGGAGGGGAACCATTGTTGCTGAGCAAGGCAGAGCGGAGTTGAATTCCTTCTCACCTGCTAGGACATGGTCCTAGTGCCCGATTCACACCAGCTTCCCTCTGTGGCATGACAGCTGGAAAGTAGAATAGCTGTTGGTGCTCCTGGAGGCTGAGAAGGAAATGGGAAGAAATGCAAACAATTCAGTTTCTCTGAAGGATGCATTCCTCCACCACCACCCCCAAATCTACCTATCGATGAAGATGCGTGAGACAACACCCACGGGCACCCTGGATTCTCCACTCTACCCTCCCCTACCCCTAGGCTATTTAAGTTCTCCACACAGAAAACGGGAGGTCTCCAGGGCAACTGCTGAATAAGTGGGGCTGAGAGAAAACCTGCAATTCCCAGGACCATTTCTGCTTTCTATGCTCCCTACTCCAACTCATAGAAGAGGCTATAAGGCTTCAGAGAAGAATATGGTGGGGACACACACACACACACACACACACACACCCTTCTACCTCATCGACTCCTCACTCCCTTGTAAGTAACCCCTTACAGATATAGAAAAGTCATTTCTGTGGGTACTATGGATGTGTAAAGCAGATCCAATGAGAGAATTGTCGATTATGCTCTCCCCTACCCCTGCACTGGATCCCTCTCTCTCCGCCAAAGATTCCTCACCCCCGAGAACGTTTCAGACCTGTAGGGCTGATATTCTTGACTCCAAAGATACCCCACTCTTCTGTATATTGGAAAAAATGAGTTTATAGTACAAATGCCTGCATTTTCAGCTCTCCAGGCTCTATGTAATTCAAATTTGTCTCATGACAAGTATTTCTTACTAGAGAATCGAGTAGACAGTGACCTTCCCTGCCTCTCTCCTAGAGGTACCTCCCAACTCTTTTTCCCCAGAAGCAACTGCTAGACACAGAAGAGTCCCCTCGAGGGAGGCTGAGGACATACAGAGTGACTCAGGAGACAGGACTGAGTAACCAGAGATCAGACCCGTCTATAGAATTAAGGGTCCCGGGCCTTCTCAGACCCACAGTCGAATCAAACAGAACTAGTTCCCTGCACAGAGCCTCAGTCCCCTTCTCCAGAAGCAGCTTCTGTTGTCCGTAGTGGCCTCCCTTGGCTCACCACTCCGTCCCCCAACCCAGCTAATCCTAACCCCCTTCACACATACAGAAAAAAAGCAAAACAAAAAGCCCTCCCAAAACCTTCCCTTTGAAGGTTTGAATTCCACAGCTCCACCTCCATGACAAGGCAGGTCAGGTCTCAAAATTAACCTCAATCCAAATGGCAGGTGGATGGTTCTCATCAGGCAACCTATGTGGAAATAATACTACCTAGTTAGAGGCTGCCCTTAGTCACCACCCCCCACAACCTGTGCAGAGCCAAGGATTGAGGGTGCGGGACTTCTTTCCCGGTCTCAGATTGGGGCAGGCAGAGGGGTGGTGGAAGACAGGTAAAAAGGCTTCCAAAATAAACAAAGAGAGTGGGTATTCGGGAAAATGTTTAAAGCCGCAAAGGGGATTGCATGGTAGTAAAAACAAATAGATATTTAAGTGGTGGAATGGAGTACAAGGTCTGGTTCTTAGCCAGCTGAATTACTAAAGAAGAGAATAGGATAGAGAAACAGTAAGAAGGTTGGCATTGGAAGAATAAAGTGCCTGGTGTGAGTCGGAGTACAGGAGAAAAGAGGGGAGGCAGAAAAAAGAAGGTGATTGACTGCCTAGAAGATATTAAGATCTGGGGTGGAAACAAGCAAGTGATGTTAGACGCAGTCCCTGCCCCTCATGGAGTTCCCGAATTCCATCGCTGCTTTACATATGAGATCCTTGAGGACCAGAGAAGTGAAGTAACTTACCCAAGGTCACACAGTACACCACCAGTAGAACTGAGATTAGAACCCAAGTCCTTCTCATTCTCAGGCCTATGCTCTATCTCCTGCACCGTGCTGCTTCCTTAAGAAACAGTTGGTCCCTGTACTGATATGAGAATTGGAGGGTGAGGGGGGGAAGCAAATTGCAGGAGTGAGCTTCAGTAGAGAAGAGGACAGAAAAATCCTTCCCATAATCGATATTGGATGCAGAAAGAGGAAGAAGTAAGAAAGAGAAAACACAATATTTACATTACTCATCTAGTGGGGTGGAGGGGTTGGTTAGATACAGCCAAGTCACCACCACGTTCTGGGTCAGCATGCCATCTGAAAATTAATACAAAAAGTTAATCAGAATGAATTAACTCAGCAAAACAGTTAAAAGGGAAATAGATGAGTCAGCTGGTCCTCAAAGCCCCAACCAGCGCCAGCCCCCTCCCCACACACCAACCACCATTACAACTAACTGCCCCCCCCCCTCGACCCGGAATCAACACGGCATACTCCCCCAGAGCAAGAGCCCCTACCCCCCCCCCAAAAAAGAACGAAAACACGCCCAAAATGACCCCCACTCACCAAGCTCCAGCAAGGAAAACAGCCCTTCAGCAGAAAGCGCACAAGCAGCCCAGTAAAGGTTGCCACCTCCCTGGAGGCTTATATGGATCAGGGAGCTTATATGGGAGCAGCTGATTAGGGTGGGAAGCAAGCAGGGGCCGGACCGGCCAGTAGCAGCTCATCTCCCGGGCTGGAGGAGGAACACCTGGGCTGGGGGTGGAGCGGGGTCGGCAGCCTCCTGGGAGGAAATCACAGAGGCCTCCATGGAGGAGGGGGGCTAGAGTGGGGCGGGGCTAGGGAGTCTCCCGCGGCCCCCCCCCCAAGTGAACCCACTTTCTAGAAAGCCGTGGACACAACGGGCTAGCCGCCCCACATTTGATCTCTTTGTCGGGGGTTTGACAACGCCATTATTCCCTTTTCCACTGACATTTTGGTTGGATTTAGCCCCTCCTGAGAACCAGGGGGTGGGGGCGGGGGATCTAGGGGAGGAGGTGACAAAGTCCCCCCGTCCCCACGGCTCTGCCCGGCCGGCTGCCCCTGGAGGGGGAGGGGTCCCCTGCCATCCGGGGGAGAGGGACCCCCTTTCTCTGGATCCTGAGAGAGAATAATGATAATAACTGTGGTATTTATTAAGCACTTACTATGTGCCAGGCACTGTTCTGAGCGCCGGGGTACATACGAGGTAATCAGGCTGGGCACAGTCTCTGTCCCACGCGGGCCTCGCCGTCCTAATCCCCATTTTACAGGGGAGAAAAGTGAGGCACAGAGAAGTGAAGTGATTTGCTCAAGGTCACCCAGCAGAGGGTTTAGTGGATAGAGCACGGGCCGGGAAATCAGAAGGACCTGGGTTCTAATAACTGCTCTGCCACTTATCTGCTGTGTGACCTAGAGCAAGTCACTTCACTTCTCTGGGCCTCAGTTCCCTCCTCCGAAGAATGGGGATTAGGACTGTGAGCTCTTTGTGGGACAGGGACTGTGCCCAACCTTGCATCTACCACAGTGCCTGGGACATAGCAAGTGCTTAACAAATACAATTACGATTATGATTATTACGTGGCAGAGCAGGGGTGAGAACCCACGGCCTCTGACTCTCGGGCCCGGGATCTTTCGGCCTCCTCCCACTCCGATCGCCCTTCGATCGACAGATCGTATCGATTGAGCGTTTCCTGAGCCTAGAGCGCTCGGGCAGCTTTATTTATTGAATGCCAACGTGTGCAGAGCACTGTACTGAGTACTTAGAAGAGTACAAGAGCACTGTACAGAGTGCTCAGAAGAGTACAGTGTAACAATATAACAGACACCTTCCCTGCCCACAACAAGTTTACAGACTGGTGGGGAGACAAACGTTAATATACATCAATAAAACTACAGACCTGTCCATAAGCAGGTGGGACAGTATAATACAACAGTGCCGGGAGGCACATTCCCTAGTGGAAATTCCCTAGTGGAAAGAGCACAGGTCTGGGAGTCAGAGGACCTGGGGCCCGATCCCGGCTCTGCCACGTATCCGCTCTGTGACCTCGGACAGGTGACTTCACTTCTCTGTGCCTCAGTGACATCATCTGTAACACGGGGATTAAATCCTACTCGGTCCTACTTAGACAGTGTGCCCCAGGTAGGATGGGGACTGTGTCCAACCAGGTTAACTTGTACCTACCCCGGTGCTTAGAACTGTGTTTGATACATAGAAAGCTCTAAACAAGTACCATGATTATCACTATCATTATCACTAAATTAGAGCTATATACATTAGTGTTGTGGAGCTGAAGGTGGGGCAGATGGAGGGTGCAAAGCCAAGCGCTACCATGGCCCTTGGTATGGAGCACCCCTGCTCCTCCCTTGTACTTCAACGCAGCATCTGCACCCAGAAAGCAAACTAGAAATGATGACGATGGTCTCAAGCATTTACTAGGCACCGGCCACTGTACTGAGCATCGGTAGAGATACTAGATAAACAGATTAGATACAGTCCCTGTCCCACCTGGGGCTCATGAAATAAATGGGAGGGAGAACAATCAAATCATCAGTAGCATTTACTGATGTGCTTACTGTTTGCAAAACACTGTACTACGCGCTTGGGAAAGGACAGTATAACAGAGACGGTAGATACGTCCCCTCTAGACTTGAAGCTCGTTGTGGGACGGGAAAGACAGACGTTAAAATAGTAAATTATAACTATGGACTTAATTGCTGTGAGGTTGAGGGAGGGGTGAATAAAGAGAACCGATCCAGGTGCAGATATTCAATCAACATGTTACAGGTGAAGGACCTGTGGCACAGAGAAGTTAAGTGACTCGCCCAAGGTCACAGAGCGGGCAAGGGACGGAGCTGGGATTACAACCCAGATCCTCGGACTCCCGGGCCTAGAACTCTTCCCGCTCGATTACACTGCCCAAACTAAAGCTTTATGAAATGATCGAGTTCACCCTTCCCAATCTGAACGGGAGGCTCAGAGGCCAAGAAGCTTGACCCAGCTGTCTACTGTAAAGACAGTAGAGTGGGTTGGTGAAAAAAATCCAGTTGAAACTCTTCTGGTGATCATTGCCTGAATTAGCAGAAAGCTCTTCGACCTGTTGGGCCTCAAATATGGCCGAGCCCCAATACCGATGGTAAAGTCCGACCGAGGGCAAAGTGACAAAGCCAAAGCCATCTTCCCTCTCCCTAAAGCCCAGGCCCAAAAACCCAAACTGAGAGAATCAATTACCCAAGGCTCTAAAGCCAGTCCCTCATTTTTCTGGCACCAAAATTTTTCTCGCTCTGCCCGATACTCAGGCCGTTTAGACCCCACTGGGAGAGTTACATCTGGGGTTCATGGCATGAAGCCGGCCCCACTTTTGCTGGCACCCAAACTTTTATCGTTCTTTCCGGCACCCGGACCATGAAGGCCCAAAGGGGAAGACTCAGATCTGTGGTTCGGCGAATGAAGCCGGCCCCCTTTTGCTGACACTCCTATTTCATTGTTTTTGGCAGTGCCTGGGCCATAAAGACCCAAATGGGAAGACTGATGTCTGAGGGTCGTGGCCTAAAGTCAATCCCCACTTTTGCTGGCACATGTCATTTCTATTCTTCTTGATGCCTCGCCCGTGAAGACTCAAAATAGGAACACTCAAATATAGGGTTTGTGGCATGAAGTCAGCCCCCCATTTTGCTAGCACTCACGTTACTATTGTTCTTCCCAGCACCGAGGCCACGGAGACCCAAATGGGAAAACTCAAATCTTTGGTTCATGGCATGAAGCCAGCCCCTCTTTTGCCAGCCCTCGTGTTATTATTGTTCTTACCTGTGCCTGGGCCATGAAGACCCAAATGGGAAGGCTCAAATCTGGGGTTCGTGGTGTGAAACCAGCCCACATTTTGCCAGCACTCACATTATCTGTTGCCTATGTGCCTGGGCCATGAAGACCCAATTGGGAAGACTTGAATATAGGATTCATGGCATGGAACCAGTCCCCTGTTTTGCCAGCACCCATGTTGTTATCAAGCTTTCAAATGCCTGGGCCATGAAGACCCAAAAGGGAGTCAAATCTGGGGTTCATTTCAGGAAGCCACACCCTCTTTTGCCACCATTCATTTTTATTGTTCTTCTCAGTGCCCAGGCCTGCAAGACCCAAATGGGAAGACTCACATCGGGGGTTCACAGCATGAAGTCACGCCCCCTCTTGCCGGCATCAATACTTCTCTATCCCCCTGGTACCTGGGCCATGAAGACCCAATAATGGAGTGAAATCTGGGGTTAGCAGCATGAAACCAGTACCACCCTTTCGCTGGCATATTTTTATGTTTGTTCCGGTGTGCCTGCCATAAAAAGGACCCAAGTGAAACTGCTCAGATCTGGAGTTCATGACATGAGGCCAGAAACTCCTTTTGCTGGCACCCAAATTTTTTAATTGTTCTCCCCAGTGCACAGGCCATGAAGACCCAAATGGGAAGGCTCAAATCTGGGGTTCATGGCATGAAGCCACTACCCCCTTTTGCCGGCCCTCAAATTTTTAATTTTTTTTCTCCGGTACCCAGGCCATGAAAACCCGAACGAGAAGACTCAGGTCTGGGGTTTGTAGCCTGAGGCCAGTCCCCTCTATCTTTATTGTTGTTCCCAGTGCCAGGGCCATGAAGTCCCAAATAGGAAGGTTCATATCTGGGGTTCGTGGCATGAAGACAAGGCCCTTTTGCCAGCATCCACATTTTTTCTTCTCCCCCTGGTACCTGGGCCGTGAAGACCCAATAGAGAAATAAAATCTGGGATGCATTGCACACCCTCTTTTGCCAGCACTCATTTTTTTTTTTTGTTCTTCCCGGTGCCCGGGCCACGAGGACCCAAATAGGAAGACTCAAATCTAGGGTTTGTGGCATGAAGCCAGCCCCTACTTTAGCCGGCATCCATCTTTTAATTGTTCTTCCTGGCACCTCGGTCATGAAGACTCAAATTGGAAGACAAATCTGGGGTTCATGGCTTGAAGCCAGTTACGCCTTTGCTGGCAGCCATAGTTTCATTGTTGTTTCCAGTGCATGGTCCATGAAGACTCTAATGGGAAAACTCAAACTGGGGGTTAGTGGCATGAAGCCAGACCCCTCCTTTTGCCGGCATCCATATTTTCAGTTTTTTCTGGCACCAGTCATGAAGACCCAAATGGGAAGACTCAAACTGGGGGTTTGTGACATAAAGCCAGTACCCGCTTTGGCCAGGATACACGTCATTATTGTTCTTCCCAGTGCATAGGCCATGAAGACCCAAATAGGAAAACTCAAATATAGGATTTGTGGTATGAAGCCAGTTTCCCCTTTTGCCAGCACCCATATTTGTAATTACTCTTTTCAGCACCTGGGCCGTGAAGACCCAAATGGGAAGACTCAAATCTGGAGTTTGTGGCATGAAGCCAGTACCCTCTTTTGCCACAACACATGTCATTATTGTTCTTCCCAGTACCAGGGCCCTGAAGACCCAAATGGGATGACTCAAATCTGGGGTTTGTGGCATGAAGCCAGTACCCTCTTTTGCCAGCACGCATATTTGTAATTACTCTTCCCAATGCCTGGGCCATGAAGACCTAAATGGGAAGACTCATATCTGGGGTTTGTGGCATGAAGCCAGTACCCCCCTTTGCCAGGACACATGTCATTATTCTTCTTCCCAGTGCCTAGGCCATGAAGACCCAAATGGGAAGACTCAAACATAGGGTTTGTGGCATGAAGCCAATTTCCCCTTTTGCCAGCACCCATATCTGTAATTACTCTTTTCAGCACCTGGGCCGTGAAGACCCAAATGGGAAGACTCAAATCTGGGGTTTGTGGCATGAAGCCAGTACCCCCTTTTGTCAGCGCCCATATTTGTAATTACTCTTCTCAGTGCCTAGGTCATGAAGACCCAAATGGGAAGACTCAAATCTGGAGTTTGTGGCATGAAGCCAGTACCCTCTTTTGCCACAACACGTCATTATTGTTCTTCCCAGTACCAGGGCCCTGAAGACCCAAATGGGAAGACTCAAATCTGGGGTTTGTGGCATGAAGCCAGTACCCCCTTTTGCCAGGACACATGTCATTATTCTTCTTCCCAGTGCCTGGGCCATGAAGACCCAAATGGGAAGACTCAAATATAGGGTTTGTGGCATGAAGCCAGTTTCCCCTTTTGCCAGCACCCATATTTGTCATTACTCTTCCCAATGCCTGGGCCATGAAGGCCTAAATGGGAAGACTCAAATGTGGGGTTTGCAGCATGAAGCTAGTACCCCTTTTTCTGGCATCCATATTTTTAGTGTTCTGCCTTGCACCTGGGCCATGAAGACCCAAATGGGAAGATTTAAATCTGGGGTTTGTGGCATGAAGCCAGTACCCTCTTTTGCCACAACACATGTCATTATTGTTCTTCCCAGTACCAGGGCCCTGAAGACCCAAATGGGAAGACTCAAATCTGGGGTTTGTGGCATGAAGCCAGTACCCTCTTTTGCCAGCACGCATGTTTGTAATTACTCTTCCCAATGCCTGGGCCATGAAGACCTAAATGGGAAGACTCATATCTGGGGTTTGTGGCATGAAGCCAGTACCCCCTTTTGCCAGGACACATGTCATTATTCTTCTTCCCAGTGCCTGGGCCATGAAGACCCAAATGGGAAGACTCAAATATAGGGTTTGTGGCATGAAGCCAGTTTCCCCTTTTGCCAGCACCCATATTTGTCATTACTCTTCCCAATGCCTGGGCCATGAAGGCCTAAATGGGAAGACTCAAATGTGGGGTTTGCAGCATGAAGCTAGTACCCCTTTTTCTGGCATCCATATTTTTAGTGTTCTGCCTTGCACCTGGGCCATGAAGACCCAAATGGGAAGATTCAAATCTGGGGTTTGTGGCATGAAGCCAATGCCCTTTTCTCAGCACCCATACCTTTTTCACTCTTCCCAGAGCCTGGGCCATGAAGACTCAAAAGGGGAAATCAAATCTGGGATTTGTGGCATGAAGCCAGCTCTCCCTTTTTAAAGCATCTAGATTTTAATTGTTCTTCCAGGCAACAGGCCACAAAGACCCAAATGGGAAGACTAATCTGGGGTTTGTGGCATAAAGCCAGCCCCCTTCTTTCAGTCATTCTGCCCAATAAGCAGACCCTGAAGCTTCACAGGGTCAGGCAGGTCCATCATCTGTCACAGCAGCCCTGCCCCTCGGTGCAGTGTGGGGGCTCAAGGGTCAGACAGGAAAAACATCGGGTGGCCCTGCCCCAGGGGGGCACTCGCAGTGTCACACGGGTACAACATCATGGCAGCCCTGCCCCAGGGGCTTCTCGGAGTGTCA
This sequence comes from Tachyglossus aculeatus, assembly GCF_015852505.1. Classification (NCBI taxonomy): domain Eukaryota; kingdom Metazoa; phylum Chordata; class Mammalia; order Monotremata; family Tachyglossidae; genus Tachyglossus; species Tachyglossus aculeatus. The sequence continues at coordinate 137,951,878 of NC_052069.1, read as the reverse complement.
GATGATCACAACATCATAGCAGCCCTGCCTCCAGGGAGCTCAGAGTGTCTGACAAACCCATTGTCAGTTATGGTGGCCCTGCCACATCGGTGCGGTGCAGGGAGCTCACAATGCCAGACAGGCACAACGTTCCGGCGGCCCTGCCCCAGGGAGGTGCTCAGGGCATCAAATGGCCAAAACATCATGGCAGCCCTGCCCCCAGGGAGCTCAGAGTGACAGACAAGCCCATTGTCAGTTGCTGCAGCCCTGCACCTCGGTGCGGTGCGGGGCTTCACGATGTCACACAAGCATAAAGTTGCGGCAGCCCTGCCCCGGGGGGGGGGGGGGGGGGCGCTCAGAGTGTCAGATGGTCACAACATCCTGGCAGCCCTGCCTCCAGGGAGCTTAGAGTGTTTGTGAGCCCACTGTCAGTTGTGGTGGCCCTGCCGCCTCGGTGTGGTGCAGGGGGCTCACAATGCCAGACATGCACAACGTTACGGCGGCCCTGCACCAGGAGGGCGCTCAGAGTGTCAGATGGGCACAACATCATGGCAGCCCTGCCCCCAGGGAGCTCAGAGTGTTTGAGAGCCCATTGTCAGTTGTGGTGGCCCTGCCGCATCGGTGCGGTGCAGGGGGCTCACAATGCCAGACAGGCACAACGTTACGGCGGCCCTGCCCCAGGAGGGCGCTCAGAGTGCCAGATGGGCACAACATCATGGCAGCTCTGCCTCCAGGGAGCTCTGAGTGTTTGAGAGCCCATTGTCAGTTGTGGTGGCCCTGTCGCATCGGTGCGGTGCAGGGGGCTCACAATGCCAGACAGGCACAACGTTATGGTGGCCCTGTCCCGGGGGGTGCTCAGAGTGTCAAATGGGCACAACATCATGGCAGCCCTGCTCCCAGGGAGCTCAGAATGTCTGACAAGCCCGTTGTCAGTTGTGGTGACCCTGCTACCTCGGTGCGGTGCAGGGGTATCACAATGCCAGACAGGCACAACGTTATGGTGGCCCTGCCCCGGGGGGCGCTCAGAGCATCAGATAGGCACAACATCATGGCAGCCCTGCCGCCAGGGAGCTCAGAGTGTCTGACAAACCCACTGTCAGTTGTGGTGGCCCTGCCGCATCGGTGCAGTGCAGGGGGCTCACAATGTCAGATAGGCACAACGTTACGGTGGCCCTGCCCCGGGGGGGTGTTCAGAGTGTCAGATGGGCACAACATCATGGCAGCCCTGCCGCCAGGGAGCTCAGAGTGTTTGAGAGCCCATTGTCAGTTGTGGTGGCCCTGCCGCATCGGTGCGGTGCAGGGGGCTCACAATGCCAGACAGGCACAACGTTACAGCGGCCCTGCCCCCGGGGGGCGCTCAGAGTGTCAGATGGGCACAACATCATGGCAGCCCTGCCCCCAGGGAGCTCAGAGTGTCTGACAGCCCACTGTCAGTTGTGGTGGCCCTGCCGCCTCGGTGCGGTGCAGGGAGCTCACAATGCCAGACAGGCACAGCGTTATGGTGGCCCTGCCCCAGGGGGGCGCTCAGAGTGTCAGATGGGCACAACATCATGGCAGCCCTGCCCCCAGGGAGCTCAGAATATTTGAGAGCCCATTGTCAGTTGTGGTGGCCCTGCCGCATCGGTGCGGTGCAGGGGGCTCACAATGCCAGACAGGAACAACGTTACGGTGGCCCTGTCCCGGGGGGTGCTCAGAGTGTCAGATGGGCACAATATCATGGCAGCCGTGCCCCCAGGGAGCTCAGAGTGTCTGACAAGCCCGTTGTCAGTTGTGGTGACCCTGCTGTCTCGGTGCGGTGCAGGGGTATCACAATGCCAGACAGGCACAACGTTATGGTGGACTTGCCCCGGGGGGCGCTCAGAGTGTCAGATGGGCACAACATCATGGCAGCCCTGCCTCCAGGGAGCTCAGAGTATTTGAGAGCCCACTGTCAGTCGTGGTGGCCCTGCCGCATCGGTGCGGTGCAGGGGGCTCACAGTGCCAGACAGGCACAACGATACGGTGGCCCTGCCCAAGGGTGGCTCTCAGAGTGCCAGATGGGCACAACATCATGGCACCTCTGCCCCCAGGGAGCTCAGAGTGTCTGACAAACCCATTGTCAGTTGTGGTGGCCCTGCCGCCTCGGTGCGGTGCTGGGGGCTCACAATGCCAGACAGGCACAATGCGAAAGCGGCCCTGCCCCAGGAGGGTGCTCAGAGTGTCAGATGGGCACAACATCATGGCAGCCCTGCCCCCAGGGAGCTCAGAGTGCCTGACAAACCCATTGTCAGTTGTGGTGGCCCTGCCGCCTCGGTGCGGTGCAGGGGGCTCACAATGCCAGACAGGCACAACGTTACGGCGGCCCTGCACCAGGAGGGCGCTCAGAGTGTCAGATGGGCACAACATCATGGCAGCCGTGCCTCCAGGGAGCTCAGAGTGTTTGAGAGCCCATTGTCAGTTGTGGTGGCCCTGCCACATCGGTGCAGTGCAGGGGGCTCACAATGCCAGATAGGCATAACGATACGGTGGCCCTGCCCAAGGGTGGTGCTCAGAGTGTCAGATGGGCACAACATCATGGCAGCCCTGCCCCCAGGGAGCTCAGAGTGTCTGACAAACCCATCGTCAGTTGTGGTGGCCCTGCCGCCTCGGTGCGGTGCAGGGGGCTCACAATGCCAGACAGGCACAACGCTACAGCGGCCCTGCACCAGGAGGGCGCTCAGAGTGTCAGATGGGCACAACATCATGGCAGCCCTGCCTCCAGGGAGCTCAGAGTGTTTGAGAGCCCATTGTCAGTTGTGGTGGCCCTGCCGCATCGGTGCGGTGCAGGGGGCTCACAATGCCAGACAGGCACAACGTTACGGCGGCCCTGCACCAGGAGGGCGCTCAGAGTGTCAGATGGGCACAACATCATGGCAGCCGTGCCTCCAGGGAGCTCAGAGTGTTTGAGAGCCCATTGTCAGTTGTGGTGGCCCTGCCACATCGGTGCAGTGCAGGGGGCTCACAATGCCAGATAGGCATAACGATACGGTGGCCCTGCCCAAGGGTGGTGCTCAGAGTGTCAGATGGGCACAACATCATGGCAGCCCTGCCCCCAGGGAGCTCAGAGTGTCTGACAAACCCATCGTCAGTTGTGGTGGCCCTGCCGCCTCGGTGCGGTGCAGGGGGCTCACAATGCCAGACAGGCACAACGCTACAGCGGCCCTGCACCAGGAGGGCGCTCAGAGTGTCAGATGGGCACAACATCATGGCAGCCCTGCCTCCAGGGAGCTCAGAGTGTTTGAGAGCCCATTGTCAGTTGTGGTGGCCCTGCCGCATCGGTGCGGTGCAGGGGGCTCACAATGCCAGACAGGCACAACGTTACGGCGGCCCTGCCCCCGGGGGGCGCTCAGAGTGTCAGATGGGCACAACATCATGGCAGCCCTGCCCCCAGGGAGCTCAGAGTGTCTGACAGCCCACTGTCAGTTGTGGTAGCCCTGCCGCCTCGGTGCGGTGCAGGGAGCTCACAATGCCAGACAGGCACAGCGTTATGGTGGCCCTGCCCCAGGGGGGCGCTCAGAGTGTCAGATGGGCACAACATCATGGCAGCCCTGCCCCCAGGGCGCTCACAGTGTTTGAGAGCTCATTGTCAGTTGTGGTGGCCCTGCCGCATCGGTGCGGTGCAGGGGGCTCACAATGCCAGAGAGGCACAACGTTACGGTGGCCCTGCCCCAGGGGGGCGCTCAGAGTGTCAGATGGGCACAACAGCATGGCAGCCCTGCCCCCAGGGAGCTCAGAGTGACAGACAAGCCCACTGTCGGTTGCTGTAGCCTGGGGGCCACAGTGTCACATAGGCACAACGTTGCGGCAGCCCTGCCCCAGGGTGGCGCTCAGAGTGTCAGATGGGCACAGCATCATAGCAGCCCTGCCTCCAGGGAGCTCAGAGTGTCTGACAAGCCCGTTGTCAGTTGTGGTGGCCCTGCTGCCTCGGTGAGGTGCAGGGGTATCACAATGCCAGACAGGCACAACGTTATGGTGGACTTGCCCCGGGGGGCGCTCAGAGTGTCAGATGGGCACAACATCATGGCAGCCCTGCCTCCAGGGAGCTCAGAATATTTGAGAGCCCGTTGTCAGTTGTGGTGACCCTGCCGCATCGGTGCGGTGCAGGGGGCTCACAATGCCAGACAGGCACCACGTTACGGTGCCCCTGCCCCGGGGGGCGCTCAGAGTGTCAGATGGGCACAACATCATGGCAGCCCTGCCCCCAGGGAGCTCACAGTGTTTGAGAGCTCATTGTCAGTTGTGGTGGCCCTGCCGCATCGGTGCGGTGCAGGGGGCTCACAATGCCACACAGGCACAACGTTACGGTGGTCCCGCCCCAGGGGGGCGCTCAGAGTGTCAGATGGGCACAACATCATGGCAGCCCTGCCTCCAGGGAGCTCAGAGTATTTGAGAGCCCATTGTCAGTTGTGGTGGCCCTGCCGCCTCGGTGCGGTGCAGGGGGCTCACAATGCCAGACAGGCACAATGCTACAGCGGCCCTGCCCCAGGAGGGCGCTCAGAGTGTCAGATGGGCACAACATCACGGCACCTCTGTCCCCAGGGAACTCAGAGTGTCTGACAAACCCATTGTCAGTTGTGGTGGCCCTGCCGCATCGGTGCGGTGCAGGGGGCTCACAATGCCAGATAGGCACAACGATACGGTGGCCCTGCCCAAGGGTGGCGCTCAGAGTGTCAGATGGGCACAACATCATGGCAGCCCTGCCCCCAGGGAGCTCAGAGTGTCTGACAAGCCCACTGTCAGTTGTGGTGGCCCTGCCGCCTCGGTGCGGTGCAGGGGGCTCACAATGCCAGACAGGCACAACGTTATGGCAGCTCTGCCCCAGGGGGGCGCTCAGAGTGTCAGATGGGCACAACATCATGGCAGACCTGCCCCCAGGGAGCTCAGAGTATTTGAGAGCCCACCGCCAGTCGTGGTGGCCCTGCCGCATCGGTGCGGTGCAGGGGGCTCACAATGCCAGATAGGCATAACGATACGGTGGCCCTGCCCAAGGATGGTGCTCAGAGCATCAGGTGGGCACAACATCATGGCAGCCCTGCCTCCAGGGAGCTCAGAGTGTCTGACAAACACATTGTCAGGTGTGGTGGCCCTGCCGCATCGGTGCAGTGCAGGGGGCTCACAATGCCAGATAGGCACAACGTTACGGTGGCCCTGACCCAGGGGGGTGCTCAGAGTGTCGGGCACAACATCATGGCAGCCCTGCCCCCAGGGAGCTCAGAGTGTCTGACAAGCCCACTGTCAGTTGTGGTGGCCCTGCCGCCTCGGTGTGGTGCAGGGGGCTCACAGTGCCAGACAGGCACAACGTTACGGCAGCCCTGCCCCAGTGGGGTGCTCAGAGAGTCAGATGGGCACAACGTCATGGCAGCCCTGCCCCCAGGGAGCTCAGAGTGACAGACAAGCCCACTGTCGTTTGCTGTAGCCTGGGGGCCCACAGTGTCACATAGGCACAACGTTGCGGCAGCCCTGCCCCAGGGGGGCGCTCAGAGTGTCAGATGGGCACAGTATCACAGCAGCCCTGCCTCCAGGGAGCTCAGAGTATCAGACAAGCCCGTTGTCAGTCGTGGTGGCCCTGCCGCCTCGGTGCGGTGCAGGGGTATCACAATGCCAGAAAGGCACAACGTTACGGTGGCCCTGCCCCAGGGAGGTGCTCAGAGTGTCAGGTGGGCACAACATCATGGCAGCCCTGCCTCCAGGGAGCTCAGAGTGTCAGTTGTGGTGGCCCTGGCCCCTCGGTGCGGTGTGGGGGCTCACAGTGTCACAGGCACAATGGTAGTGGCTACCTAACCCTAATTCTACCCCCAGGAGGCTCATAATGTCACACATTCATTCATTCATTCAATCGTATTTATTGGGCACTGACTGTGCAAATCATTGTACTAAGCACTTGGGAGAGTACAACGATAAGCAAATGCATTCCCATCCCACAGTCAGTTTACAGTCTAGAGATAAGCTTACAGTGCCAGTGCCGGGCAGGTCCAACAACACGGCAGCCCTGCCCCAGGTGGGTGCTCAGAGTGTCAAAGGGGCACAACATCACAGCAGCCCTGCCCCCAGGGAGCTCAGACAGGCACATCGTCAGTCGTGGTGGCCCTGTCCCTCGTGCGCTGCTGGGGGCTTGGGGTGGGGGGGGGGGCGGCTCCGCGGTTTCATACGGGCACAACGTTGCGGCGGAGCTCAGAGTGTCAGAATGGCGCATGGGTCCGAGGCACAAAGCCGGCCCCCTTTTGCCAACTAGTATTTTTAGTGTGCTTCCGGGCACCCGGGCCGGGAATATCCAAATGGGTACCGTCAAAACCAGGGTATATGATACGGAGGTAGTCCGGCCTTTTGCCAGCACTCATGTTATTATTGTTCTTCCCGGTGCCTGGGTCACAAAGCCCCAAATGGCAAGACTCAAATCTGGGGTTCGTGGCATGAGGCCAATTCCCCCTTTTGCCGGCACCCATGTCGTTATTGTTGTTCCCGGTGCCTGGGCCATGAAGACCCAAATGGGAAGAGTCAAATATGGGGTTCGTGGCATGAAGCCCCTACCCCATTTTGCCGGCACCCAAATTTTTAAATTGTTCTCCCCAATGCCCGGGCCATGGAGACACAAATGGAGAGACTCAAATCTGAGATTCATGGCATGAAGCCATGACTCCTTTTTGCCGGCACCAAAATTTTTTAATTATTTTCCCTGCTGCCCAGGCCATGAAGACCCAAATGGGAAGACTCAAATCTGGGGTTCGTGGCTTGAAGCCAGTCCCCCCCAACTTTTACCGGCATCCATATTTTCGTTGTTTTTCCTCAAAGCCTGGGCCATGAAGACCCAAATGGGAAGACACCAATCTGGGGGGGTTGGCATGAAGCCAGTCCCCCCTTTGCCAGCACCCATATTTTTCATTACTCTCCCCGGCACCCGGGCCATGAAGACCCAAATGGGAACATTGAAATCTGGGGTTCTTGGCATGAAGCCAGTCCCCCTCATTTGCCGGCACCCATATTTTCAGTGTTCTTCCCGGCAGCGGGGCAATGAAGCTCCAAATGAGCACATTGAAGTCTGGGGCTCTTGGCATGAAGCCAGGACTCCCTTTTGCTGGCACTCATACTCTCATCGTTCTTCCCGGCACTTGGGCCTTGAAGACCCAAATGGGAACATTGAAATCTGGGGTTCTTGGCATGAAGCCATTCCCCCCTTGAGCCGGCACCCATATTTTTATTATTCTTCCCGACACCTGGGCCATAAAGACCCAAATGGGAACATTGAAATCTGGGGTTCGTGGCATGAAGCCACTCCCCACTTTTGTGTTATCCATACTTTCATTGTTCTTCCCAGTGCCTGGGCCATGAAAACTCAAAATGGGAAAATTTAAATGTGGGGTTTGGGACATGAAGCCAGTCCCCATTTTTGAGGGTACCCATGTTGTTGATCTTCCCGGGATGACCTAAATCTGGGGTTCATGACATCAAGCCAACCCCCTTTCCCTAGCATCCAGATTTCTGTTTGTTCTTCCCAGTACTCGGGACAAGAAGATCCAGATGGGAAGACTAAGGCCAGTCCCCTTTTGCCACCACCCATATTTTTTATCATTCTTCCCAGCACCCAGACACTAAAGGCTTACAGGGCTACACAGGCACAACGTTGCTGTGGCCCCGCCCTATAACATCACGGCGTATAACCGGGATTGGCTCACAGTGTCACACGGGCAGAACATTTTTGTGGCCCTGCCCTCGGAGGGGACTCACAGTATCCGACGGTTCCAATTTTGGGGTGGCCCTGCTCTCGAGGGCTCACAGTGTCACAGGGGTACAACGTCGCGGCGGCTCATCTCTGCTTGAGCTCACAGTGTCACGTGGGCAGAACATTTTTTGTGTCCCTGCCCTCAGGGGGGACTCACAGTATCGGACGGGTCCAACGTTGCGGCTATCCTGCCCTCGGGGGCGGGCTCCCAGTGTCACACGGGCACAATGTCATGGAGGCTCCGCCCTGGATGGGCTCACAGCTTCAGACCACTCCACAGTTGTGGCAGCCTTGCCCTCAGCAGCGGCGGGTGTAGAGGGGGGTTACAGCCACAGATCACAGCCAGCCACCCTGGCTCCAATAATAATACCACTATTATTATCATTATTATCATTGTTGTTGATGATGACGATGGCGGCCCTGACCTCAGGGGGTTCACCATGTCCGACGGGTCCCAGGTTATGGTGGTCCTCCCTTAAGGTGGCTCCCTGTTTGTGATGGAGAGCCTGGTACACTAGAGTGAGCACAATTTTACATTAAAGGCATTTAGTAAGCGCAGCTGCGTGCTAAACCTTTGGGAGGATTCAGAATAAACACACCACCGCTGTGCTTCAGGTGTTTACAAGTACTCTGCACAAAGCAGGTGTGCAATAAATACCATGGATTCATTCAACTGTACTCTCCTACATGCTCAGTTCAGTGCCCTGCACGTATTAAGTGCTCAAAAACCACTGACTGATTTGAAGGGGCACAAGCATTATAATTTTTTTAACAACATTTGCTAAGTGCTTACTATTTACCAGGCACTGTACTAAGCGCTGGGATAGACATAATTTATCAGTTTGGACACAATCCCTGTGCCACATGGGGCTCACGGTGTTAGTCCCAGTGTTACAGGTGACGCAACTGAGGCGGAGAGCAGTGGAGGGCCTTGCCCATGGTGACGCAGGAAACACATGGCAGAGCTGGGATTAGAATCCAGGTCCTTCTGACTGCCAGGTCCACGTTCTAGCCACTAGGCCACACTGCTTCTCTGTTGTCTAATTCCTTACAACTGGTGGAAGAGAAAAGAGTAAAAACCAGACAGAGCAGAAAAGAAGCCTAGTTTAGTAGAAAGAGGCCAGGTTTAGGAGTCAGAGGTTGTGGGCTCTAATCCCAGCTCTGCCATTTATCAGCTGTGTGACTTTGGACAAGTCACTTGACTTCTCTGTGCCTCAATGACCTCATCCGTAAAATGGGGGTGAAGACTGTGAGCCCCACATGGGACCACTTGATTACCTTGTATCTACCCTAGCGTTTATAACAGGGCTTGGCACATAAGAAGCACTTAAATACATTATTACAACGATTATTAGAGGGAGTGGGACAGACAGACCAACGTTCAGATACACGGAGGTGTAGACAGACAGACAGTGAACATGCAACACCTGACACTCAGCCCACACGCCCCATGCGTCTGTCAGTAAGGCGTCCTCTGTCCCGGCCCTTTGGGACCTCAACCCAAGGTCCAGCAGTCACCCCCAAACCGGTCCAGATTTTCCCCAAGACCAAGTTTCTCCAAAACTTTCCCCCAACCACCCGCCCCCAACCAGCCGGGGCAGCTTTCGCCCTCCAGCCCCTCCCGCCTCCGACCCTCCCCCCAGCCCCAAATTAACAATCAGCCCCCCACACTCCCTCCCCAATTTCCCAAATCCTCCTCCATCCCAGGCAATGCATAACATAGGCACCCCATTGGTAATGTCACAACCCATTAGGCACCCAACACCCTCCTCCTACCCCTCAACACGTGCATTTAAGTCATTTCAAAAACCCTGGAATCAACCCCTCCCCTACCACCACCACCACACCCCCCACCCTAATGGCCCTTCCCAACCTTCATTATCATTGTCGTCATCATCAATACGCTAGTCATCAGCAATCCCAGCAATTTCAGTCCCACACCCACCCTAAAAAAAGGGGGGGGTGTAGCTGGAACAGCCAGAGCCCCCCTCCTTACCTGGGCCCACGGCGGGCCACGCTCTGTCTCCTATCCTCTTCCAAACTGAGGAGGCCCACACTCAGAAGCCTTATATAGGGCAGGGAGTAACCCAGCGGCCTCTGGGGCCATAAAGGGCCGGTGCCTCCTAACGTCAATGGGACACACCTGGGGAAGAAAGGGTTGGTTAGGTCTGGGGGCGGGGGCCGGGGGCCGGGCTGCCCTACAACACAGAAAACACCTGAGAATACTCTACGGCAGAATTAGCAGACACGTACCCCGCCCAAATTATTTTGTTAATATATTTTGCTTTGTTGTCTGTAGCCCCCTTCTAGACTGTGAGCCCGTTTTTAGGTAGGGACCGTCTCTATATGTTGCCAACTTGTACTTCCCAAGCACTTAGTACAGTGCTCTGCACACAGTAAGTGCCCAATAAATACGACTGAATGAATGAATAACATTAAGCACTTACTACGTCCTCTAAACTAATCTCGTCCTCTAAACAGTTAACTCGTTGTGGGCAGGGAATGTATCTTCTTATTTTTTTTTTAGTTTTTATTAATCGTATTTACTGAGCGCTTACTGTGTGCGGAGCACTGTACTAAGCACTTGGGAAGTACAAGTTGGCAACATATAGAGACGGTCCCTACCCAGTAGTGGGCTCACAGTCTAGAAGGGGGAGACAGAGAACAAAACCAAACGTATTAACAAAATAAAATAAATAGAATAGATATGTACAAGTAAGATAAATAAATAGAGTAATAAATATGTACAAACATATATACACATATACAGGTGCTGTGGGGAAGGGAAGGAGGTAAGGCAGGGGGGTTGGAGAGAGGGAGGAGGGGGAGAGGAAGGAGGGGAAGGGGGAGAGGGAGGAGGGATTATTGTCATATTGTACTCTCCCAAGCGCTTAGTACAGTGCTCTGCACAAAGTAAGCACTCGGTAAATACGATTGACTGACAATTATTTACATTAATATCTGCCTCCCCCGCTATAGTCTGTAAGCTCATAGACAGGGAGCGTGTTTGCTACTTCTGTGGATTGGACTCTCCCAAGCACGTAGTTCAGTGCTCTGCACATAGTAAGCACTCAATAAATACCATTGATAGAGTTTGTACAATAACTAGAAATTGATCAAGGCGGTGAGTACTAATAATAGCAATGATAATCGTAGTATTTGTTAAGCGTTTACTATGTGCCAGTCACTGTATGAAACGCTGGGGTGGAGTCAAGAAAATGGGTTGGACACATTTTACAGATGAGGTAACTGAGGCTCAGAGAAGTGAAATGACTTGCCCAAGGTCACACAACAGACATATGGCAGCGTCGAGATTAGAACCCAGGTCCTTAATACTAATGATAAGTATGGTATTGGTTAAGCGCTTACTACGTGCCAAGCACTGTTCTAAGCACTGGGGTAAACACAAGATAAGCAGGTTGTCCCACGTAGGGTTCACCGTCTTAATCCCCATTTTACAGATGAGGGAACGAAGGCACAGAGAAGTTAAGCGACTTGCCCAAAGTCACACAGCTGACAAGAGGCGGAGCAGGGATTAGAACCCCCGACCCCCCATTTCTAAGCCCCTGCTCTTTCCCCTAGGCCACGCCGCTTCTTGCAATCTTTGACCCGATGCCACCAATGAAAGAGCAGGCCTATAATTTGGGGGGAAAGATATGATTATCGAGGCCGACAAGTTTGGGTACAGCATAACCGCCATCTTTGGAGAGGGCTCATTTTAGCGGTTCCACCAAGTGTCTGAAGGGCGTGGTCGCCATCTTGTGGACAGGCAAAGTTACTGACATCGCCATGATATAAAAGGGTACGGACACCATTTTGGGAAAGGACGCTGTAGCCAATTTCCCCATCTTACTTAAGGTTTTGGCCACCAATTTAAGGAAGGGCACTAATACCGGTAGAGCCATGTTTCTAGAGGTCACGTTCACCATCTTGTAAATGGGCAGTGAGGCCAGTATCACCGTATTGCCAAAAGATGTAAAAGCCATTGGTGGAATGGTGAAAATGTATTGCCCACCACCACCACCATGTTTCTTTAGAGTAAGAACGTCATCTTGAGGAAAGACAAGGAAGCTACAGTGGCCATTACAGAAAGCCACAATTGGTGATTTTTTCATGCTATCAAAAATGGGTCGGCGTCACGTTAGGAATGCAATTTTCGTGTCGCTCTATTATTGAATATATTATATATGTTATATATTATATGTTGCAAACTTGTACTTCCCAAGCGCTTAGTACGGTGCTCTGCACACAGTAAGCGCTCAATAAATACGATTGATTGATATTGAAGGACATAACCGCTATTTGGGGGAAGGGCCAGGTGGCTAGCATCGCATTCCGTCTGCAGGGCCGAACGCCTTCTTGGGGGAAGATAGAGACGCTTGTTCCGCCGCGTTTCGGCAGGACCTGAACGCCATTCTAAGGAAGGGCAATGGTGTAGATACTGCCATCTTGCTGACGTGTATGGACGCCATTCCGGGTGTGGGCAGCGTTGCCGTCGCCACCGTGCCATTTGACGGTGTAGGCGCCATCTTGGGGGAGGGCAGTGAAGCCGGTGTCGCCATCTTTCAGAAGGGCAGAAACGCCATCTTGAAGCTGGATAGTTACTTCCGACCCTATGCCCGTAGAGTGAACAACCCACCGTCTTGGGGAAAGTTAGATCTCATTCTCTTGTAGGAGGGCCGCGTTCCCGATACTGCCGGCTTTATGAAGGGGTTCACCACCATCTTGGGGATGGGCAAAATTCCTGGCTTCGCCTTGTAATTAAGGGACACAATCCCTAGTCTTGGACATGGGCTATGTAATAATCATCACCATTTTGGGGAAGGACAAGTTGCCCGAAAAAGCCTCTTTGGTAAAGTGAAAGAACTCTCTCTTAGGGATAGCAGTATGGCCACTAATGCCATTTTGGGGAAGGGCACCTAGCTGCCAGCACCATCTTTTCGAAAGGCAGGCCCACTTTTTTGGAGATGGTTTCGGTTGTTTGGCAAGGGCTGATATTGGAACTTCGCATCAGTCTCATCTTTCTCGCCATCGACCCCTCACCCATGTCCTGCTTCTGGCCTGGAACATCCTCCCCCCTCAAGCCTTGCAATTACTCTTCCCACCTTCAAAACCTTATTGAAGACACATCTCCAAGAGGCCTTCCCTGACTAAGCCCCCCCTTTCCTCTTCTCCCACTCCCTTCTGCATTACCCTGACTTGCTCCCCCTGTTCATCCCTCTTCCCAGCCCCACAACACTTATGTACACATCTGTAACTCATTTATTTACACTAATGTCTGTTTCCTTCCCTCTAGACTGTAAACTCGGTGGGGGCAGGGAATGTGAATAAAATAATAATAATAATGGCATTTGTTAAGCACTTATATGTGCAAAGCACTGTTCTAAGCTCTGGGGAGGATACAAGGTGATCAGATTGTTCCACGTGGGGCTCACAGCCTTCATCCCCATTTTATTCATTCATTCATTCATTCATTCAATCGTATTTATTGAGTGCTTACTGTGTGCAGAGCACCGTACTAAGCGCTTGGGAAGTACAAGTTGGCAGCATATGGAGACGGTCCCTACCCATCAGCGGGCTCACAGTCTAAAAGGGGGAGACAGACAACAAAACAAAACATATTAACAAAATAAGTTAAAATATGTACAAATAAAATAAATAGAGTAATAAATATATACCGACATATATACAGGTACTGTGGAGAGAGGAAGGAGGTGAGGGAGAGGCGGGGGAAAGGGGGAGGAGGGGCTGAGGCAGAGAAGTTAATTGACTTGCCCAAAATCACACAGCTGACAAGTGGCGGAGTTGGGATTTGAACCCATGACCTCTGACTCCCAAACCCATGCTCTTTCCATTGAGCCTCGCTGAATGTGTCTATTGATGGTTGTATTCCACTCCCCCAAGCGCTTAGTACATTGATCTGCGTACAGTAAACGCTCAATCCACCCCAGCACTTAGGAACAGTGTCTGCCACATAGCGAGCGCTTAACAAATACCATTATTATTATTTTAAGTTTTTTATTTTGGCGAGCGCTTAACAAATACCATTATTATTATTTTAAGTTTTTTATTTTTTATTATTAGTCGTAGTATCTTCGGCAAGGAGGGCCACAGGCTGGGGAACGGCAGGATCGCCGATAGAGGCCAGATTTGGGAAGTCAAATAGCCATATTCTGGAAGGGCAAAGTCGCTAGTGCCCCACTCCTCTCAGGGAAGGGCATTTCCCCCTACCGTCTTTGGGAAGAGGAGCATGCCCAAGGGCAGAGTGAACTCTCATGATATTTTGGTGAAGGAAGCACCATCTTAGCGATGGGTAAAGACTCCATCTTGGAGCAGGGCATTTCTGCCGTTTCTGCCATGATTGCAAAGGGCGGCGAGGCCATCATTGGAAAGGGCCGAGTGGCCCCGGATGCCATCTAAGTAAAGGGTGACGAACGCCATTATGGGAAAGGGCGGGGGTGGGCCGTAATGTACGCCTGAAACCACCAGGGGGAGATGGAGAGGCGCCACCTCAATCAATCAATCAATCATATTTATTGAGCGCTTACTATGTGCTGAGCACTGTACTAAGCGCTTGGGAAGTACAAATTGGCAACATATAGAGACAGTCCCTACCCAACACTGACCTCAGACCAAAGCGTCTCGAATTCGAAGCGTCAAGTTCTTTCCCTGGAGGTCGCAAATTCTCCACGGTGGCCGGGAGGGATGGGATGGGATGGGATGGGATGGGGGCAGCATGTGAGAAGGAGCGTGGTGTAGTGGAGAGAGTACGGGCCTAGGAGTCAGAAGGCCATGGGTTCTAATCCCTGCTCTGTGGCTTGTCTGCTCCGTGACCATGAGTAAATCAATCAATCAATCAATCGTATCTATTGAGCGCTTACTGTGTGCAGAGCACTGTACTCAGCGCTTGGGAAGTACAAGTTGACAACATATAGAGACAGTCCGTACCCAACAGTGGGCTCACAGTCTAAATCACTTCACTTCTCTGTGTCTCAGTGACCTCACCTATAAAATGGGGATAGAGACTGAGAGCCTCACGTGGGACCAGGCACTGTGTGCAGCTTGAATTGCTTGTACCCACCCCGTCACTTAGTACAGTGCCTGGCATATGGTAAGCACTTAACAAATCACAATTATCATCATTATTATTTTTATTGTTGTGGAGCAGGAAGGAATGAGGCAGGGCCTGCATCAGCAACATCCTGCCACTGGATCGTGCTTCCCTCCAGAGGCACTAACAGTAGCCCCGGTTCTGTGGGGCTGCAGCCTGTGGGTTTTCTGATTAAGCCTTCCCCAGGCCCTATATACATACATCATATATATACATCAGTCAGTGCCGTTCAAGGGATGGTCGTCAGCTAATTTCCCAGACTTCTAATTTCCTAAGGTGGTACGCAAAAATTAGCAGCATGTTTCCCATTCAGTAGGAATCTCTCTCTCCGGGTACACTGAAATCCAATTTTAGTTTTTGGGTAGTCTAACAAATATCTTACAGATTTTTGAAAAGACCAGAAGAAACATTCTACTTTGATTTATACCGTTTGGGCATAATTTGTATTCGTTTTGTGTACTAAAAGATGATAGGTCAAACAGGAATGCTATTATCCCGAGTTTGGAACTACTTTCACATTCTCAAAGAATAGTATTCCAGTAAATGTTTGCTTTGAATCTTCAGCTAAATGCTCGATGACTTTATTTTCAGATTATTCTTAGTCCATAAAGAACATAATTTACGGCAATCAGTCCAACAATCAATGGCATTTATTATGCATTTACTGTGTGCAAAACACTGTACTAAGTGCATGGGAGAGTATGATACCACAGAGGTGATACCCGCAATCCCCTACCCACTGGGAGCTTACAGTCTAATGGGGGAGACAGACATTAAAATAGTTTGCGGCTATGTACGTAAGTGGTGTGGGGCCAAGAGTGGGATTGATACGAGTGCTTAGAAGGGACGGATCCAAGCATGCACGAGATGCAAAAGAGAGTGGGAGTAGGGGAGATGAGGGCTGAGTTGGGGATGGCCTCTTGGTGGAGAGCTCAAGGGTCATGTACCTGGGGCATTGGCCCTTCTCCATTCCGGGCCCCAGGCATTTGATTCTCGTGTTCCATATAAATTACCCGTGGGTGGTGGCGGTGGCAGCAGGAGGAGGGGCGGTGGCAACGGCAGCAGTGGTCTGTGCCCTGAAGTCACCTGGTAAGTGCAGGTAAGAATTCCCTTTCCAGGTTAACCATCTTTCCTCTGTGCCCGCTTCCTTGCTCCCATTTTATTTTCACTGTTGTTTTCTGTGGGCTTAACAGACCAGCAGCTCTCATAATCTCTCCCCCACCTCATGTCTCACGTTTCGTGTGCTAGCTACGTCTTTGTATTAAGTGGAAAAATATCTTAGAGATTAGTTTGGATACTGGAATATCATATGCAATATCAATGTACGCCCGAAATGTTCACAGAGAGCACCACAAAACTACAAATTGGGTGGTAAAGTTTTAAAATAAATTTATTTTACAAATCTGAAAACACCCACACATCTGCTGTATTTACATAATATTCAACAGTAAGAGCCACATACTAAGTAGCTTAGAGAAACAGTTTTTCTGTTCTCAAGAGAGACGGGAAGGTTATTTAAAAAGGGAAATTCAGCACCGCTTCATGATCCGAGTAGCTTCGTGATCCAAACTACAACTTGGTATCCATGAGTACGTTTCCATCCTTGTCCTTAATTCTCACACTCCCAGAAACACATTTGGTTTCTTGGTGACCGTTAGAATACACAGTCTTGACAGTACCATCTGGATATTCACGCCTCTTGAACTTGTTCGTGTGGAGTTCTGTTTGGCCATTATTAAATTCAGTGATTTTATTGCCATCTCTGTAAAAATCAAAAGATCGTTTCAGCAAAGGAAAGAATCAAATCCGCATATTCTGAATAGAAAGTGAGTGACATTAGGGATAAGGTCACAAACTAAAATGACTCGAACCTCAGAAAATAACCTTGAGTGGTGGTACTTGAATCATGGATTTTTATGCTGTATTCATTTATCTTGAATGTAAAGGGGGCACCCCCTTCTAATGACAAAGATGCATGTACATTAAAGAAACATTAAAAGAAGAAGTGAAAAAATAAGACAGACTGATCACTTTCTAAATCATGAAACAAATTATAAATGCTCCTTCCTCTCCAACTAAATTTACCAGGGATGATACGTTGTTCAATGACAACAGCTAGGCGAGAATGAAAAAAATTACTAAATTTTATAACCAACCGTCTTACCTTTGAACTCGAACAATAGAACCATCTGGAAAAATGCTTTCTTCTCATCCATCCACAAATAAATTTTTAATGGTCTGATCAGGAAAAGCAATTTCTTTTCTTCCATCAGGGTAATGTTTTTCTCTTTGAGAGAATATTTTTTTTGTGTGAAAAAAGTTAAATCTGTGAAGTGATTAGGGTGGATAGAGGTTTTTTTTTCAATTTTCACCTATTTGTCCATTTGAGAAATGCAAGACCTCCAGTCCCTCTGGATAAGTAGTGTGACTCATCTGGGCCACGGCATAGTAATAAACCTGTGAAGTGAAATGAGTCGGCAGCAGTAAGAGCTTTTGGGTTCACGAGAGGAATGTAAACCACTGGAAATGATGCAAGGGCAGGAACCTACCACCCTCTGGTCCGGCAGGATCTGTTTCACGTCACCGTTGAAGAACGTGATGGTAATGGTCTTTCCATCAGAACTCACTTCTTTAAGGGTTCCATTTGGAAACAAGATAACATGGCAACCGTTTCTCAAGACTTTTTCTACCTAGACGACAAAAACAGATGAAATGTGACAATCAGAGACTCCCAAATCAGAGCACACAGAGCAGATCGCCGCTGTCCCGGTTGGCGCCTTCTGGCCCTCTGGCCCTATATGTGGCCTGGTTTCCCTGCACACGGTCCCAAACGTTGCTCCTCCCTGCCCTAGTTGTTGCTCTCCAAGTTTGCTAGTTTCTCTTTTTTACTGGAGAAGGGGGATAGTGCCTGTGACAGAGAAGCGGCTTGGCTTAGCGGAAAGTGCACGACCCTGGGAATCAGATAATTCAGATTCTCATCCTGGCTCTGATGGTTTGCCTGTTGTGTGACCACGGTCAAGTCGCTTCACTTCCCTGGGCCAGTTTCCTCTTCTTTAAAATGGAGATAAAGTAACTGTTCTCCTCCTACATGTACTGTGATCTCCGTGGGGGACAGAGACCACCTGACCTGATAACCTTGAATCTACCGTAATGCTTTGTACAATGCTCTGCACCCAGAAAGGACTCAAGAAATACCACTGATTGATGCTGATTATTATTACTATGTGCATAAATACAGGGCCGGCAAACAGATTTTCCCTACGTTTGAAAGGCCTCTTCCTGATATGGGGTCTGGGAGTCCGTGGGAGAGGGAGGAGGAGAGGCCTGCACAGAGCCCCTGGTTGGATCTGGCTGGTGGGCATGACGAGCTGCTCCATTGCCCCTAGAGATCCAACTCACCTGACACTTACCCTGCATATCCCTGTGCATCAAGCAGAAACTTCAAACCACTTGTTTCAAATTCTTCATCAGCTAACTCCCCCTTACAAAACAGGCCTCTTCAACTGCTGCTCTGCCCAGGGGCCCCCGACTCCTTATGCCTCCTCCTTTCCACGGCCATAACAACTATGTATTTACAACTATGTATTAACAACTATTTATTTATTTATTTATTTTACTTGTACATATCTATCCTATTTATTTTATTTTGTTAGTATGTTTGGTTTTGTTCTCTGTCTCCCCCTTTTAGACTGTGAGCCCACTGTTGGGTAGGGACTGTCTCTATATGTTGCCAATTTGTACTTCCCAAGCGCTTAGTACAGTGCTCTGCACATAGTAAGCGCTCAATAAATACGATTGATGATGACGATGATGTATGCATCGATTTATGCACTCTACTGTTTCACCATTTATTCACTGATCCAGCTCTCCATTTCCCTTATTTCCCTATCATGGATTGTTCTCTGTCTGTCTCCCCCATTAGATTGTAATTTCTTTGACAGCAGAGATGGTGTTTCTTTTTGGGAAAGGAAAGGGTTAATGTTGAGAGGGAGGACCCCGTTTCTAGAGGAACCGGCTCCCCAAGAATTCTGTAAAGAGCAGAAACTACAGGGAGGGAATATTGAAATAGATTTGCTGGCCCCAAATGGAAACTGCCTAGTGCCCCTGCCTCCCCCCAACCTAACTCTGTCTCCCCCAACCAAACACTACAGACCCCCACCCCCGGGGGGTTGGGGGAATGTAGGTGGAGCTTGGCCCCTGTGAGCTCGTCCTCTAGACCGTGAGCTCGCCCTCTAGGCTGTGAGCTCGTTCTCTAGACTGTGAGCTCGTTGTGGGCAGAGAACATGTCCACCGTCTCTGTTATATTGGACTTTCCCAGTCACTTAGTATAATGATCTGCACACAGTAAGCACGCAATAAATATGACTGACTGATTGAATAGGTTTTCTTGCAAGGTATTTAGAATAGCAACTGGAGTGAAGTGGGGTACATAAGCCGACTGAGGGCTTGAACACCAGGGGTCAAGAGATTTTGCTTGGAGGGAATCAAGGACAGAGTTGGAGGAGAGGAAATGGAGGCAGTGGGTGTAAACGACTCAGTTGAGGAGTTTGGATGGTACGAGGGACATGGGTCTGGGTAAGAGGAGGGAGGGGTCAAGCTCAGGGGAAGATGTGGGCTGGGACACTCACCCCTGCTATGGTTCTGGGACATCACCCAGTTCTCCCCAGTTCTCCCCAGTTCTTTTAGACTGTGAACCCACTCTTTTAGACTGTGAACCCACTGTTGGGTAGGGACTGTCTCTATGTGATGCCAATTTGTACTTCCCAAGCGCTTAGTACAGTGCTCTGCACATAGTAAGCACTCAATAAATACGATTGATTGATTCTCCACGGCCCACTGGAACCCTTTCTCAGAGCTCAACAGCTTCTCCTTCTTCTGCTGGAGCAGCGTCCTGCCCAGGGCCTGGACAAGTCAATCCAGGTGCCACCCACCCAGGGCCTGGGACAGCCAGATCAACCTTAGGCCTGCCTCTTGCTCTGAGCTGGTGTAAGACACCACCTGCTGCCTGTCCATCTGCCCAACCATCGTCAGCTCGAAGAAGCCGTCTTCACTGCCCACCACCGTGAAATAGAATCCCGCAGTGTGAAGCTCTGAGTATGGGAAGGATTTAGGGATGGAGAGAGAAGGCGCAGGTACAGGAAGACTAAGTGACTGCAGCTTTTCACATCAACCCCCCACCCCACCCCCCCCACACACACACAAAGTCCCAACCAACTCAGATGCTGTCCTGCTTGCCAGCTCTTCTTGGCCTAGAGCCACATTCTAGCCACATGACTCCAGTCAAATTTCTTTAAAATCTCACTTCCTACATATAGCCCCCCAGATTATTCCCTCTTGTCTTCAGTCATTTCAATATTTCCTATAATTTCTCTGCTCTTATATCCAACTCCGAAAAGTAAAGGTGGCCCAAAATAAAGGAATCCCAATAGGAGATTGTAAAGGGTGTTAATCAATCAATCAATCGTATTTATTGAGCGCTGTGTGCAGAGCACTATACTAAGCGCTTGGGAAGTACAAGCTGGCAACATATAGAGACAGTCCCTACCCAACAGTGGGCTCACAGTCTAGAAGGTTAAGTGTTAAGTCTTTATCATCCACCGGGTTGTCTTTACTTGCATGTTTTTGTCATGGAACACCATTTTGCAGGTTGAAACCATTCCATACTATAGCTCTGAGTAATATGTCTTGGAAAATTGCTGTCTCTTCTGTCGTCTTACCTGTCTGTGAGCCCTTCAGTGGTAGAGACTGTATCTGCTTCTTCTGGCTCTCCCTCCTACCCTGTACAGTGAGTGAGTGAGAGAGAGAGAGAAAGAGATAGAGAGAGAGTGTGTGTGCCTCCATCAGACTGACAGCCCCTGGAGGGCAGGGACCATAACTCCTCCTTCCCTCCCTCAGCACAGTGTGTGTGTGTGTGTGTGTGTGTGTGTGTGTGTGTGTGTGTGTGTGTGTGTGTGTGTGTGTGTGTGTGTGTGTGTGTGTGTGTGAACTGTCTCCCACATCAGACTGGCAGGTCCTCGAAGGCAGGAACTGTGTCTCCTCCTTTCCTCTGTTCCTAGATCCTCGATCCTAGATCCCACTCTCCGAACAAACCCGAGAGGACTGAACCTGGGCTGGGAAGAAGCCACAGGTTTCAGCTGAGGGCAGGGGGTGGGCATATCCTGAACCACCACCATAAGTCCCCAGGGGAGAGGGAGAAGATGGGAGTGGAGGGAGGCAGGGCAGAACTCCCTGGCTGGCAGGAGGAGCCAGTGTGCCACGAAGGAGGAGGGCTGGAAGGATATCTTCAGGAAAACGGATTGTCCAGGATCACTAAAGCCAGTGGGTAGATTGAGGACCCCTGACCTGGGTGATCTGAAGGCTCTCCACGACCATGTGGGTATGTGGGCCTCGCCCACATAAGCCATGTGCCCACCCCTTTGCTCTCCAGCTCCTCCTTTATGATTGCTTCCTCTTCCTCTGCATTATCTTCCTCCCTCACCTTCCAATTCTTCCCTCTCAGTTCCTGACCTGATTTCTTTCTCTGTCCCTGCTGCCTCTGTCTTTGTCTCCTGTCTCTTCTGCCCCGCTCCAGGTCCTGTGGAAAGTATTTCCCTCTCCTACCCCATTACGGAACGACCCCTGGACCCTTGAAGGGGTCAGGTTAGGGGTCCTGCCCATGGGAAGGTTCTTCCTACCAGGGATATTCAGGTTCAGACTCAGGGAGGACTGACGCTGGACCATTTGACCCTGAGTCGCACCGCTCCTGGGCCTAATCAAGCCTCCTCACGTTCCTGAGCATCAAATCGGTGGACAGCACTGTTGAGAGACCCAAAGACCCGGGCAGAGGGCTTCCCCTTGGGTCCTTTCTGCCTTCCGGCCAGGAACACCCCATCAACACTTGCCTTTGACATCAGTTCCTTCACAACCTGACTCCTCCAGACTCACCTGCCAGTCTGTGGCCAAGCAGCTGCCCCAAGAAAGATGAAGAAAGGGGCCAGTGCTGCCCCCATTCTTTGTGGCTCCATCCAGTTCCCCTGAACCACCTCTGAGATCCAGACTCCTTGATGCAGCCCTTATCCACAGTTTGGGCTTCTATGGTCCCGATGCTCCCCTCCAGAGTCAGTTGCTTCGGTTTCAGAACGACGAGAGTCCTTTTGCCCCCAAACAGTTTAGCGAGGAACCCCAGGGCTCGTTCACACAAGATACAGATCTCACAGCTATAAACACCTGCTTCCTCCGTGCTGAGTCCCCCACAAAGTACTCCCTGCAGAGAGCCTGACTCCTTCTCGGCCCCGCCTCCAGCACTGGTCTCGCCCACATTCATATTGGGACTCCAGTCCGCAGCCCCGGCACCAGGAAGAAGGCGGCCTGACAGGGGAAGCGGAACTGAGTCTACTGGGCAAAAGGAATGATCCCCCTGCCGGTTTGTGCCCAGCTGAACAACGGCCGAATCTGCTCTGAGGATGGATTCTCAGCCAGTTACCAGATCCGCAAACCAATGTCTCCCAGTTCCCTGCTCAAACTAAAATTTAATTAGGATTTCTTTCCACCATCACTGAGAGAGAGTGATTCCCCAATCATCTGGCCTCTCCTTTGGCACTGTGTGTACCATTTGGCCACCCCACTGAAGGGGACTGGGACCAGTCGAAAGGAACTTGGGTAATCTCTGCAATTCCACATCTACAAACTCAGTCCAGTCTAGCCCCACCTGACTCCAGCCCTGTCCTCTCTCACAGTCCCTAGAGTTACAAGCTCTGTGGGTCCGTGGGACAGTTAGAAGCCCTTGGCTTTGGCCACAGAGTGACTAGTCGCCATACCTCCTGAACGGCCTGATGCACAGGCAATTTTGCAGGATGTGGACAGAGAGGGGTTTGTCTAGAGAACCCAGTGCTGGCAGGCACAGAGTCCTGTCTGTACCAGTCTGTCCCTGCTCCTCCCCAAACAGCACTCCATTGCTGCCTGCCCCTGTCCTGAGAAGTAGACAGGAGGAGTAGAGATGCCCTGGATCCCCAGGGGAAGAGCAGAGGGCACCAGGGAGAGGATTGGGGTCTGGGAGCCCAGCAGGGAGAAGGGAACGAGCCCATCCCCAGAGCCCATCTCAATCCTCATGCATAATGCCCTCTGTACACTCCTCTCCAGAGCTGGTGCCCAGCTAAGCCATAACACTGGCCAGCCTGGCAAGCCCCCATCAGTGAGCTCCAGGCTGGCCTGTCAACTGTGTGCCCAGGTCAAGCTCAGTTCTTGGGGCCCGTAGAGAAGCGCTGACGAGCACTGTGTCCCTGGGCATCTCAGCCCCCACCCCTCGACCGCAGGGCCTGTGTCTTGGCACGCTCCCCATGATTGGAGGAGAGTGTGGAATAATTGATTTTGACCGTGTGACAGGTTTACGTGAGGTGGATGTTGTCTGGGTTCCATGTCCACAGAGGACTGAATATCATCAGTGGTACTTATTGAGCACTTATTGTGTACAGAATACAAGGATATTATCTGAGAATGCAGTAAGAGATTTGGGGTGGAAGCTTAAAAAAAGGGATTTCAGAACCATCCAAAGGGCAGTGAGATGGATGAGTGGGTGTCTGAAAATGATTGTTAGGGCCCTTCAGAGTGGATGCTTTTTATGCCTCTGCTTTCGCCTACTGGGTAAAGTTCACTTTCACAGTTGGTTTGTGTGGTACCCTGCAGCTAAGACTGAGTTTACGTGGTTTTCTGCCGTTCCGTCCCTCCACCCCGCCCCCCTCTCCCCTGCTGTTTTGGTAGTGAGAACTGCATCAGTTCTGTAAATCCGGCAGCCACTGTCTCTTTGGGCCAGAGGATCGGGCTGTTGGGTGTGCCTGGGCTGTCCAGAGAGGAGCTCTGCCCCTGGGCGCGCTGACCCTGGTTCAGACAGACTTCAGTGCGAGGCCCGCAGGTGCTCAGGGAAACGGTGCTTCCAGTGGGGCGTGTTCTAAGCTGTTCTTCTGCCATTAGTAAATAGGCAAAGACATAGCCTGCCTGCACATGGGAAAGCAGTGGGTGAGTACAGTCACTCACGGATTCTGCACCCAGGTTCGGCCCTGCTTGGCAAAACTCCCTACATTCAGGATGAAACTGCGCCACTCTACCAGCCCCAGTGTCTCTGGGGCTGCACACGACAGCAGAATGAATCTCACTGCTCTTATAATTATTGCTGCTGAAAGAACACTGCCTGGAGTGCTCATGCACACACTGCAAAGTCAATGAAGACACAGTCCCTGGCCATAAGAGGCTTCTGGGTTGGGAGGGCGAGGGCCTTGAGCCGTCCCAATGCTGCAGGGGGCCAAATCTTGCCCACATGTCCCTCCACCTGCTCCCTAACAGGGTGTGCTCCTTAGCCGCCACTTCATAGCCAGTGCAACCTGGGGGACCTTTGAGAGATTGTGCCTTTGGGACCTCCTCACTGGTTCCCAGGTCAGTTCCTCCAGTAGGGTTTCAAGCATTCCCCTTCAGCCCAGAGTCTCACTAATGCTCAACATAGTATTTATTGGGTGCCCGTGCTGTGCAGAGCACTGCACTTCAGAACATTCACTAGAGGCTGAAGACTCCCTCCAAACATTGAAACTTTCAATCTAATAATAAAGGGATAAACCTTTTCTGGCTGCCCTGCAGGGGCCTCTGAACGATTTTGGCTGCAGAGTACACTGGGAGGGAGGCTCAGGGACCAGTCTCCTCCAGACGATGCTCTTCAGCGAGATCCAGGCCCACCATCTCTGCGGAATGGAAAATGTGGATGGATTCAGCCCCACCTTTCAACCACAATCCAACCACATTCAATCAAACAATCGCATACATTGAGTGTTTACTGAGTGCAGAGCACTGTACTAAGTACTTAGGGAGCAGCGTGGCTCAGTGGAAAGAGCCTGGGCTTTGGCGTCAGAGGTCAGGGCAGGGGTTCAAATCCTGAGTCCGCCAACTGTCAGCTGTGTGACTTTGGGCAAGTCACTTAACTTCTCTGTGCCTCAGTTACCTCATCTGTAAAATGGGGAATAAAACTGTGAGGCCCCCCGTGGGACAACCTGATCACCTTGCAATCTCCCCAGTGCTTAGAATAGTGCTTTGCACATAGTAAGCGCTTAACAAATACCATCATTATTATTAGAAGGGTACACTATAACAGAGTTGGTAGACACGTTCCCTGCCTACAATGAACTATAGCCAATCATCCTCTCCCAAGCCCAAACTTGGGCCTAACCTTTCCCACTGGTCTGCTTTGCTCTACTAACCCCATTCCACCTTCCTGAACATCCTAGATCAAGGCTACTTCCTGCAAGAAGTCTTCCCTGATTTACCCACCCACTCTCCACTCACCAGAAACACGCTAGACCCTTCCAACCTCTGACTCTCCTGTCGCGGCTCTTTTCAGCTGCCCATATACAAGGGACTGTGGGTGATTCTGTAAGACTGGGAGCCCCCAAGGGCATGGGCTGAATGTCTCCCTTGTAAGACCGGGAACTCTCTGAGGGCAGGAACTGTGTAAGACTGTACTGTACAGGGATACTGTAAGACTGGGAACTATTCAAGAACATGGACAGTGTTCGTTCTCTAGCACAGACCCAGATTAGGTCTCTGTCCCTCTGAGCGATCAGGACAGGCTGATGGATACCCTGACCTAGGACCCCTTGGCTTCAAGGGGAAGCAGAGAAGGCGTCCAGGAGTCTGGCTTTTCCTCATGAGAATACAGCCTCCAACCCTGAAGCTAAGGGACAGTGGACATGGAACCCAGGGTCGCTCACCCTCCGGAACAGCAGTGTCCCAGTCTTCCGGGATCTGAAACACAAATGAAGGGAAAGAGTCATCACCCCTCTGGCTGGAGGGACCATTTCACCCATCCGCCTGCCCCTAGGTAGGCCTACACCAAAACCAACCCAGACAGAGGTAGTAAAGTCAGAACAGAAAGAGACTCCAGAAGCTTTTCTGCTCCATTCCAGAATTTGACAAACGTTCTGTATTGGGACTGTACTTCTGGTTGCCTCTGTTAAATTCTTCCTGCTGTAGATTAAGCCCACTGCCCCTTGTAATGTCATCCCATCAAGTCTCTGTCCCTGAAAGACACAGTCTCCCCACCAGGACCCATTTCTCACTCAGAGTTGCGCCTGAGTCCTTTCCCCCAAATATTCTTTGTCCACAGGACTCCATCGTCCAAAACGTCTTCCCTAGGTTCCCTCACCTCCAAAGCCTCTCATTCATTTATTCATTAAATCATATTTATTGAGCACTTATTCTGCATAGAGCATTGTATTAAGCACTTGGGAGAGTACAATACAACAATAAACAGATACATTCCCTGCCCACAGCGAGCTTATAGTCTAGAGAAGTAGCATTACTCAGTGGAAAGAGCACAGGCTTGGGAGTCAGAGGTCATGGGTTCTAATCCCAGCTCCACCACTAGTCAGCCACGTGACTGAGCAAGTCACTCAACTTCTCTGTGCCTCAGTTGTCTCATCTGTAAAATGGGGATTAAGACTGTGAGCCTCATGTGGGACAACCTGATTACCTTGTATCTCCCCCAGAGCTTAGAACAGTGTTTGGCGCATAGTAAGCGCTTAACAAATACCATTATTACTATTAGAGGGGGAAACAGACATTAACATAAGTAAATTAATTACAGTTATGTGCATAAGTGCTGTGGGGCTGGGAGGGGAGGAGAATGAAGGGAGCAAGTCGGGGCGATGCAGAAGGGAGTGGGGGAAGACAGAAAGGGGAGTTTGTCAGGGAAAGCTTTATGTGACTTCAATTAGGCTTTGAAGCGGGGGAGCATAATTTTCTGGCAGATTTGAGGAGGGAGGGCATTCTGGGCCAGAGGTAGGACATGGGCAAGCAGTCGGCAGTGAGATAGACAACATCTCGTTAGTATGTTTGGTTTTGTTCTCTGTCTCCCCCTTTTAGACTGTGAGCCCACTGTTGGGTAGGGACTGTCTCTATATGTTGCCAATTTGTTCTTCCCAAGTGCTTAGTACAGTGCTCTGCACATAGTAAGTGCTCAATAAATACGATTGATGATGATGATGATCTCGCAGAATCCTCATTCCCAAAGCCCCAAAGTATTCCTCTGAGCAAAGGATCACATGGTTCCTCTGACCAGCCTCCATCAATCCCTCCGGGGTTTCCACCCTTCCCATCCAATCCCCTCTCCCTGATCTGCCCCTGCACCTGTTTCCTTCTTCCGCCATAGGATGAAGCCCACGGCCGGGCTCAGAGCCAGCATGACAGCAGCCACCACACCCAATGCCAGACTCCAGGGCATCCTCCACGTGGGTTTCTGTGGGGCTGTATGGGCGACAGGATCAACAGGGAGAGGTGAGGCAGCCTCACACCTAGCGGCATGCTCTTTCTGCCTAACGGTTGCTGGGATCATTTAAATCTCATTTCCATATCATTTGCTTGGTAGCTTGTGTCATTTGCACTTCACTTTCTTGATATTCACTCCACTTCTTTGAACAAATAGAGTGTTAGCAGAGTCTTGTTTTAGTCCTATTTAGTCCCCATATTAAAGGGGGAATCTACCGAGGGACTAACTGAAGGAGGAGTGGGAAACTTACTCCTATAATCCCCTCTTTCTGGGAAATGTGTGTTCCAAGTTCTAAAAGGACTACATTTCCAGAACCCTCTGGAAGATTCAGTATAACATTGGTTTTCTCTATGTAGGCCTCAAGAAATTTTGTTTATTAAAGTTTTTTGGAGCTGTTGAATTTTATACAATGAGGGAAGGTTTGGTTTTAGCTTTGTTCTCTCCTTTGCCCTCTCTCCATGAAAACTAAACTCCTATGTCTGAGACCCTTCTGGTAGGTTGAGTCAGACAAACTGGGGCAGACAAAGATTTTCGCAGTTCCTCCAAAATTAGCAGTGCTCAGCAAAGTTTCACAAAATGCTCCACGGATTGTAAGATGCAACGCATCTGCATGGGACTGACACATTTAAGTGTCTAATGATACACCAAATCCTCCTAATACCCTCAGTCCCTGTCCCTTTCCCCTCTTTGCGGAAACCTGGGAAACCTGCAGATTGGACTCCTCATCAGTCCTCTCCCTGAGGGATTCAGTCTCAACAAAGCCCTCAGGGGAGACCCAATTTCTCCTTCTCTTCCCCACCAGCGCCCATACCCGGGTAGGCAATGGGCACCTCCAGGGTGCTGTGCTCCACCAGGCAGGCATAGCTGGAGTTCCCAGCCCCTGCCCGCAACTCCAGGGTCTGGCGGAGGTAGAAGGTGTCGTCAGCGTTGGGGAGGGTCCCACTGGAGCTCTCCTCCCCCCACAGCCCCTCCTCCCCATCCTTCACCCAGCGCAGCAGAATGGAGCTGGGATAGAATCCGGTGGCCAGGCAGGAGAGGGTCAGACTGCCGTCTGGGGCATCACGGCGGGTCACGGTCACCTCTGGAGGTGCTGGGGAAAGTGAAAGAAATAGAATGACCAATGGTCTGGGGAAAGAGAGAGGCAAGTATAAAACTGGATATCAGGACTTTTACAATGAAAAAACCTTTTCAAAACCTGTGTATCTTTCCCTCTCACTTCTCTTATTACAACACAGTTCATAGAAATTATTCCACAAAGTTTTTTCCTGATCGTCCCTTGCCTTTCTCCCCACTTCCTCCTATTAGCAAGACAGGGAAGTTAAGATCTGGAGAAAAATAAGGAAGCCTCAAGACACACTTACTATAGCACCCAGAAAGCAGTTTGGGTAAGCATAGTTAGAAATCCCAGGCTGGAGTCACTTAGTCCTGAAAATTGCTGTGGCGTAGAGAGGAGGACTACCCTCTCAGGGTCATTCATTCATTCATTCAATCGTATTTATTGAGCGCTTACTGTGTGCAGAGCACTGTACTAAGCGCTTGGGAAGTACAAGTTGCAACAAATAGAGACGGTCCCTACCCAACAGAGGGCTCACAGTCTAGAAGAAATAATAGTGATAGCATTTGTTAAGCCCTTACTATGTGCAAAGCACTGTTCTAAACTCTGGGGAGGTTACAAGGTGATCAGATTGCCCCACAGGGGGCTCACAGTTTTAATCCCCATTTTACAGATGAGGTAACTGAGGCACACCTGGAGAGTTTCTAGTACTCTTCCAGTCTTGACTATGGGAGAGAGAGTCAAGCAGAGGCATACCCATTCCTTTCCTAGGTTGCCCAGTGGCTGGCAAGTGGAAGGCAATCTGCTACAAGTCAAGACTCCCCTGTTGGAAGCAGCAGCGTCAGGGGAAAGAGTCAGGGGCAGACACGCAATCTGATTGCACGGAAGGAGGTAATGGTAAACCACTTCCGGGTTTTTACCAAGAGAACCCGATAGATACACTAACAGAACCATGGCAGATAGAAGTGGGGTGTTCTGGGAGAGATGTATCTATGGTGTCACTATGGGTCAGAGATGACTCGACAGCATAAGATAAGGACAAGAGAGGAGGACGCAAATGGTGGAACTTGTCCTGAGCATCATTATGACTATTATTACTGTGTTAAAGCGTTTACTAAGTACCAAGCACTGTTCTAAATCCTTGGGTAGAAACAAGTCAATCAGGTTGGACACAATCCCTGTGCCACATGGGGCTCACACTCTTATCCCCTTTTTACAGACAGATGAGGTAACAGAGGTACAAAGAAGCAAAGTGACTTGCCCAGGGTGACATAGCAGACATGGGCAGAGTCAGGATTAGAACCCAGGACCTTCTGACTCCCAGGCCTGTGCTCTGGCCACTGAGGAACACTGCTTCACCATGAAAATGTCCTGTGAATCCTCTGCCTCCCTGGGCCCAGGCTCCTTGAGGAAATTGAGTATGACTGAGTTTTCACTCAGTAACTCACTTCCTAAAGCTATATCCTCTCCCCATCCCTGAGGAGTGAGGGAGCAAAGTTCAGGACAATGGGAATTAGCTCCTTTTGGCAGAAGCTGAGACTCAGAGAGGTTTATCACTGCCCCTGTCACACAGCCCAGAGCTTCATACTTTAGATCACGCTGCCTCTGGTTCAGACTCACTGCTCTCCAGGAGGTGCCAGTAGTGCAGGGTGCTCTTCAGGATGGAGGCACACTCCTCTTTCGTGTAACGACGTACAACCTCGGACCAGAAAGGGCTGCCTTCCCAGAAGGGCAGGAAGCGATCTGCAGCCGGTCCAGAAGTCATCCAGGCCCCACGCTGCTCATCCAGCCAGTAGAAGTCTTCTCCGTCGTAGGCAAACCGGAAGACGCTGCCGACCTGGATGTCTCTGTCCAGCTCACAGCCCAGGATAAGCTGCAGTGTGTGGGTTCCTGTGAGGGGGCAGGCAACGGAGGCAGGGGGTGTGGGGGGAGACAGCATCCAGGATATTCCCAGAACAGGGACCTCAGGGAATCACGAAGCTCTCCCAGGACTCTCAGACTTGGACTTGCCCTAGGAAAGCCTGGAACTACAGGGCTCCCGGCCCTGTGGATGGATCCCCAGCAGGGTCAGGGCTGATGGATAACTGAATCCACGCCAGAGTGATCCCTGAGTTTCTTGCTGCTACAGTCCCATGACACAATTGGATACCTGGACTGGAAAAGTGAGGAGCTAAAGGGGACAGGGAAGAAGGGAACCCAGGGCTAGGAGTCTCGACACTCACCCCCACTGCGGTTTTGGAAGCGCATCCAGTTCTCCACTCCCCAGTGGAAATCCTTCTCGTAACTTCTCAGCTCCTCCGTCTTCTCCTGGATCAGCTTCCTTTCCACAGCCTGGTACAACCAGCTGAGGCGGACAACCACCTCCTGCACTCTGTTGTTGTAGGATGCAACCTGCTGCCCGTCCACCAGCACGACCATTGACAGACCAAAGGGGATGCCCTCGCCCCCCACCGCCGTGAAGCAGGCTTCCCACTTGTGAAGCCCTGAGGACCAGGGAGAGAAATGAGGAGAGAGGGAGTGAAAAGAGGAGATAAGGGGGCTTCGGCTCGATCAGCTGGATCGGCCATCACACCGCGGGGCCCCTGCTCCCGGAAAGATCCTTCCCCTCTGGACGCCGCCACAAGGGCCCTGGATCTCCCTCCCCGAGCAGCCCGCTATCAGGCTCCCATGACCCACGGCCGGGCTCATGGCCATCCCCCTCCCGGACATCTGCATCCCCGCCCGGGGACACCGAGGCACCTGGACCTCCCCCCGCCCCCCATCATCACTAGACTCACCCCTCAAAATGACCTCCACTCCATCCAAGTAGACAACTGGGATCGCGGGACATTATGTCCCCCTGCTTCCATCCTGGGCTCTCCTTGCCATTAGCCTTTTTGATTTGATTTGACTGACCCATCCTTCTGCTGACCCATCATCTGCCTATTTTATGGTTGCTTCTGCATGTTAATTGTTAGCTGCTCTCTGTGATGTCATCATCTACTTATTTTAATATTGCTACTGCATGTTAATTGTTAACTGCTCGCTGTGCTGTCATTTATCTTGCTGACCTCACCATGAGCTATCAATTCCCCTGCTCCCATCTGCCCTTCCCAGTCTTCCCCTTCCCCTCTCCCATTCAACTCTTACCCTCCCTTTAACCCGCCCTCACCCTTCTCCCCACCCTTCCCCAGAATCCCTCTGTACCAGCGCCAAAACTCAACCCCTCCCTTCCAACCCCCTCCCTCCCCG
Organism: Tachyglossus aculeatus; assembly: GCF_015852505.1. NCBI lineage: Eukaryota > Metazoa > Chordata > Mammalia > Monotremata > Tachyglossidae > Tachyglossus > Tachyglossus aculeatus. The sequence continues at coordinate 137,920,485 of NC_052069.1, read as the reverse complement.
ACCCCGCCCCACCCCAGTTTTCCTTTCTCATCTTCACCCCTCTTCCCCTTCTCCACTCCCAGACCCCAGCCAACTCATTCCAATCCAAACCCTCCCCACCCCTCACACACTTCCCCCCTCCCTCCCCTTCCCCCACAGCTGCGGCCAAGTGTGGCCTAGGGAACCCCCGCTCCATTACAGGTAAGCTCCTTTTCATCCTTGACCTGTTCCTTTCCCGCTCTCTTTTCCTCCTCCTTACCGAAACATGGTTCACCCCGGATGACACGGTCTCTTCTGCTGCTCTCTCCAGCGGAGCACTCCTCCTCCCATTCCCCCGGACTCACCGGAAAAGGAGGAGGTGTTGGTTTCCTTCTCACAACCCAGTGTCGCTTTCGCAAGAACCCTCCTCCTCCTTCCCTTTCCTTCCCCTCTTTTGAAGCCCATATTATTCGCCTCTACCACCCCCTCCAGATTCTTGTAGCCGTCATCTACCGCCCGCCTGGCCCCACCTCCAACTTTTTTAACGATTTTGACACCTTTCTCACCTTGCTTCTCTCCATTTCCGTGCCCACTCTGTTCTTTGGAGATTACAACATCCACATGGATGTTCCCAGTGACTCCGCTGCCACCCGCCTTCTATATCTCCTTGATGCTGCCAACCTCCTGCTCCACCCCACCTCACCCACTCACCAACTTTGTCACTCCCTCGGCCTCATCATCTCCTACGGCTGCACTATCTCCACCCTCACCAACTCTGAAATCTCTCTTTCTGATCATAACCTTCTCACCCGTCCCCTCATTCACACTCCTCCCCCCTGTAAATCCATATTACTACCCCACAAAGACCTCTGCTCTCTCGATCCCATCCAACTCTTTCAGCGCATCACACCACACCTTGACTCCCTATCCTCTCTACCCACTCCTGATGACCAGATAACTGCTCTCAACTCCACGATCTCCACTCAACTCAACTCGCTCGCTCCCCTTTCCCTTTAACGCTCTCGCACCAGTAATCCACATCCTCGGATCACTGCCACTGTCCACCTCCTGCACTCTTATGCTTGAGCTGATGAATGCTGCTGGCGAAAGTCTCAACACCGAGCCAACCTTGTTCATTTTAACTTTATCCTTTCCTGCCCAAACCCTGCCCTCTCCTCTGCCAGGCAAAACTATTTTTCCTCCCTTATTGACACCCACGCCCATCATCCCAATCAGCTGTTCTGTACATTTAACTCCCTCCTCAGGCCCCCCGTTCCTCCCCCTCGTCCATCCCTCACCTGCAACCATCTGGCCTCCTACTTCATTAGTAAAATCAATACCATCACGTCTGAGCTCCCCAAAGTCACCCCTCCCTCTTCCCCATCCCCCCTGCTCTCAACCCTCTCCGCTACACTCCCATCCTTCCCAGCAGTATCTTCAGATGAAATCTCCTCCCTCCTCTCAAGTGCTACTCCATCCACCTGTGCTTCAGACCCCATTCCCTCTCATCTTATGAAAACTCTCGCCCCTTCCCTCCTCCCCTCCTTAACTTCCATTTTCAACTGCTCATTCTCCACTAGTTCCTTCCCCTCTGCTTTCAAACATGCCCACGTCTCCCCATCCTAAAAAAAAAAACCCTCTCTTGACCCCACTGCCCCTTCCAGTTATTGCTCTATCTTCCTCCTACCCTTCCTTTCCAAACTCCTAGAGTCTACATTCGCTACCTCGAATTCCTCAACTGCAACCCTCTCCTAGACCTCCTCCAATCTGGCTTCCGTCCCCTACGCTCCATCGAAACTGCCTTCTGAAAGGTCACCAATGACCTCCTTCTTGCCAAATCCAATAGTTCCTACTCTATCCTAACCCTCCTCGAACTCTCAGCTGCCTTCGACACTATGGACCAGCCCCTTCTCCTGAACATGCTATCCAAACTTGGCTTCACAGACTCCGTCCTCTCCTGGTTCTCCTCATCTCTCCGGCCATTCACTCTCCGTCTCCTTCGCAGGTTCCTTCTCTCCCTCACATCCCCTTACTGTAGGGGTTCCTCAAGGGTCAGTTCTTGGTTCCCTTCTGTTCTCTATCTCTATTCCCTCCCTTGGTGACCTCATTCACTCCCATGACTTCAACTGTCATCTCTACGCTGATGATACCCAAATCTACATCTCCAGCCCTGCTCTCTCTCCCTCCCTCCAGGCTCATATCTCCTCCTGCCTTCAGGACAACTCCACCTAGATGTCTGCCTACTGCCATCTAAAACTCAACATGTCCAAGACTGAGCTCCTTATCTTCCCTCCCAAACCCTGTCCTCTCCCTGACTTTCCCGTAGATGGCACTACCATCCTTCCCATCTCACAAGCCCGCAACCGTGGTGTCATCCTTAACTCCACTCTCTCATTCACCCCACAAATCAAATCTGTCACCAAAACCTGCCGGTCTCACCTCCACAACATCCCTAAGATCCACCCTTTCCTCTCCATCCAAACAGCTACCTTGCTGATTCAATCTCTCATCCTATCCCAACTGTATTACTGCATCAACCTCCTATCTGATCTCTCACCATCCTGTCTCTCCCTGCTTCAGTCTATATTTCACTCTGCTGCCCGGATTATCTTTGTACAGAAATGCTCTGAGCATATCACTCCCCCCTCAAAAATCTCCAGTGGTTGCTTGTCAACCTACAAATCAAGGAAGAATTCCTCACTCTCGCTTCAAGGCCCTCCATCACCTCGCCCCTCCTACCTCACCTCACTTCTTTCCTTCTACAGCACAGCCCACACCCTTCACTCCTCTGCCACTAACCTCCTCAGTATGCCTCGTTCTCACGTACCCCAATCAATCAATCAATCTTATTAAGCGCTTACTGTGTGCAGAGCACTGTACTAAGCGCTTGGGAAGTACAAGTTGCAACAAATAGAGACAGTCCCTACCCAACAGTGGGTTCACAGTCTAGAAGGGGGAGACAGAGAACAAAACAAAACATATTAACAAAATAAAATAAATAGAATAGATATGTACAAGTAAAATAAATAAATACAGTAATAAATACGTACAAACATATATACATATATACAGGTGCTGTGGGGAAGGGAAGGAGGTAAGGCGGGGGGGACGGAGAGGGGGAGGAGGGGGAGAGGAAGGAGGGGAACCCCACCATTGACCCCTGGCCCATGTCCTTCCCCTGGTCTGGAATGCCCTCCCTCCACAAATCCACCAAACTAGCTCTCTTCCTCCCTTCAAAGTCCTACTGAGAGCTCACCTCCTCCAGGATGCCTTCCCAGACTGAGCCCTTTTTCCTCTCCTCCTCCCCATCCCCCCCACGCTACCTCCTTCGCCTCCCCACAGCACTTGTACATATGTTTGTACAAATTTATTACTCTATTTATTTTACTTGTACATATTTACTACTCTATTTTGTTAATGATGTTCATATAGCTATAATTCTATTTACTCTGACGGGTTTGACACCTGTCTACATGTTTTGTTTTGTTCACTCACTCATTCAATCAATCGTATTTATTGAGCACTTACTGTGTGCAGAGCCCTGTACTAAGCACTTGGGAAGTACAAGTTGGCAACATATAGAGACGGTCCCTACCCAACAACGGGCTCACAGTCTAGAAGGGGGAGACAGACAACAAAACAAAACATATTAACAAAATAAAATAGAGTAGTCACCCCCTTCTAGACTGTGAGCCCATTGTTGGGTAGGGACCGTCTCTATATATTGCCCACTTGTACTTCCCAAGCGCTTAGTACAGTGCTCTGCACACAGTAAACACTCAATAACTATGATTGAATGAATAAATGAATGAATGAGTTCACTTCAGTCACTTTCAGATCTTTCCCTGACTCCTGTCTCTTCCTGGATAAACTGCCTCTTACTTACTCAGGCCCATTCTGAACCCAACTCCTTGTAAACGCTCCTTAAAATCTGTCTTCTGTGGGAAGTCTTCCCAGAGTCATCCCATTGGCTCCAGCCACTTCAGTAGCCCTCAGCTCTTACGGCTACCTCCTTTAATTAATCAATAGCATTTATTGAGCACAATCAATCAACCAATAGTATTTACACTTGTGAGAGTACAATGCACTAGAGTAGGTAGGTCTTTAGCTTACAATCTAGAGGGTGGAAATGGAACAGCATAAGGATATGTTCATAAATGCTTCTACTGTAAGCAGACACTGTACCAAGTGCTTGGGAAAATAAAGAATTAGAAGACATAAGCTGTGCCCTTAGGGTAGGCTTATAATCCAGAACAAAATAAATTACAGATAGGAGGAAGAAGAGAATAGAAAAATGAAAATATGGACAAGAAAGGTCTTAAAAAGTAGTGTGCATAAGCAGTGTACAGAAGTACCATGGTGTATTGTGAGAACACAACTGGCACAATAGTGTTTAGTAGTTGGGAGGATATGACCTGAGGAGAAGAAAAATGAACTGGGAAAAGCTTCCTGGAAGGAGGTAGAAGGGAAGTGGGTGGAATTTCATAAGGGCTTTAAAAATGGGAAGAGCTGGACTGGAGTGATTTACCTTGGGCCAGACGTTCAGGTCGAGATATTCGTTATTTTCTATTCTTATGTATCTTTGTATGGGTTTGTGTATGAGCCAGTAAAAGCAGCAGTCTGGGTCTTTCCCACCTTCAGGAGACACAGAATGCTAAAAGAAGGCTAGGAGCAGGGCATAGGTCCTGGAGGTTCACCAATCCTCAGTCCCCAAACCCACACTGGGTAACATCTGTGGCTGTGGGGCTGGAAGTGCCGATCCAGAGCCTGGAAACTCATTCCAAGGGTTCTCCCCTCTTCTCATGGCACCCCCCTCAGGCCTACATGGAAATCAGGGAAACTCCCAAGAGAAAATGGGGCCCTGTCCTCGAACACCACAAGGACTACCAAGGGAGATTAAACTGGTGATGATCACCAGCAGAAGGAGCTGGATGCTACATGAGCCCCAGCTATGGGTAGGTATTTGGTAAGCACTTACTATGTGCAAAGCACTTTTCTAAGCGCTGGGTAGATCCAAGGTGATCAGGTTGTCCCACATGGGGCTCACAGTCTTATTCCCCATTTTACAGATGAGGTAACTGAGGCCCAGAGAAGCTAAGTGACTTGCCCAAAGTCACACAGCTGACAATTGGCAGAGCCGGGATTCGAACCCTTGACCTCTGACTCCAAAGCCCACGCTCTTTCCATCAAGCCACGCTGCTTCTCAGCAGTCTGGAAGAGGAAGGGAAGTTGGGGAAGCAGGGTGGGAGACAGTTGGAAAGCTTGAGGGTTCTGGCACTTGGGCTCTGCTGTTCACTTCTCCACCTGAGGCCCTGGGGGGCTGCGGGTTGGCCATAGCCTCATAGCCTCAGTCTGGATCCCTGGCCCAGGTCCAGGTCCATCGGTTTGGGTAGAAAAGTGGGTGGGATGCCACACCTCACTGGACAGAGGGATTGGGGATCGTCCCATCCACCCATCCCTCCGCATCACCCGGGTGTGTCCTCTCTGAAGGTATCAATGGGGTGTGTGTGACCTCTCTGCCCTTCCCCTACCTCACTGCACCTGACCTCCCCCTTGCAGGGCAGGCACTGTCAGTCTGGATTATCAAATCCATCCCCCCACTGACCCTGGGTCTGCACTGAAAGCCCCATGATCCAGAATCAACTTTCCAACTGCAGGTCAATCCTGTGTCCTTCATTTCCACCCTGTGTGGACGTAGACCACTTGGTGACCCCTTCCCCTTCGGTGCTCCCTCCACCCAGGTTGCTCCAGATGTGTCTGGGACTCCAAACTCCTAAATCTATGCCTCACGGAGAACCAGAAATCTCCAAAATGTATTTAAGCACTTTTTTATGGTATTTGTCAAGAATATGGTGTGAGCCAATCACTATTCTTAGCCCTGGGGTAGATACAAGCTATTAAGGTTAGACCCAGTCCCTGTCCAGTATACCACTTACCATCTAAGTAAGAGGGAGAACAGGTATCCCCATTTTACAGTTGAGGAAACAGAGGCACAGAGAAGTGAAGTGACTTGTGAGGCACAGAGAAGTTAACTGACTTGCCCAAGGCCACACAGCAAGCAATTGGAAGAGCCAGGTCTATGCTCCCTCCGGTAGGCCATGCTGCTGTGTGATCTTGGACAAGTCACCTAACTTCTCAAGTCACTTTTCCTCATCTGTAAAATGAGGATGAAATAACTTCTTTCCCTTCCTCTTAAACTGTGAGCCCCATGTGAGACAGGGCTCAGTGGAAAGAGCATGGGCTTTGGAGTCAGAAGTCATGGGTTCAAATCCCGGCTCGCCAGTTGTCAGCTGTGTGACTTTGGGCAAGTCACAACTTCTCTGGGCCCAGTTACCTCATCTGTAAAATGGGGATTAAGACTGTGAGGCCCCCCCTGTGGGACAACCTGATCACCTTGTAACCTCCCCAGCGCTTAGAACAGTGCTTTGCATACAGTATGCACTTAATAAATGCCATTATTATTATTATTATTGTACCTGATCTGAGTATCTTGTAATTTACTCCAGTTTAGTACCATGGTTGACACAATGTAAATTCTTAATAAATACCACAATTATGATTAAATACTACAGTTTCAGCCAGGTGGCCAGTGCGCTGGACACCATTGGACCCCGTAGCTCTGTGCTGAGAGCACAGTCTCCTTATCTGGCCTCCTGCAGGTAACTGCACTCACATTTGCTAGCTCCCGCATCCCCTGGCCCTGGTCTACTCTAACCCCCTTCTCCTCCAGACTCACCTGCCAGAGCTTGCGGCTGAATGACTGTGCCCACGATGAGCAAGAACAGGGCCAAGGCTGCCCCCAACCTCTGCGACTCCATCCCAACCTGCCAGAGCCAAGTCTGAGATCTGGCTCCTCAATACAACCACAGTCCAAGGTCCCGTATTCCAGTGTCTGGATGCTCCCCCCACAAAACCAGATGCCTGGGCGTCAGGCCAATGGGGGTCGTTGTGCCTCTGAACGGCCCGGCGAGGTTCGTTCACATGAGATAGCGATCACACAGAGACAGACACCTGCTTCCTCAGCCCAGCAGACAGCATTCCAGTGCACAGAGCCTGACTCCTCCCCATCCCCACGTTTGGCTTGCCCACTCAGGTCCCAGACTCCCACTCCCGGCCCTGACATCGGCCACAGGGGAAGTGAAACTGAACCCTGTACTACAGGCAGGAAATGACCTCACTGCTTATTTCTGCCCAGCCCCAGCAGACAAGGCCTCCTGCAGCTGCCGTCAACTGTGCCTGCGGTCTCTAGCCCATTGCCCTGTCACCACGCAAATCCCCTAAAATCCAGGCAGAGAGTGATGAAGATCTCTACAGACACAGGTACACACACACTCACACACAATATACTCACAGGTATACAGAAACATACACACACACAGTGGGTTGGTCATCTAAGCAGGTGTAGAACGTGGGATCCAATGGTCTCTACACCCACTCCCTTGGAGAACGCATTCACTCACATGCCTTCAACTACCACCTGGATGATTATAATACCCAAATCTACATCATCAGCCCTGAGCTCTCACTCTCGCATTTCTTCCTGCCTTCAAGACATCTCTACTTGGATGTCCTCCCATCACCTCCAACTTAGTATGTCTAAAACTGAACTTCTTATCTTGACACCCAAGCCCCACCCTTCCCCTGACTTTACCATCACTATAGATGGCACCACCATCCTTTCTGTCTCACAAGCCCATAACCTTGGCATTATCCATGACTCCTCTCTCTCTTTCAACCCACATAATAAATCCATCACTAAATCCTGTTGGTTTGATTTTCAAAACATCGCTAAAATCTCCTCTCCAACCAAACTGCTACCATCTTAATCCAATCACTTATTCTATCCCGCCTTGATCACTTTATCAGCCTCCTTGCTGACCTCCCTGCCTCCTGTCTCTCCTCAGCCCAGTCCATACTTTATTTTGCTGCCTGGATTGTGTTTCTACAAAGCATTCAGGAAATGTTTTCCCACTACTCAAGCAACTCTGCATCAAACAGAAACTCCTCATCATTGCCTTTGAAGCATTCAATTACCTTGCCCCCTCCTATCTCATCTCCCTACTCTCCTACTACGACACAGCCCACACACTTTGCTCCTCTAAAGCTAACCTCAGGGTACCTTGATCTCATCCACCTTGCCACTGACGCATCACCCATGTCCTGCCTCTAACCTGGAACACCCTCCCTCCTCAACTCCAAAAGAAAATTACTCTCCCCACCCTCAAAGCCTTATTGAGGGCATATCTCCTCCAAGAGGTTTTCTCTAAGTCCCCCTTTCCTCTTCTCCCACCCCTTCTTCATCACCCTGACTTGCTCCCTTTATTCATCCCCTACTCCCAAGCCCATATCACTGTATACATACCTGAAATTATTTATTTATTTAATGTCTGTCGCCCCCTCTGTACTGTAAGCTGGTTGTGGCCAGGGAATGTGTCTGTTTGTTGTAGTATTATACTCTCCACAGCACTTAGTACAGCTCTCTGCACATAGTAAGCCCTCAATAAATACGACTGACTGACTCTGGATGCTAGAGGCTACACCTGGAGCTTCCCCTTGTAACAGTGTGCCAAACACAGACCTCCACCTGTTGAGGGAGAGGTTCTCCTCCAGTTAGCCCTGGTGAAGTTGCTGCCTAAATCCCGTAGACTCAACTGAATCCCGGCCAGCCCTCCAGTTCCTACAAGCAGTGGTCTGGGACTTTTATTTTTTTATGAAAAACTCTCTTTGAGCATCACAGCCTAAAGGCACAGGCTTTGGAGTCAGGAGATCTGTGATCTAATCCCAGCTTTGCCACTTGTCTGCTGTTGTCCTTGGGCAAGTCTCTTAAGTCTCTGTGCTTCAGTTTCTTCAACTATAAAATGGGGATTGAATTTCCTGTTCTCCCTCCTACTTGGACTGTGTGCCCCAAATGGGACAGGGATTATGTCTGACTCATTTGCATTATATCTAGCCCAGGGCTTAGTCCAGTACTTGGAGCATAGTAAGTACTTAAGTTCCTTAGCCCTTCTGGTCTCATCCAGGCAGAATCTGAGGGCCTTCCATAGAGGGTTGGACACTATGTCACTACAGGATGAGGAAGGCTCTAGTTTTAGTCACCGTGTAACCGGTTGGCGTGCCTTTGATGTCCTTGATATGCAGGTGATCCCGCAGACTGATAGAGAAGGGTTTCTCCGGAGATCCTCTGGCAAAGCTGGCTCCAAGAGCACCATTGACCAGGGAATAAAAGCCACTTTCTCTCCCCTGTAATGCTCCTCGGGCTCAAAGGTACAAACCAGGGGCAGAAGCCTCTCACTTTGCCAGGAGAGGTCATCTCATCCATCCTCCTGTCTCGGGGCAGGGTCTCATCCAGCCCATCCCAGAAGGATTCTGGTGAATCTGGGTGAAGACAGAGACTCCATACCCTGTCAAGCCTCCATCACAGAGTCTGAGAAGGCTCTTCCCTTCTCAGATATCGGGGGATTCCTTCCTGATATCTTAAATCCCTTAAATCCCTTCTTAAATCCCTTCTGCTGCAGATTATATTCGTTTCATTTTGTTCTGTAAACCTCACAACGCTTCTTTCCCTGCTTGATTTCAAATAAAGATTCCACCTCCAGGACACAGTCCCCGGCAAATGTTTCCCCTGAGACCCATCATTAGATGCCCTTCTTTCCCAGAACCCACTAAGGAGACTCCTTACACCCAATACCCAAATAGCCCTCTCAGCTGGGATACCCCACCTGGTGCCCATGACCCCACCCTCCAGGGAACTGTGTCTCCACCATCCCCCACCTATCCCCTCTCCGCACTGACCCTGTTCGCCTGTTTTCATCTTCCTCCTGAAAATGAAACTCAAGGCTGGACTCAGTTCCTTCATGGCCATTGCCCCAACCCTGAGTACCCAGGCCCCAGGGTTTGCTATGAGGTATTCCCAGGCACTGCTGGGGGAGGAGGTTCAGAGGGAACTGGTCCTTCTGCTTATTCCCCAGGGTCCCGCTCTTACCACATAAATGGACTCCTGCTCATTGGCATACTGCTTTGCACATAATTGGTGTGTCACTTGCATGTGATTTCATTGGGGCTCCTGATGATCAGGAACCAATTAGCATCGGCAGAAAACAGTTATAGGAATACTCAGGCTCATTTTGGGGGTGGAAAAGAACCAACAGGGCTTCAGAGCGCATCTGAGGCTAGTTCTTGCAACCCCTTCCTTCCCGGGACTAGATTTCCCAAGATCCTGAAACACAATTTCCCAGGGTCCTCTGAAAGTTTGGACATGTAATTGCTCTCTCCATGCGAGTCCATAGGCTCAACCCAAGAAAGCTTGTGTGTTTACTGAAGTTTGTGAAATTTCAGTCAGTAGTAAGGGAAGAGTAGGAATGTGTGTTTAGCAGTTTAGATTTTCTCTTTTGCTCTCTTATTGCTGTAAAACAAAATTCATGTGACCGAGACTTTCTGTGGTAGTGTGACAGTGGCAGGGCCAGTCACGAATAGGCCATAGGCCAGGGGTCGACAGAGAGACAGGAGAGAACAAGGCACAGTGAGGAGGTTAGTGGCAGAGGAGCGGAGTGTGCGGGCTGGACTGTAGAAGGAGAGAAGGGAGGTGAGGTAGGAGGGGGCAAGGTGACGGAGAGCTTTGAAGAAAATAGTGAGGAGATTTTGCTTCATATGAAGGCTGATAGGCAACCACTGGAGACTTCTGAGGAGCCCCTCTCAGGACTGCGCCTGGAGAGTTTCCAGTCCTCTACCAGTTTCGGCTGTGGGAGAGAGAGTCAAACAGAGACATACCCATTCCATTCCTAGCTTGGGCAGTGGCTAGCCAGTAGAAGACAATCTGCTACAAGTCAAAGCTCTCCTGTACTGGAGAGCAGCAGCATGGGAAAAGGTCGAGGGCAGAGACTCAAGTTTACTGTGCAGAAAGCGGCAATGGTAAACCACAACTGTATTTTTACCAAGAAAACTCTGTGGATACACTATCAGAATAATTGCAGATGAAGGTGGGACATTCTGGAAGAGATATGTCTATCGATCTATGGGTCTGAGGCGATGTGTCACCATAAGATAAGACAGAAAAATGGAGGCTAGTTACTGAATCATTCATTCATTCAAACATATATATTGAGCATTTACTCTGTGCAGAGCACTGTACTAAGTGCTCAGAAAAGACACTATAGCAATAAAGAATGCTAATCTCTGCCCACAGTGGGCTCACAGTCTAGAGTGGGGGAGACAGGCATCAATACAAGTAAACAGGCATCAATATAAATAAACAGAATTATAGATATATACATATATACATAAGTGCTGTGGGTGGTGGAAGGGGGAAGAGCAAAGGGAGTCAGGATGATGGGGAAGGGAGTGGGAGCTGAGGGAAAGTGGGGCTTAGGTTGGGAAGGCCTCTTGGAGGAGGTGGGCCTTCAGTAGGGCTTTGAAGGTAAGAGGTTGATTGTCTGGCAGGTTTGAAGAGGGAGGGCATCCCAGGCCAGAGGTAGGACGTGGGCCAGGGGTCAGCGGTGAGACAGGTGAGATCAAGGCACAGTGAGAAGGCTAGCACCAGAGGAGCGGAGTATGTGGGCTGGGATGTAGGAGAAAAAGGAGGTGAGGTAGGAGCAGCAAGGTGACGGAGAGCTTTAAAGTCAACAGTGAGGAATAAATCATCACATGTTGTCTCTCTCTTATCCTACACACAAAAGCTTCAGTGGAAATGGGATTTCTCTCCCTCCCCCTCAAAGGGTACATACCCAGCGCTTAGAACAGTGCTTCCAGTGCTTAGAACAGTGCTTGGCACATAGTATGCGCTTAACAAAAAACATCATTATTATCATTATTGCATACCTGGTAGGCATTGAGCATCCCAGGATCTTGTGCTCCACCCAGCAATGGGAGCTGGAGACCACATTTCCAGAGTCAGGAGGAGGTAAAAGGTGCCATCCATATTGGGGAGGGTCCCACTGGAGCCCTCCTCTCCCACAGCGCCTCCTCCCCATCTTTCACCCAGTCCAGAAGGGTAGAGCTGGGATAGAAGCTAGCAGACAAGGTAGGAGAGGGTCAGGCTGCCAACCAGACCATCGCAGCAGGTGACGGTCTCCTCTAAAAGTGCCATGGGAGGGAAGATGGTCCGAGGAAGAAGCCACAGACTGCTGGAGCCCCCTGCTCCCACCTGGTCATGTCATCCCCACTGCCACCTCAACCCTTGGTCATTTTCCTGTTGGTCAATTTGTTATTGATTTATTTAGTCACTTGGGCCGATCATTTTTCTTTACACACTCACTCATCACTATTCTTTACATGACATTTGTTAAGTAATTATTATGTGCCAGGCACTGAAGTAAGCACCGGGGAAGATATATTCTAATCAAGTTGGACACAGTCCAAGTGCCACAGGAGACTTTCAGTATTAAACTCCATTTTACAGATGAGGCAGCTAAGGCATAGAGAAGTTTAGTGACTTGTCCAAGGTCACACTGAAGCCAGGATTAGAACCCAGGTCCTTCTGACTCCCTCTGGTGAGAGGTGGGTTCTGTAGAGGGTGGGGCAGTGACAAATGCAAGGTAGCGGGATTTCCAATATTACATGGTGGCTGGCCAGCTAGACAAAGAAACAAGACACGCAGTTTCAGGATTAATAAAATGGCAAAAGTAGGGGAAGTAGGACCCTGATGGACAGTTCCCTGCAGTGGGGCCTGAGTCATTCTGAGTACGGCAGAGATAATATCCTCCTCCACCATCAGCCCCAGTCTTCACAGTAAACTTGGGCTGGATGGGAGGATGAGAAGGTTAACTTTATTATTTTGATGCAGGTTGTTGTCAGTGACATTTATTCAATACTTACAATGGGCAAAGCACCGTGGACAATCAAAGCAAAATCAGTGAAGGGGCTCCCAGTCAAGGTTGGAGAGGGCAGACCTAAGAAAAATGAAGATATAATACAATAAAAATGACAATGGGCTAAAATTCAACAATTAAAATGACATCAGTAAAGGAGTAGTTGAACACAATGTGGAAGGGGGCATTTTTCAGGCACCTTGCCAGTCCAGGAAAACCATCCTTCCCCACTAGACCAAAGACCCCAGCGGAGAGACCTCACCTCCCAAAACTCTGATCCAGCCGTGAGTCTTGTGCCCCTCATTTCCACCACCCATGATGTGGTGTTTCCAGAGGGGAGGCAGGTGCCCTGGGGTCTTGGCCGGTTCAGACCCTTCAGGACCCTGGGGCTCCTTCTCTTCCCTTCCTGCTGGCCTGCTTCCATGGAGCTCCTCCACTGCTTCAGGTGGGCCGACTCTCAGAGACTGGGAGATCACTGGGAGACCCCAGTGATCTGACCCTTAGTCCCTCTGACCCCCTGCTGTGGCCTGAGGGCACTGGGACAAAAATAATTGGCACAACTGTCTAATCTCCGATTCGCCACAATGCTCTGATTTAGGATTGATCTATCAGGCAGTCCCATTGTCTCAAGCATCTCCTGGACCCAGATAATATGTACATCCTCTGTGGTCACTAACAGTGTTGGCTGCTGCACGAGCCCAGCCCTCGGCCACTGCTGCTACTGCTGCTGCCACTGCCAGGTATCTGTGAGCCCTTGGGTCACAGTATAGGTGTTGATGGGCCTATTCCCCATTCCCCACCCAACCCTGCAGTCCCTTCCCAGGAGTCTCACTATCAGGGATTGTCTCTTTTTATTGCTGTATGGTACTTTCCAAGTGCTTAATACAGTGCTCTGCACACAGTAAGCACTCAATAAATACAATTGAATGAGTGACCAGGAATGGCACATGAACCCAGTCACCCTCCTGGACATCAAGTGCAGCCTCTCTCCCTCCCATGTCTGATCCCAGGCTCAAACCACACATATTCCTGCAACAATTTCACTTTTTCTACTCCCCTCTCCCATCATTACATACAGTCCAGCTCAAGGCTTCTGCCCCTAGGAAGTTTTCCCTGATTCTGCATCCTCTCTCCAGTGAATCAGTCATTCACCTGTTGATATCACCTTGGAGAAGCAGCATGGCTTAGTGGATAGAGCACAGGTCTTGGAGTCAGAAGACCTGGGTTATAATCCTAGCTCCACCACAAGTCTGCTGTGTAACCTTGGGTAACTCGCTTAACTTCTTTGTGTCTCAGTTACCACATCTGTAAAAATGGGGATTAAGAGTGTGAGCCCCATGTGGGACAGAAACTATGTCCAACCTGATTATCTCGTATCTATCCCAAAGCTTAGAACAGTGCTTGGCTCAGAACAGGCACTTACAAAGTACTATTATTATCAGCTGATGCACAGACACTGACAGGAGAAGTTTTGAGCAAAGAGAAAGGGGCTAAGAAGGAAGGAAGAACTTGTCACCTGGAATCAAGAAGAGGGAGATCTTCATATTAGCATTCATAGGGAGTAAGCATAGGGAGCTGTTGTTCCCCAGAAAAGTTGAGGAGAACAAATGGAACATTTGCCATCCCTCCAAACCCCAGCAGCCAGGCCTTGAAGAGTGGGACTGGCTAGCTGAACCCCAGATGCTTCCCGTGCCTTCAGAGATTTCTGAAACCCAGAGTCATGAGATGGCAGTGGCATACCATTCATTCATCAATTCAATTAATCGTATTCATTCATTCATTCATCCAATCGTATTTATTGAGTGCTTACTGTGTGCTGAGCACTGTACTAAGCACTTGGGAGAGTACAATATAACAATAAACAGACACATTCCCTGCCCACAACAAGCTTACAGTCTAAAGGGGAAACAGCCATTAATATAAATAAGTAAATAACCGATATGTACATAAGTGTTGTGGGACTGGGAAGGGGGATGAATGAAGGGAACAGGTCAGGGAAATGCAGAAGGGGGAAGGAGAAGAAGAGAGGAGGGCTTAGTCATGGAAGGCCTCTTGGAGGAGATACCACTGCAACAGTCTTGGGGAACTCCAGCCTGGAGCATGAAAAAATCCTTATCTTAGCCATTAACGGAGGTAGGCCCTGGACATTCAAAGTGTAAGATAGCATCACCTGGGAGGGAGGGACAGAGGGAGGGAGGAGCAGGGAAAAATCCTCCCATTTTGCAAATGAGCTAACAGGGAGGCCAGAGAGGTTAAGAGGCTAGTCCTGGATCCCAAAGTAGGAAAAATAGCAAGGATCAGAACCCACATTTTGCTCAATCACACTCGGCACTCACTGTGCACTCTGAGGTGCCAGAAATGAAGAACCATCCTCTTCAGGAGCATCCATTCCTCTCTGACATAGCAATCTGTTACACAAGACCCGAAGACTCTCTCCTCCCAAGAATGCTGAAATAACTTTTTGGTACTACCAGCGGTCTCCCAGGTCCCCTGAAACTCTTCCAGCCACAACACATCCTGCCCTTCATAGGCAAATGTGAGGCAAGAAACAATCTGGCCACATCTGTCCAGCTTATTGCCCATGACCAGCTGAACTTCTTGGGTCCCTGTAGGAGGTCGAGAACAGAGATTGAGTCTGAGTGAGCACACAAAGCCAAACCCCAGTCCTGCCAGCTCCATCCCAGGGAGGTGGATGTACACATTGCTGTCACTTTCACAGGGCCCCAGCTCTGTCTGGTCAGCACCATCCTGAGGCCCATGGACTTGTGTGCTCAGTGGCTTCCCGAGAACTGAAGATCCCAGGAAGAAGGGGGCTTATGGGTTTCAGTTTCAGGATCCAGTTTCACGTTCCCTACTTCTGTCCATTCACATCATTCCTGGCCACAAAACAGTCTCAAATCCCAGGAGATTCCTGCCCTGGTCTCCTCTGGGTCTCTGGGAAGAGTGGAGTCCTCTAAGAGAGCCCCAAGTAGGGATCGGCTGTTCCCATCTCCCCTGACAACCCCCCAGCACAATTTCCAGACCAGGTTTATCCCCTGTCTGGTCTGAGGGAAGGAAAACAGAGAAAGGAGATGCCAGGAGACTGGGTCACTCACCCCTGCTGCGGTTCCAGTACTGGGCCCAGTTCTCCTTGCCTCAGCCCCTCTAATAGCTCTCCAGCTCGGCCTTCTTCTCCTGGACCAGCTTCCCAACCACCACCTGGTACAGCCTGTTCAGACTGAATCCCGTTCCGTGCCGTTATAGGATGCCATCTGCTACCCATCCAGCAGGATGACAGCCGTCAGCTAGAAGAAGCCACCATTACCACAAACCTCCATTAAGAAGAAGTTCCAGTTGTGATGCTCTGAGCATGCAAGACACATTGCAAGACGGATAAGGCAGCTGCAGCTTAGCACCTCAACCCTACTCTGAACCAATCTTATCACATCCCTGCTCCAACTTCCTTCTCTCCACTATTACTAGCCACTTTGGCCTCTTCTCTTTGCCCCACCACAACACTTCCCTCCTTCAAAATGCTGCTAAAATTCCAGGACCTCCAAGGAGCTTCCCCAGATGAACTCTCTTTACTCATTTCCCCTCTCAGCCCCACAGCACTTATGTACATATCTGTAATTTATTTATTTATATTAACGTCTGTCCCCGCCACTACACTGTAAGTTCGTTCAGGGTAGGGAATGTGTCTGTTTATTGATATATTGTACTCTCCCAAGTGCTTAGTGTAGTTCTCTAAGCACAGTAAGAGCTCAATAAATAAGATGAATGAATACATGTTTGAATGAATGAACAGTTCTGTCTCCAGTTGTGCAAGTGACTGACTCCCATAAATCCCAGCCCTGGCACCCGTCTCTGTAAAGCACAAGTGACTCAGGATAAAGAGCATACATAGACATCCAGAACATATAACTGGAAATTATTAATTTTTTATTATTACAAATATTCTTGGTTTATATGTTTTCAATCGTTGTGTTTCCATGTAGTAATAGTAATGATCTTTCTATAAATGTTTGGATGAACAATATGGGCCAGACTGTCTGCCCTATGAGGGAAGAACTGTTTCTTCCTCTCTGCCCTGCTCCATCAACTGCAGGAATCAGTAAAATTTTTGTGTTTACGTGTGTGGGTGTGCATGTGCTGTCTCACAAATTACACTGTCAACTCCTCCAGATAGGAACTGGGTCATCCTTCTGACCATCCTTGAGTTTAATATGGGCATGGGTGTGTGTATATCTTTTCGCCCCTATCAGACTTTCAGCCTCTTGAAATCAGGAACCATATCTTGTCTTCTCTCTGTCCCTCCCCCCAGCACCCAGTTTGCCAAAAAGAACATTCAGGGCAGAGGGAAAAGTGACTAACTGACTGAAAGATTGATTGATTGACTGACAGACTGGCTGACTGACTGACAGTTTGACATGCCCCATCCTCCATCTTTTTCAGTACTGTTCAATTCTCAGTTTCCAGCCCTATGCCTCAAACCTAATATTTATTGAGAGGGGAAGAGTTAGGTAGGCCTGAGGAGGTTACTGTGATTGGGAATGCCTGAACTGTAGATTTTCCATACAGCTGCAGAGTTAGCCAAAGTAAAGCAGTGGAGGAAAGTTTAGAGGTGAAATGGATTTTTCCAAGATCAAAAAAGTCAGACTGTGTGAGTGGACTGACTCAGAGGTTGGGCACCTTCCAAGGTGAGGGCTCTCCCAAAGCCTTGTGGGCAAAGTGGTTCTCTCCTCATCACAGCCATTTACAGTTTCTCTGGCTCATGCTGAGTCACTTTGGTTGTTTATTCTGCCTGGTTCTTCCCTTCTTTATCTGTTCCAGGTGCCTTATCTTTAGATTTCTAAGTTTTTCCCAGTGATACTCAGCGTTCCATGGCCTTTTGGAGTGTTGCTGTACATTGGACTGAAGAGTTCAGAGAGTCCACAGTAACTCTGAGATAGTTTCCCTTTGTCGAGACTCTTAAGTCTGGGCTTATAATCATGGATTTAAATATGGAATATTTGTTTCTGAGAGCATTGCCTTACCCTTGCTCACATTAAAGTTCACTCACGATTTTTCAACCCAGTTCCTCAGCCTTCTGGGTTCTTCATGCAAATTATCCCTTTCCACATAGCATTCATCATGTAATAATAACTGTGGTATTTGTTAATCATTTACTATTTGCCAGGCAATGTACTAAGTTCTGGGATAGATACAAGCAAATCAGATTGGACACAGTATCTGTCCTGCATGGGGCTCACAGTCTTAATTCCAATTTTCCCGGTGAGGTAACTGAGGCCCAAAGAAGTTAAATGACTTCCCCACGGTCACCCAGCAGACAGGATTAGAACCCATGACCTTCTGATTCCCTGGCCTGGGCTTTATTCACTACGCCATGCTGCTTCTGCATGAGTTTGGTGCCATCACCACCCAAATGGAGATGTCACTGCTCACTCCACTTTGCAATCATTTTTGAAGATGCTAACCAAAACAGATCTCAGCATCCAGGGACATCAACTTTTCATCTTGAGCTTTTGGGCATGGCATTGTGGATGGGACTTTGAGGGAATGAAGAAAAGGGGGAAGGGAAGAAAAAAGATGGGGAAGAAAGAAAAGGGGTATGAAAGAGGCGGAGTGGGATGTAGGAAAAGGAGAGAAAGAGGAAAAGGGGAGAGAGGGTCAGAGAGGAAGAGGAGAGGAAGGGTGCTCATTCATTCATTCATTCATTCAATCATATTTATTGAGCGCTTACTGTGTGCAGAGCACTGTACTAAGCACTTGGGAAGTACAAGTTGGCAACATATAGAGACAGTCCCTACCCGACAGCGGGCTCACAGTCTAGAAGGGGGAGACAGACAACAAAACATATTAAAAAAATAAAATAAATGGAATAAATATGTACGAATAAAATAAACAGAGTAATAAATACGTACAAACATATGTACATATATACAGGTGCCGTGGGAAGAGGAAGGAGGTAAGTCTGGGGGGGGGGGGGATGGGGAGGGGGAGGAGGGGGAGACGAAGGAGGGGGCTCAGTCTGGGAAGGCCTCCTGGAGGAGGTGAGCTCTCAGTAGGGCTTTGAAGGGAGGAAGAGAGCTAGCTTGGCGGATGTGAGGAGGGAGGGCATTCCGGGCCAAGGGGAGGACGTGGGCCGGGGGTCGACTGCGGGACAGGCGAGAACGAGGCACAGTGAGGAGATTAGCGGCAGAGGAGCGGAGGGCTGGAGAAGGAGAGAAGGGAGGTGAGGTAGGAGGGGGCGAGGTGATGGACAGCCTTTAAGCCGAGGGTGAGGAGTTTTTGCCTGATGCGAGGGTTGATCGGTAGCCACTGGAGCTCCCTGCATCAGCCTCCCCCCCAGCCCCGCATCGCCCTCCCCTACCTCAGCCTCCCCCCAATCCACCACCACTGTCTCGGCCTCCCCTCCCACACTGGCCTCCCTGGGCCTCGGTCTCCCCCACGTCGGTTTCCCCCATCGTGGCCTCCTGAGCCTCGGCCTCCCGCCGCCTCGGTCTCACCCCGCCCCGGCCCACCCGGCCTCAGATTCCTCCGTCACGGCCTCCCCGGCCTCAAAGTCCCTGCGTGGTGGTCTTCCCCCGCCGCGGCCTCCCCCTGTCCTGCTTCCCCTTGAATCGGCCTCCCTCCGCCTCGGTTTCCCTCATCTCGCTCCCCCCGGCCTCGGTCTCCTTCCACCACATCCTCCCCCCCGAATTGGCCTCCCTGCCTCAGTTTCCCCTCCCCCCTTTGCAGCCTCCCCCAGAATTGGCCTCCCCAGCCCCGGCCTCCCCCCCGCCTCGTTCTCTCCCCCACTCTGCCCCCCCGCCGCCACACCACCGTCTCCCCCGAATCGGCCCCTCCCGGCCTCGGTCTCCCCCTGCCCTGGCCTCACTTCTGTTCCCCACTGCCTCGACTTCCCCCCGAATGGGACTTCTCCTCCCTCTCCCGTGAAACTTTTGGGTCCTTGCTGGGGCTGGACACAGATTGCTCAGAGGAGAAGGGCAGGGTTTGGTTCTTTGTGGTTGCCACATTGCAAGGGTCCCATGGGGTCACATGAGCACTCCAGCCCCTAGGTCACGGAGGCAGGCCCTGGTAATAAGCAGCACAGTTGCTCTTGTCCCTTCACACTTTTCTGCCAGGAGAGGACATCTACCTACCCACCCCCCGCCCCCCAAGCCTGGGTGACCAGGTGACCAGGCAGGAATTGCCAAGGGGCATAGAAACCCCTGTCATACCAGCACTACTTGGCTCTGCAGATCCCAGCTCCCCATGTGGGCCCTTCCACAAGGGCAAAGATACCTGTGCTTTTCCTCAAGACACCTTGACCTTGATAATAATAATAATAATGGCATTTGCTAAGCGCTTACTATGTGAAAAGCACTGTTCTAAGTGCTGCAAGTGATCAGGTTGTCCCATGGTGGGGGGCTCACAGTTTTAATCCCCATTTTACAGATGAGGTAACTAAAGCACAGAGAAGTTAAGTGACTTGCCCAAAGTCACACAACTGACAGTTGTGGAGCTGGGATTTGAACCCGTGACCTCTGACTCCAAAGCCCATGCTCTTTCCACTGAGCCATGCTGCTTCTTGATGGGTCTGAGCCTTCTGGGGTGAGGGGAAGGATGGGTAGATGGTCCCTCCTCAGTCAGCCCTGGGATGGGGGAAGGGGAACCCTCCCAAGCCAGGCTCCAGAGGGAACCTCAGAAGTGGCAGCATCATCAGTATGTTACGCTGCACATAATGATGCTGGAGCAGTCTCCCTAGCTTTGCTCTGATCTTGCCCTCATCCTGAATCACTCCCTTGCCCGGTGGGTGAAATCCTCCAACCCCAAACACACACACACACACACACACACACACACACACACACACAGAGACATATATTTGAGGGTTCAGATCAGTTCAAAGGCAGGGGCTCTGGTTCATGGGTATGTGGGTGTGTGTGGGTGTTTGGGGATGGAGGATTTCAACTAGATGGCAGAGGAGCGATTCAGATGTGGGTATATGGAGAGAGTGTGTGTGTGTGTGTGTGTGTGTGTGTGTGAGCGAGAGAGAAAGAGAGAGAAAGAGAATCCCCAGATATTAACTAATCCCTCAGATATTAGCATTAATTAATTAATTAATGTTAACAGATGGGGCTATTTGCTGATACTAATCTCCTCACGGTGCCTCGTTCTCACCTGTCCCGCCATCGACCCCCGGCCCACGTCCTCCCCCGGGCCTGGAATGCCCCCCCCTCTGCCCATCCGCCAAGCTAGCTCTCTTCCTCCCTTCAAGGCCCTACTGAGAGCTCACCTCCTCCATCAGGCCTTCCCAGACTGAGCCCCTTCCTTCCTCTCCCCCTCGTCCCCCTCTCCATCCTCCCCATCTTACCTCCTTCCCTTCCCCACAGCACCTGTATATATGTATATATGTCTGTACATATTTATTACTCTATTTATTTATTTATTTTACTTGTACATATCTATTCTATTTTATTTTGTTAGTATGTTTGGTTTTGTTCTCTGTCTCCCCCTTCTAGACTGTGAGCCCACTGTTGGGTAGGACTGTCTCTATATGTTGCCAACTTGTACTTCCCAAGCGCTTAGTACAGTGCTCTGCACACAGTAAGCACTCAATAAATACGATCGATTGATTGATTGGGGCTAGTTGCATACTGCATTAGCTGCAGGAGGCCTGCATTTGCTCAGGCTGCAGCTGGTGTAGCTCTGCCCAGGTCAGCCTACTTGCAGCACAGGGGTTGGGGGCAAGGGAAGGGAAGGAGAGGGCAGGTGACTCTGTAGAGGTCTAGGGACTTTTCTTCTCTTTCTGTCTTCTCAAAGCTGAACCCAGAGCCTCTTGAGTCAGGATTGACTGAGGTTGCGGGTCCTAAACATCAGGGGTCTTGAGGTCCAGGAGGGCTTTCACACACTGACCCTGGATACAGGCCAGACCTGTAGGGAGGGCCTTCCCCCTTGGGAGAGGGAGTGATATGGGGGAAAGCATATTCCATTCAGCCATACTTGAGGCAGTTTTTGTGGAGGTTGAAAAAGTGGAAGCTCAGAAGTCTGGGGAATCACTGTGAGGTGTTTGCCCACCCCCACCCTCCAACCAGGGTCCCAGAGGTTCAGCCTTCTAAGTCTGTAAAAATGGGGATTGAGACTGTGAGCCCCATGTGGGACAGGGACTGTGTCCAACCCAATTTGCTTTTATCTATCCCAGAGCTTGGTACAGTACCTAGAACATTACTATGTTGCTATGTGCTTACTAGCATAAGTCCATACATTGATTCAGTCCTGCGCAGGATGAGCTGCTTGTTATATTTTGTGGTGTTAGTTTTCCTGGTACGGTGGTCAGTTGTGATGACCACAACTGCCACGAATTTTACAGTTTCACCAATGAGTCCCTTTGGCATTCTTCAGTGCATGTCATCCAGTCCTGATAATTATCGACACACATAGTTTAGGACATTCAACTAAAATATCTTCTTTGGGCATCAATCATAAAGTGATCTAGTTTTTCTGACCTGTCAGCTATAAAAAATTGGGGGAATGATAAAATTAACTAAATTCTTTCTCTGTAAAGATCTATCAATGAAATCACTATTGCCTTTTATAATGCTGAATCAAAATCAATAATCACCTGATAGGGTGATGGGGTCAATTTTTTGGAATGAAAAAAATTCCAAGGACTAGACTACTCATCCCATTTAAAATCTCAAAGTGAACCATGATCAAATTCCAATTGCAGATTTTCTGGCCATATCAAAACCCCAAAATTTGAGCTTACCAATTACATCTTGCTGCGTCCACTATGCCTTCCAGATGGTAGTGATAGCCCTCTGCCACTCCCACCCCACCCATTTGATGTCTTCAGTTCCTCTTCTCTGATGGTGTGTGAGGTGGGGCATAGCTAGTTCCAGAAAGAAAACCACAGAGAGGGGTGGATCCTTGCTGCCCACACTTCCACATTTCCCAGGCTTGGATTTCTCCAGTCCACTTGCAGAGGGAGTCACCATTTCCCCACCCTTTTGGAATTCCCTAACTGTGACACTAAAATAGAATGGCTCCGCACCCACCTTGCCCTGCCAGAGTGACACAGGGGCTGGGAAATCCCCCAGCCATTCTGGAGGAGAGGGATAGGAACAGGGAGCAGGATTGGAATCCAGTACCTCTGGCTGTTTTCTCTCTTGTTCAGCCCCTGAGCATCCCCTCCCCCTATCCTACAACAACCATGAAGTAGCTTAAAGGCCTAGTAGAAAGAGCACAGGTCTGGGAATCAGAGGATCTGGGTTCTAGTCCTGACTGGCATTTTCCTGCTGGGTGACACTGGGCAAGTCACTTCACTGTGTCTCAGTTTTCTCAACTGGACAATGGGGAATCGATCCTATTCCCTTCCACTTAGATTATGAGCCCCATTCAGAAAATGAATGGTGTCTAACTTGATTATTCTGTAGCTACTCCAGCGCTTAGTACAGTATTTGGCATATCATAAGCACAGATTACTACTTATAATAATAATCAGGCTGGGACTCCTAGTCCCCTCCTACCCAGCCCTTCTGTCTGGGAAACTCCTAGGAATTTGTCCACTTAAGCCCTCTTGAGGATGGAGAGCAGGGATAAGGAGGGGAGGGGCCTTGGAATGTGGGGATGGTCAGAGGGGAAAGAATGAGCCTGGAAATCAGAGGACCTGGGTTCTAATCCAGATCTATCAATTGCCTGCTGTATAACCTTTGGAAAATGGCTTAACTTCTCTGTGCCTCAGTTTCCTCATTCGTAAAATGGCCATTAAATGTCTGTTTTCCTTTCCCCATTTGACTGTAAGCCCCATGTGTGACAGGGACAGTGTCGGATCCAATTATCCTGTATCTACCCCAGCGCTGGGCACTTCTCAAATACTACAATTATTATGACCGTGGTCTGAGACAGTTGGACAGCCTGTGGGCTTTGGCACTTGGGCTCTGCTGTTACCTTCTGCATGGAAGATTAGGAGTCTGCTGAGGGGGTGGGGGTGGCAGACATAGCCCTAGGCTTCCAGCTAGAGACCTGCGGGTGGTCCTGGTCCCCATTCTAGGCCAACTGGTTTAGGGCAGAAGGGGATGGAAGGCCTCACCTCACTGGGTAGGAAGAACAGGGATCATCCCATCCATCTGTCCCTCCCCACCACCGGTGTGGGGCTCCTCCAAGGGGACACTAGGGTGTGTTTGACCTCTCTGCCCGACCCTGACCCTGATTCCACCCACAACTGGCTTCCTGGACACAGGGCAAGCTGGGCCACGGAGATCAGGGATCATCCCATCCATCTGTCCCTCCCCCTCACCACCCCAGCTCCACACTGAAAGCCCAGATGATCCAAAATCAACTCTCCCCGGCTGCAGGTCAATCCTGTGTCCTCCACTTCTGTCCTCTGTGGACATAGACCAGCCAGTGACCCCCTTCTCTGCAGACCCGCAGATCTCTCCAGGAGTGCTTGAAGCTACAAAATCTGAACTCCAAACTCTGAGACTCTCAAGTAAGCCAAAATCCCAAACTGTACCTCACCCCAGGTCAGCCAGGTGACCAGTGCACGGGGAATCAATGGATCTGCAGCTTCGACTGGGGGAACCTACCATTCCCTGCCCTGTTGCCGGAAACACCACATACACATTTCTCCCCGCTCCGGTCTCCTGTGTCCCCACCCCCAGTTCCCCCAGAATCACCTGCCAGGGCCTGTGGCAGGGAGGGGGAGCCCAGAATGAACCAGAAGAAAGAAGCCAGGCACCCCCATCTCCTCCATGGCTCCATCCCACTCCTCAGGACTAACTCTGAGACTCAGGCACCTTGCCGCAACTCCAAGCCATGGTCCGAGCTTTCAGTCAGTCAATCAGTCAATTGTATTTATTGCGCACTTACTATGTGCAGAACACTGTACTAAGCACTTGAGAGAGTAAACTATAACAATAAACAGGTACATTCCCTTGCTCTCAACAAGCCTACAGTCTGGGGGGCACGGGACAGGCATAAATCAATAAGTCAATAAATTACAGATATGTACCAAAGTGTTGTGGGGCTGGGAGAGGATGTTGAATAAAGGGAGCAAACCAGGGCAACACAGAAAGGAGCTGAAGAAAAGGAAAAGAGGGGTCAGGGAAGGCCTATTGGAAGAGATGTGTCTTCAACAAGCCTTTGAAGGTGGGGAGAGGTTCAAGCTCTCATCCTATCCCGTCTGGACTACTGTATCAGCCTTGTCTCTGATCTCCCGTCCTCGTGTCTCTCCCCACTTCAACGTATACTTCATGCTGCTGCCCGGATTGTCTTTGTCCAGAAACGCTCTGGGCATGTTACTCCCCTCCTCAAAAATCTCCACTGGCTACCAATCTGTGCATCAAGCAGAAACTCCTCACCCTGGGCTTCAAGGCTCTCCATCACCTCGCCCCCTCCTACCTCACCTCCCTTCTCTCCTTCTACAGCCCACCCCGCACCCTCCGCTCCTCTGCCGCTAATCTTCTCACCGTACCTCGTTCTCGCCTGTCCCACCATCGACCCCCCCCGCCCACGTCATCCCCCGGGCCTGGAATGCCCTCCCTCTGCCCATCCGCCAAGCTAGCTCTCTTCCTCCCTTCAAGGCCCTACTGAGAGCTCACCTCCTTCAGGAGGCCTTCCCAGACTGAGCCCCTTCCTTCCTCTCCCCCCTCGTCCCCCTCTCCATCCCCCCCATCTTACCTCCTTCCCTTCCCCACAGCACCTGTATATATGTATATATGTTTGTACATATTTATTACTCTATTTATTTATTTACATATCTATTCTATTTATTTCATTTTGTTAGTATGTTTGGTTTTGTTCTCCGTCTCCCCCTTTTAGACTGTGAGCCCACTGTTGAGTAGGGACTGTCTCTGTAAGTTGCCAACTTGTACTTCCCAAGCGCTTAGTACAGTGCTCTGCACACAGTATATGCTCAATAAATACGATTGATTGATTGATTAATTGTCTATTAAAGTTGAGGGGGTAGGGCATTCCAGGCCAGAGGCAGGACGTGGGCAAAAGGTAGGCACTGAGATCACAGTACGGTGAGAAGGTTAGCAATAGAGGAGCAAAGTGTGCAGGCTGGGTTGTAGTAGGAGAGTTATGAGGTGAGGTAAGAGGGGGCAAGTTTATTGAGTGCTTTAAAGCCAATGGTGAAGAGTTTCTGTTTGATGCAGAGGTGGATAGGCAACCACTGGAGGTTCTTGAGGAGTGGGGAAATACGTCCTAAACGTTTATGTAGAAAAATGATCTGGGCAGCAGATTGAAGTATGGACTGTAATGGGGAGAGGCAAGAGGCTGGGAGGTCAGCAAGGAGGCTGATGCAGTAATCCAGGCATCTGGATGAATGAGTGTATTAACGTGGTAGCAGTTTGGATGGAGAGGAAAGGGTGGATTTTGATGATTTTGTGAACGATGAACCTATAGGATTTAGTGATGGATG
The DNA here is from genome assembly GCF_015852505.1 of Tachyglossus aculeatus. Lineage (NCBI taxonomy): Eukaryota > Metazoa > Chordata > Mammalia > Monotremata > Tachyglossidae > Tachyglossus > Tachyglossus aculeatus. Next base: position 137,894,334 of record NC_052069.1, on the reverse strand, counting down.
GAATACGTGGGTTGAATGAGAGAGAGGAGTCATGGAAAACACCAAGCTTACGGGCTTGTGAGACAGGAAGGATGGTGGTGCCATCTACAGTGATGGGAAAGTCTGGTTTCAGGCCGATGAGAGTCCTTAGAGTTGCTGAAAGGTTCAGCGAGGAGCCACGGGGCTCCTTCACACGAGATAAGGATTGCATAGCAAGATACCCACTTCCTCTGGCGCTGAGTCCGGCATGAAGGGCTCCTCTGCTCAGAGCACTCCCCTCCTCTCCCAGCACCGGCCCTGACCCCATGTTTGGCTCTGTCCACCACCGCCCCCAGGCTCCCACCCCTGACCCTTGGCACTGGGCAGAAGGCGCCCAGGCAGCAGAAGAGAAACTGGGCATGGTGGGGGAAGGAAGTGATCTGACTGCTGGTTTGTGTCCAGCCTCAGTTAAAGCAGCAGCTGCAGCAGCAGCAGGAATAGCTGAGCTTGTCATGATCCCCTTTTCTATATATCAATCAATCAATCATATTTATTTAGCACTTACTGTGTGTGCAGAGAATAATAATAATAATGATGGCATTTATTAAGCGCTCACTATGCGCAAAGCACTGTTCTAAGCGCTGGGGAGGTTTAAAGGTGATCAGGTTGTCCCACGGGGGGCTCACAGTCAATCCCCATTTTACAGATGAGGTAGCTGAGGCCCAGAGAAGTTAAGTGACTTGCCCAAAGTCACACAGCTGACAACTGGCGGAGCTGGGATTTGAACCCCTGACCACTGTCTCCAAAGCCCGTGATCTTCCCACTGAGCCTCGCCCACTCACCAACTTGGTCACACCCTCGACCTCATCATTTCCTATGGCTGCACTATCTCCACCCTCACCAACTCTGAAAACTGTACCAAGCGCTTGGGAGAGTACAGTATAGCAATATTCATTCATTCCATTATATTTATTGAGTGTTTACTGTGTGCAAAGCTCTGTCCTAAGTGCTTGGGAGAGTACAATATAACAACAAACAGACACATTAACTGCCCACCACGAGCTCACAGTCTAGACAGGGAGACATACATTAACAGACATAAACAAGTAAATAAATAAATTACAGATAGGTACATAAGTACTGTGGGACTGGGAAGGGGGTGAATGAAGGGAGCAAGTCAGGGAGACACAGAAGGAAGTAGGAGAAGAGGATAGGAGGCTTAGTCAGGGAAGGCCTCTTGGAGGAGATAAACCTTCAATAAGGCTTCAAAGACGGGGAGAGTAACTGCCTCTTCCGAGCTTAGTTTAGAAAGCTAATCTGGAGTTCAACCTAATGCATGGCTCTGAGACCTGGACAGCAGATCTTGAGCAGTTTCTTGATCAGTTTCCCCACTATCCCCTTAAGCATAACTAACATCAGAAGGCAGGACAAGATTATCAAGAACATGGTACTACCATCTCAACTCCCATCTCCTGTTGTAACTGAGGCACAGAGAAGTTAAGTGACTTGTCCTAAGTCGCACAGCTGACAAGTGGCAGAGCCAGGATTAGAACGCAGGATTAGAACCAGGTTGACCTCTGACTCCCAAGGCCATGTTCTTTCCATTGAGCCATTGTAGCAATAGAGAAGCACCATCGGGTAGTGTATAGATAAGGGCCTGGGAATCAGAAGGTCCTGGGTTCCTCCAAACTTCAGGAAATAGTTGCTAGGGCGCAGGATGGCCCAGCAGATGTCCAGATTCTTCTTGTTCAGTCTGGGGTATTGAAATGTAAGATTCATAGGAGATGGAAGCAACCTACTTGGTCCACCTTGCTAGCTGGGTAGATTTAGGAGTCAGTGACAAAGAAGCAATAACAAGTGGCAATAATAATAATAATTGTGGTACTTGTTTAGTGCTTACTTTGTGCCAGGCACTGGGCTCTGCGGTGGATATAAGCAAATCGGTTTGGACACAGTCCCTGTCCCACATGAAGCTCGGTCTCAATCTCCATTTTACAGATGAGGTAACTGAGGCCCAGAGACGTGAAGTGATTTGCCCAAGGTCACACAGCAGACAACTGATGGAACTGAGATTAGAACCCACATCCTCCGACTCCCAAGCCCGTGCTCTTTCCACCAAGCAACGCTGCTTCTCTAATTTCTAAACTGTGAGCCCGCTGTCGGATAAGGACTGCCTCTGCATGAGGCCGAAGCGCTTAGTACAGTGCTCCGCATACAGCAAACGCTCACTAAATGCGTTTGAAAGAATGAATTGAACGTACTAAGCATATTGAGAGCTTACTGTGCGCAGACCACTGTACTAACTGCTTGGGGGGGGGGGGGTACAACACGACAATATAACAAACACATTGCCTGCCCACAGCGAGTTTGCAGACTTGAGTGGGAGACGGACAACATTATAAATAAATGACTTACGGCTAGACACTGAAGTGCCGTGTGGCCGCCAGACCGCATCGGGCCCACAAGGTCCCCCTTCGCCATTCTGAATAACCGCCTTCCGCGCCCCGCCGCGGGGCACGACGGGAGTGGTAGTTCGCTGGGCGGGGACGAACGCCGTCAAAGCTAGCGTCGGACTACGACTCCCAGAAGCCTTTGCGCCTCGAGCCGCGGTGGCGCCCTTCCTCCCCTCGCTTCAGGACCCAGTCGGTCGGGGCCGTGGGTTCTGTCGGTCCCCTTGGTCATTCAGTCGTATTTATTGAGCGCTTACCGTGTGCAGAGCACTGTACTAAGCGCTTGGGAAATCCAAGTCGGCAACATATAGAGACGGTCCCGACCCAACAGCGGGCTCACAGTCTAGAAGGGGGAGACAGACAACAAAACAAAACATATGAACAAAATAAAATAAATGGAGTGAATATGTGCAAATAAAATAGAGTAATAAATACGTACAAACATATATACATATATACAGGTGCTGTGGGGAGGGGAAGGAGGGGTCCTTCCGTCATGGCGGAGGTGTTAGTTCAACGGTCTCTCTTGGCCAAGCGCGAGTGTGGGGACTGTACCAACAGAGCAGAGGCAGCCTGCGTCCCACATCAGGGCTCCCAGGCTGAGGAAGAGGAAGATCAATATAACGGACGCATTCCCTGACCATAGTTGTAATAAGAATAATGATAATGGCATTAGTTAAACGCTTACTATGTGCCAAGCGCTGGGGTAGATACAAGGTAATCCGGTTGCCCCACGTGGGGGTCACAGTCTTAATCCCCCTTTTACAGATGAGGGAACTGAGGCACAGAGAAGTTAAGTGACTTGCCCAAAGTCACACAGCTGACAATTGGCGGAGCTGGGATTTGAACCCCTGACCGCTGACTCCAAAGCCCGTGCTCTTCCCACTAAGCCACGCTGCTTCTCGTGGCGTGTATTCATTTAGGAAGGGCTTGCTGGCCCACACATTTGGTCCCCCTCCCCTGGGGATGTCCTTCCCTGCCTTCTCTGCCCTGCGACACCCCCAGGAGGTGAGAGGCCTTGCCCCTTTGTACAGAGAAAGAACAAGGACCAGAGATGTTCAGGGATGTGGCTAAAGTCACCCAGCACAGCACGGAGTATGAGGAGAAACACGGCCTGATGGAAAGAGCACAGGTCTGGAAGTTAGAGGACCTGGGTTCTAAACCCAGCTCCACCATCACTTACCTTCTCTGGAGCTCATTTTTCTCATCTCTAAGATGGGACACAATACTTGTTCTCCCTCCCACTTAGCTTGTGAGCCCCGTGTAGGTCTGTGTCTGACCTGATTATCTGGGATCTAACCAAGCACTTGGCACAGTGCTTGGCAAATAATAATTTTGGTACTTGTTAAGCGTTTATTGTGTGCCAGACATCGTACTAAGCGCTGGGGTGAATACACGGAAATCGAGTTGAACACAGTCCCTGTTCCACATGGGGCTCACAGTCTTAATCCCCATTTTACAGATGAGGTACCTGCGGCACAGAGAAGTGAGAAATGACTTGCCCAAGGCCACACAGCAGATAAGTGGTGGATCTGGGATTAGAACCCATGACCTTTTAACTCCCAGACCCTTGCTCTATCCGCTATGCCTTGCTGCTTCCCACTTAGCAAGTGCTAAACAGTTACTGCCATTGTTACCAGATGCAGAGCTGGGATGAGGACAACAGTGTTTCTCCTCCCTTCCCCTACTCCACATCCCTCGCCTGGCACTGGTCCTGTTCAGGGGGCTGATGCACTGTGCCCTCATGGGGGCCAGATATTCAGGATGCTTCTGAGCATGGAGAGGCATTCCTCTTGGATGTAACGTTGCACTCAGCCCCACAGCTCATTCAGACTAAAGGAGTCCTCCCAATCATAGGCAAACTGGAAATGGCTGCCCAACTACATCCCTCCAGCCAGCTCACAAATGATAACTTGGTGAACCATGTGGGGAACGGAGCTGGGGAGGCCTGGGTTCCACCCACCCCCCCCCAGGAAGCTCATGACCCAGGGTACAGGGAGGTGGGAGAGTAACCTTCCAGGGACTCGCAGGTGGTCACCTACCAGCCCACCTCTGTGAAATACAGGTCCTGGCTGTGGTGGTCTGAGGACCACAGAAGGCATGGAGAAGGAAAAAAGAAATGGAGATCGGGGGAAGTCCATGATGAAGCCATTGAGGCTACCCAATTAATTGATCCATCAATGAGTGCCTATTGTTTGCAGAACACTGTACAGGACACCTGGAAGACTTGATGGACACAATCCCTGCCCTCATGGAGCTTATGAGGATCCCAGGTTGAACCTCCTAACCATTCCTCCCTCTCAGCTTCTCTCTCACCTCCGACCCATAGCTCATTCCCTTCCTCTCCCTCCCCGTCTCTCAGCTAGGCCCAAAAGCCCCCTTTCCTCCTGCAAAGCCCTCCTAACCAGCCACCTCCTCCAGCAGGACTTCCCTGATCAACTCACCCACATTTTTAATTGGCTGCTGCATCAGTCACCTCAGCACTCACGGATTTACTCCTTCATTGATTTATTTATTCCTTTGGGTCTCTTGTTTGTATCTGATCTCTTTTTAATAACTATCGCTCTCCACCTTCAAAGCCTTCAAACATTTCTCTTCCTCCATAAAGCCTTTTCCAAAAACTCCCACTACGCTAAGTGGCATCAGCCTGAGCACTAAAACATTTAGTCCATCCTCAGATAGTCCAACTTTTCCATACTATTTCTACCTCCAGTTCTATCCACGTTGTCTCTCATGCCCTCACTTTCTGTACATTATTTGTGTCTGCCTCCGCTCCTCATTAGATTGTAAACTCCTCAAGAGAAAGGCCCATGTCTTTTGCTTCTGTTGGACATTCCTAAGTGCACAGTACAGTTTACTTGTTGACAGGGAATATTCATTCATTCATTTAATCGTATTTATTGAGCGCATACTGTGTGCAGAGCACTGTACTAAGCGCTCTCCTCCCATCTCTGAAGCTGGCAAACTTTGATATTATCTCCAACTCCTCCATCTCTTTCTTTCAACCCTCATATTCATTCTGCCACCAAATCCTGTTGGTTCTGCCTCCAAACGGTCTCCAAAATTCTCCCCTTCTTCTCCTTTAACACTGCTACCACAATGATCCAAGCAGTCAATATTTCACTCCCCAGCTACTGCTTCAGTCTCCTTTGATGCATTCATTCATTCAATCGTATTTATTGAGCCCTTACTGTGTGCAGAGCACTGTACTAAGCACTTGGGAAGTACACCTCCATGGCCTCCAGCCTTTCCCCTCTTCAGTCCACACTTCACCTCTATTTTGCTTGTCATTCATGCATTCAATCGTATTTATTGAGCGCTTACAGTGTGCAGAGCTCTTGGGAGAATACCTTGATTCCTCTTTCTCATTCAACCCACATATTCACTCTATCACTAAATCCTGTCGGTTCAACCTTCACAACAATGCTAAAATCCACTCTTTCCTCTCCAACCAAACTGCCACCAAGTTAATGAAAGCACTTATCTTATCCCACTTGGATTACTGTATCAGCCTCCTTTCTGACCTCCCAGCCTCCTGAATCTCCCCACTCCAGTCCATACTTCACTCTGCTGCCTGGATCATTTTTCTACAAAAATATTCAGTCCATGTTTCCCACTCCTCAAAGATCTCCAGTGGTTGCCCATCCACATGGTGCGTTCATATGGAGGTGCTTTGCACTTCCACATCAAACAGGAACTCCTCACCATTGGCTTTAAAGCACTCAATCACCTTGCTCCCTCTTCTTACCTCCCTGCTTTCCTACCCAGCCTGCACACTTCACTCCTGTAATAATAATGGCATTTATTAAGCGCATACTATGTGCAAAGCACTGTTCTAAGCGCTGAATGCCAACCTACTCACTGTACCTCAACTTCGTCTACCTCACCACCGACCTGTTGCCCACAACCTGCCTCTGGCCTGGCATGCCCTCCTTTTTCATATCTGACAGACAATTACTCTTCCCCTTTTCAAAGCCTTATTAAAGGCACATGTCCTTCAAGAGGTCTTCTGTAATTAAGCCCTCATTTCCTCTTTTCCCACTCTCTTTTGCATCACCCTGACTTGCTCCCTTTGTTCACCAGCCACCCCTCCCCAAACTCCACAGCACTTATGTACATATCTATAATTTATTTGTTTGTATTAATATCTGTCTCCTCCTCCAGACTGTAAGGTCACTGTGGACAAGGATTGTATTTGTTATATTGTTGTGCTGTACTCTCCCAAGTGCTTAATACAGTGCCTTGAACACAGTACACTCTCAATAAATATGATTGGTTGATTGATTGCTTGATTTCCACTACGCATAGTTGTTTGTACAGACGGAATGGTATAGTGCTGGCACTGGTGTAGTTCTGGCATATGTAGACATGCAAGGCACTCTGATGAATTAATATATGTATGTGATTCCATGGATTCCCTTGGGACCAGCAGCTCACAACCCACATGGATTTCTGGGTCCTTCTTCTTACTGATCTCCCAGTCTCTACCCCACACCAGAGCATTCTGCCAACAGCCACTCAAATCATCTTCTTGTCTTATGCCGTTGAGTTTTCTTCGACCTATAGCGACGCCATGGACACATCTCTTAGAGAAGCAGCGTGGCTCAGTGGAAAGAGCACGGGCTTGGGAGTCAGAGGTCATGGGTTCTTATCCCGGCTCTGCCACTTGTCAGCTGTGTGACTTTGGGCAAGTCATTTAACTTCTCTGTGCCTCAGGTACCTCATCTGTAAAATGGGGATTAAGATTGTGAGCCCCAGGTGGCTCACAACCTGATTACCTTGTATCCCTCCAGTGCTTAGAACAATGCTTTGCACATAGTAAGTGCTTAACGAATACCATTATTATTATTATTATCTCTCCCAGAATGCCCCACCTCCACCTGCAATCGTTCTGGTCCTGTATCCATAGAGTTTTCTTGGTAAAAATACAGAAGTGGTTTACCATTGCCTCCTTTCATGTAGTAAAGTTGAGGCTTCGCCCTTGATTTTCTCTCATGCTGCTGCTGCCCAGCATGGGTGAGTTTTGACTTATAGCAGATTGCCTTCCACTCTCTAGCCACTGCCCAAGCTAGGAATGGAATAGATATGCCTCTGCCTGGCTCTCCCTCCTGTAGTCGACACTAGTAGAGTACTGGGAACTCTCTAGGTGTGACCCTGAGAGGGGCAAATCATCTTCTAGGCCCACCATTTTGGCTGTATCCCTCCCTCCCAGCCCCCTGAGGCTGGGTCATCCACAGATCTTTCCCTTCCCAGCTCCCAAAGAGCAATCTGCCCCTGCTTCACACTAGTCCCACGGCCTCTGTGATTATCCCAACCTTGCCTCTCCACATCTCCTCTTCCTCAGATAGCCTCTCTGCCTAGTGGAAAGAGCACAGACTTGGGAGTCAGAGGGGCTGGGTTCTCATCCTGGCTCTACCACTTAATAATAATAATAATTGAGGTATTATTGAGCACTTACTGTGTACCAGGCATAGTAAGCAGCATGGACTAGTGGATAGAGCACAGACCTGGGAGCCATAAAGGCCTGGGTTCTAATCCTAGCTCTGCCATTTGTCGGCTGCGTGACCTTGGGCAGGTCACTTAACTTCTCAGTGCCTCAGTTGCCTCATGATGATGATGATGATGATGATGGTATTAAGTGTTTCCTATGTCAGGCACTGTACTAAACGCTGAAGTAGATACAGGGTACTTGAGTTGGACATGGTCCCTGTCCCACTTAGGGCTCACAGTCTTAACAGCCATCTTATAGATGAGGTAACTGAGGCACAGAGAAGTGAAGTGACTTGCCCACGATCAGACAGCCGACAAGTGGCAGAGCCGGGATTAGAACCCAGGTCCTTCTGACTCCCAATCCTGTGCTCCATCCACCTCTCGACTGTAAGATCTTTTTGTTGTTGTTGCTGTAGCTTTATTGTATTTACTATGTGCTTGCTATGTGTTAATACACTGTTCTAAGTGCTGGAGTAGATACAAAGTTGGACATAGTCCCTGACCCACATGAAACTCACAGTCTAGCTAGGAAGGAGAACAGGTATTGAGTCTCTATTTTGCGGTTGAGGAATCTGAGGCTCAGAAAAGCCACATAACTCGCCTGTCACACAGCAATTAGAACCCAGGTCCTCTGGCTCCCAGGACTGTGCTCCCTCCACGAGGCCACGCTGCTTCTCATGTGGGCAGGGAACATGTCTACCGATTTTGTTGCATCGTACTTTCCAAGCGCTCAGCACATAGTGCACGTTTAATAGATACCGGTGATAAATTGATTGATCCGCCTTATGTGCAGACGCCGCGCCATTGTCCTCTCTGGCCAGTAGGTGGCAGCATAGGGCTGCGTCTGGCCTCGAGTATGTGCTTCAAAGCCGACGTCGCTTGCGGCCGGCGACCGGCAGAGGGCGCAGGAGCCCGGATTTAGGGCTGGAGATGCGGTCGTTATGCGGCGCCCTTCCCTCTTCACTGTTCGCTGGAATAATAATGATGGTATTTGTTAAGCTCTTACTATGTGCCAAGCACTGTTCTAAGCGCTGGAATAGTAATGATGGTATTTGTTAATAATAATAATAATAATAATAATGATGGCATTTATTAAGCGCTTACTATGGGCCAAGCACTGTTCTAAGAGCTGGAATAGTAATGATGGTATTTGTTAAGCGCTTACTACGGGCCAAGCACTATTCTAAGCGCTGGAATAATAATGATGGTATTTGTTAAGCGCTTACTATGGACCAAGCACTGTTTAAGCGCTGGCGGGGGGAGAATACAAGGTAATCAGGTTGTCCCACGTGGGGCTCACAGTCTTAATCCCCATTTTCCAGATGAAGGAACTGAGGCGCAGAGAAGTGAAGTGACTTGCCCAAAGTCACACAGCTGGCCGGGAATGTCACTGTTTATTGTTGTGCTGTGCTTTCCCAAGCACTCAGTACGGTGCTCCGCACACAGTAAGCTCCCAATAAATACGATTGAATAAACGAATACTATTATTATTAATTTATGAGGCCTCCCTGGATCCCCACTCCTTGCCCCTTCTCTTCCTACGCTTATGTCACCATCAAGACTCGCCTGGTCATCACCACTACCTGCGTCCCGACCTGGACCGGCCTGGCCCAGCTCGGCTTGTCTCGGCTTGGCTCGGCTCGGCTCGGCTCGGCTCGGCTTGGATGGGGTGGGCTCCCACCCGCCAGCCTGCCTGCATGCCTGAGCGGTAGAGGTGGGGTGTTTGTGTGCGCTGACAGCACGCAGGAAGGGAAGTGTCACCAGCACAATGGAGACGTCGGGATAATTCCCCTGCTCCGTCACATATAAATTGCTACTGCAGCTGAGAAGCTCAGCTGAGCATCTCCCTAAGATGTTGTTCCCCCTCCCTCCCGCCACCGACTGCCAGCTCCCGCGTCCCGCAGACCATATCCTCATCGCCCGCTGGGCGATGGATTGGGGGGCTCACGGGGGCCAGGGAAGGGGTTCTCCCCAACCCCCGATCCCAGGGCTCTTCCCCGCTCCAAATCCCCAGCTGGAGGAGTCTCCGATCTCCCATCCTCCTGTCTCCCCCCACTTCAATCTATACTTCACGCTGCTGCCCGAATCATCTTTGTGCAGAAACGCTCTGGGCATGTTACTCCCCTCCTCAAAAATCTCCAGTGGCTACCAATCAACCAATCAACCAATTGAGTGGCCACCAATCAACCTGAGTTTTGCATCAGGCAAAAACTCTCGGCTTCAAGGCTGTCCATCACCTCGCCCCCTCCTGCCTCACCTCCCTTCTTTCCTTCTCCAGCCCAGCCTGCACCCTCCGCTCCTCTGCCGCTCATCTCCTCACTGTGCCTCGTTCTCGCCTGTCCCACCGTCGACCCCCGGCCCACGTCCTCCCCCTGGCCTGGAATGCCCTCTCTCCGCACATCCGCCTAGCTAGCTCTCTTCCTCCCTTCAAAGCCCTACTGAGAGCTCACCTTCTGCAGGATGCCTTCCCAGACTGACCCCCTCCTTCCTCTCCCCCTCCTCCCCCTCTCCATCCCCCCAGCTTACCTCTTTCCCCTCCCCACAGCACCTGTATATATGTTTGTACATATTTATTACTCTATTTTACTTGTCCATACTTACTGTTCCATTTATTTTATTTTGTTAACATGTTTTGTTTTGTTATCTGTCTCCCCCTTCTAGACTGTGAGCCCACTGTCGGGTAGGGACCGTCTCTATACGTTGCCAACTTGTACTTCCCAAGCGTTTAGTACAGTGCTCTGCACACATAAAGAGCTCAATAAATACGATTGAATGAATGAATGAATGAAAGGAGAGGCGCTCCCAAAGGGATTATTGTCTGAAAAACAGCTTGGACCTGGACGACGGGGCCGGGACAGAAGGAGGACGAGACACGGTCCCTGCCTCTAAAGGCTTCCAGTCTGATGGAGAAGATAGGATATGCACACATAAACACACACGCCCACACACACTGAACTTGGCAACGGAAGAGGGACCGAAGGAGGAGTCATGGTCCCTGTCCTTGAGGGGTTACCAGTCTGATGGGGGAGACAGCAAGCACACACACATATGCACACAGAGTAAAAAAAACTATGGTATTGGTTAAGCAAGCACTGTATTAAGCGCTGCGGTGGAGACAAGTAAATCCTATTGGACACAGTTCCTGTCCGATGTGGAGCTCCCAGTCTCAATCCCCATTTCACAGATGAGGGAACTGAGGCCCAGAGAAGTAAAGTGACTTGCCCAAGGTCACACAGCAGACAAGTGCCAGAGTCGGGATTAGAACACATGACCTGATCCTCTGGCCTATGCTTTATCCATTACACCTTGCTGCTTCTGCAATGGGCAAGATAAGGAGGAGGAGGCATGGTCTCTGCCCTCCAGAGGCTGCCCGTCTGATGAAGGAGACAGGAGACACATACAAACACACGCACACACACACACACACACACACACACACACACACACACATTGTATTGGGCAGTGGGGGTGGGGAAGGTCACAGGAAAGAGAAGAGAAGGTGCCTGCCTTAGAGAGGTGGCTAGTCTGATGGGAGCCCGTTGTTGGGTAGGGGTCGTCTCTATATGTTGCCGATGTGTACTTCCCAAGTGCTTAGTACAGTGCTCTGCACACAGTGAGCGCTCAATAAATACGATTGAATGAATGAATGGGAGAGACAATTCACTCTCTCTCTCTCTCTCTCTCTCTCTCTCACACACACACACACACATACACAAAGGCATACGAGTACTGGGTGCTGAGGGGGAGACAGAGGAAAGGGAAAACACGTTTCCTGCCCTCGAGGGGCTGCCACTCTGATTGGGAAGACAGGGCACGCAAACACACACACACACACACACACACACACACACACGCATGCATGCACTGTACTGGGCGCTGGGAAGAGGGACAGAGGAAGACGGAGGGCTGCTAGGCAGACAGGAAAGGCAGAACATTAGAGGACAAACAAAAATAGAAGCTTTCACACATCCAAGGCACATTCCTCCCTCATCAAACTGTCAGGCCCCTCGAGGACTCGTCCCACATCATCTCACTCCTCTGTCCGCCCCACTTCCTTTTTCCTTATGCTCCCCCCTCCTACAACGTCTAGTGCAAAGCTCCGCACGGTCGACTGGAGGGAATTACGTTTTGTTTTCCTTCGAGATTGACGGGATTGCGGTTCAGGAAACTAGGGGGAGGGGCGTTCGGACCGCCCGCGTCGGGGACCGGTGGGGGGGGGCCTTCCTTTGAACTAGGATGGCCACTTAGAGACCGATTTCTTAGGGTGTCTTCCCTCCTTCCCAGACCCTCCGGCCACCCTGCTTCCCTCCGCGGCCTAGAGCCTCCTCGAGGCTTCTCCAGGCCAACCTCTCTGATAGGTCAGGAGGAAACCAGGGCGACAAGAGGGAGAGGCCGGGCTGGAAGGTCAGAGAAAAATCTATCTCTGACTCACGCATAGCCTGGTGGCCCTCTCTTGTTTTAGGCCACGGGATGTTTCCTGGAGTCCAGAGGGACTGACTGTTTCTCCATCTCCCTCCTCCCCTCTGTTTCTCTTTTCCTCTCTGTCTTTCTCCCTCCGTCTTTGCCTCTCTGTCTCTCTCCTTCTGTGGCTGCCTCTGTCTCTCTCCCTCTGTGGCTGTTACTCTCTCCCTCTGTTGTTGCCTCTGTCTCTCTCCCTCTATGACTGTATCTGTCTCCCTCTGTGGCTGTCTCTGTCTCTCTCCCCTCTGTCTGTGTCTCCGTCTCTCTCTCTCTCTCCCCTCCCTTTCCGTCTTTCCCTCCCGCCCTTCATCTCTCCCTCTCTCTGAACCTCTTTCCTCCTTTCCCCTTCTGCCTCTGTCCCTCTTCTCTCATCTTCCTAGAGAAGCAGCGTGGCATAGTGGAAAGAGCCCGGACTTGGAAGCTTGGAAGCTTGGAAGCAAGTCTTGTTATATAGAATGCCCTGGCTCCATTAGAGGGTTCAGGATCAACCCAAGAGCCCCCATGAGGTCCCCCGGGGGCTCAGACGGCCACTGGAAGGCTCTGCCCTCCGTTGCGCAGCCCCTGGCCCCGCCCCAGCTCGGACCCGGACAACGTTTAGCCCTCTCTGACCCCAGTCTGAACCCGCTAATCCGGCCCTGAAGCCTTACCCTGACCCTCTAGCCTCCTTCCCAACTCTAAGCCGTCCTCGCCCGCTTTACGCGGGCCGGCTCGTTTGCTAGGCTCTGCTGAGACAGTCTTTGAGGCCAGATGTGGTCGTTGTGGTTCCTTTGTTTCTTTCCAAACCCACACGTAAACGCTCTCGCGGGGCCGAGGATCTCTAAGCACCAAAGCAGCAGCGGCGAGAGCCCTGGAATAATAATAATGGTATTTGTTAAGCGCTTCCTAAGTGCCAAGCACTGCTCTAAGCCCCGGGGTAGAAACGAGGTTAAGCAGATTGCCCCCACGTGGGGCTCACAGTCTTAATCCCCATTTTACAGATGAGGTAACTGAGGCACAGAGAAGTGAAGTGACTTGCTCAAAGTCACACAGCTGACAAGTGGCGAAATCGGGATTAGAACCCACGACCTCTGACTTGCAAGCCCGTGCTCTTTCCACTAAGCTACGCTGCTTCGAACTCTTCCCCCTCCCACAGAGAGCTGTGGGAGGGGCAGGGGCCCTGCCAGGGGACACGGATGCCCATCTCTGCCCTCTGTATTGCCGAGAAGACCGGGGGACAGGGGCAAGACAGAGGGACCTGAAGGGAGGAGGGCAGCAGGGAACAAACACCGAACCTCCCCCCTCCCCCTTTGAGTCATCATGGAGCCCCCTGGAGTCCCTTGGTTTGGAGAAGATATTCTTTTCCCAAATCGCTCTCATGTTCGTTACCTCGTTTTTGTTCTCACAACAACCTTGTGAGGTAGATAGATAGCCAGGTATTATTCTGGCTTAATTATTATCGTTCTCGCCTGTCCCGCCATCGACCCCCGGCCCACGTCATCCCCCTGGCCTGGAATGCCCTCCCTCTGCCCATCCGCCAAGCTCGCTCTCTTCCTCCCTTCAAGGCCCTACTGAGAGCTCACCTCCTCCAGGAGGCCTTCCCAGACTGAGCCCCTTCCTTCCTCTCCCCCTCATCCCCCCTCCATCCCCCCATCTTACCTCCTTCTCTTCCCCACAGCACCTGTATATATGTATATATGTTTGTACATATTTATTACCCTATTTATTTATTTATTTATTTATTTATTTTACTTGTACATATCTATTCTATTTTATTTTGTTAGTATGTTTGGTTTTGTTCTCTGTCTCCCTTTTAGACTGTGAGCCCACTGTTGGGTAGGGACTGTCTCTATATGTTGCCAACTTGTACTTCCCAAGCGCTTAGTACAGTGCTCTGCACACAGTAAGCGCTCAATAAATACGATTGATTGATTGACTGATTGATTGATTATCCCCAATTTGCAAGTGAAGAACTCTGTGTTTTTTGACGCCCGAGGGCGGGGTGGAGCCGGGATCAGGAGGGCGAACAGTCCTCCAGTGACATTTCTGTCCACGCACTTTGCAGTTCCCGCAATCTGTGTCGGTTCAGCCTGGGAAGCAGCGGATCCAGTCCAACCCCTCTGGTCCCTAACCGGGCCCCAGTCAATCGACAACTGTATTAAGCCCTTGGGAGAGAACAACTGAGTTAGCAGGTGAGTTCACAGTCCCTAGGAGTAGACAGACAGACAGACGTTTAGGGAAATTATGAAATGCCAGCCACGGTTCAGGACGGCAGGCCTCGAATTTTATCGAGGCTTGGCAGGCTGGGGCGGAGGTGAAAAGGCCTCGAGAAAATTATTTCCCTTCGAGAAAGGATTTCGGGAGGGAGTTGGGGAACGGGTGAGAGAACTCTGGGGACGGGAAGCTGAACTTTGCTTTCTTGATCCGGTGACCCCGGATTCCAAATAAAACTGAGCCCCGCAAAACCGTATCTGCAGTAGTCATAAAGTTTCATAATTCTGACCAAAAAATATATTTTCGAACTCAATGATCCGGATATTTGCGGTCCCTCCACACACACAAAAAAAAGCCATAATTTTTTCCTGAACTACCCAACTCACTGAGACTAAAGTTTTTCAGACAGAATTGTGCGGATGATTTGCTAGCGTAGGTATGGTAATAATAATAATAATAATAATTGTTAAGCGCCTACTATTTACCAAGCACTGTATTAAGGACTGGAGTAAAAATAAAATACTGAGGTGGGACACAGTCCCTGTCCCTGTAAACTCCCTCTAGACTGTAAATTTGTTGTGGGCATGGAATGTGTCTCTTTATTGTTGTATTGCACTCTCCCAAGAGCTCTGTGCTTACAGTGCTCTGCGTACGGTAAGCGCTCAATAGTTACGACTGACTGACACTACTAAGAGGGAGGAGAACAACTATTTAAGCCCCATTTTACAGAAGAGGAAAATGAGGCACAGAGAAGTTCATTCATTCATTCATTCAATCATATTTATTGAGCTCTTACTGTGTGCAGAGCACTGTACTAAGCGCTTGGGAAGTACAAGTTGGCAACATATAGAGACGGTCCCTACCCAACAACGGGCTCACAGTACGTGGAGACAGACAACAAAACAAAACATGTGGACAGGTGTCAAATCATCATAATAAATAGAAGTAAAGCTAGATGCGCATCATTAACAAAACAAATAGAATAGTAAATATGTACAAGTAAAATAAATAGAGTAATAAATCTGCACAAACATATATACAAGTGCTGTGGGGAGGGAAAGGAGGTAGGGTGGAGGGATGGGGAGGAGGAGAGGAAAAAGGGGGCTCGGTCTGGGAAGGCCTCCTGGAGGAGGTGAGCTCTCAATAGGGCTTTGAAGGGATGAAGAGACCTAGCTTGGCGGATGTGCGGAGGGAGGGCATTCCGGACCAGGGGGAGGACATGGGCCGGGGGTCGACGGCGGGACAGGCGAGAACGAGGCGCAGCGAGGAAGTTAGCGGCAGAGGAGCGGAGGGTGCGGGTTGGGCTGGAGAAGGAGAGAAGAGAGGTGAGGTAGGAGGGGGCGAGGTGATGGAGAGCCTTGAAGCCGAGAGTGAGGAGTTTTTGCTTGATGCATAGGTTGACTGGTAGCCACTGGAGATTTTTGAGGAGGGGAGTAACAAGCCCAGAGCGTTTCTGCATAAAGATGATCCGGGCAGCAGCGTGAAGTATAGACTGAAGTGGGGAGAGAGAGGAGGACGGGAGATCAGAGAGGAGGCTGATGCAGTTATCCATTCGGTTACGTGACTTGTTCAAGGTCACAAGCAGGCACGAAGTGGGGCCAGGATTAGAGCTGAGGTTTCCTGATTTCCAGGGCCGTCTTCTTTTCTGTGATTAGAAACGGAAGAGAATACTCACCCAAACCCCACAAGCGCTTATTGTGAGCAGAGAACGTGCCTTTCTACTCTTGAATTGCACTCTTTCGAGCACTTAATACAGCGTTCTTCATATTGTAAGCGCTCAATAAATAGCGTGCATTGATTGACTGATTGATGTAAATGTCTTTATATGCTAGTTTTTCCCCAACCCGTAATCAATAATAATAATAGCATTTGTTAAGCGCTTACTATGTTCCAAGCATTCATTCATTCATTCAATCGTATTTATTGAGCGCTTACTGTGTGCACAGCACTGTACTAAGCGCTTGGGAAGTACAAGTTGGCAACATATAGAGACGGTCCCTATCCAACAGCGGGCTCAAAGTCTAGAAGGGGGAGACAGACAACAAAACAAAACACATTAACAAAATAAAATAAATAGAATAGTACATATGTACAAGTAAAATAAACAGAGTAATAAATATGTACAAACATATATACAGGTGCTGTGGGGGGGGGAAGAAGGTAGGGCGGGGGGATGGGGAGGGAGAGGAGGGGGAGAGGAAGAAGGGGGCTCAGTCTGGGAAGGCCACTGTTATAAGAGCTGGGGGAGACCGAAGAAAATCAGGTTGTCCCACATGGGCTCAAAGTCTTAATCCCCATTTAAAATATGAGGTAACTGAGGCACAGAGAAGTGGAATGACTTAACCAAAGTCACCCAGCTGACAAGTGGCAAAGTCGGAATTAGAACTCACGACCTCTGACTTCCAAGCCTGTGCTCTTTCCACTAAGCCACGCTTCTGTCTCCTCCTGTAAACCATAAACTCCTCGTGGGCAGGGATGGCGTTTACCAACTCTGTCGTATTGTACTCTCCCAAGCACTCAGTCTGCCCTCAAAAAATACCATTGATTTATTGATAGGGGAAGGAATGCTAGGCCGGCGGGGGGCTGTTCTCCTCAAAAGGGGCTAGGAGGCTGTGCGGCTGTGGGGACAGGGGATTATGCCTCCTTTAGCGGCAAATCCACCGGATCCAAAATATCCTAAAGGAAGGGCCACCGGAAAGTAGTAGGAGTCTCCCTGTTCTTTCCCAATCCCTTCCCCAGATGCCCCCACTGCCTCCGCTCTTCTATATGATCCCAGTAGACTGGAAGATTCTCGTGGGCGAGGATCGTGCCTACCAACTCTACAGGACTCTCCCAACTGCTTAGTACAGGGTTCTGCGCACACGAAGTGCTCAATAAATATCTCTGGATTGCTGCATTGACTAAATCCGGCAAACGGAGCAGTCAGGCTTGTCTCCTCTCAAATTAGGCCGTCAGTTGAGCCCCTAAATGCACCTCCCACTCGAAGAGGGTAACGAGGGGAAATTATCCGGTTAAATCACTTCCTGCACCCCCAGGATTTGGATAATTCGGCCAAGCCCGATCTGTGGGTTAGTCTTTGGAGTTGGAGATGGTTGAACTGAAGTATTCGAAGATTTGGGTCTATTATCTAGTCCTGGTCTCTGGTCCCGATATATTCATTGTCTGAACCCTCAGCGAGGGGCATGGGCGAAGACACGTGCCTGGGATTCGCTTTCCTGGCTCCCGTAGAATAGCTCCCTCCTCTCCCTCAAGCCGCCCGTCCTGGGGGAAGGCAGGAAAGGGGAAGTGTATGCGTGGCGATCGCTAATAAGGAAAAGAAACAAATTTCTCTTTCAACTAGCGGGGGGCGGTATATTTAAACCGCCCCTCTGGGCTGGGAAATCCACCCTCTGGAGAGGGGAACTACGAAATCGAGGTCTCCACCTCCCCGAAATAATAATAATAATAATAATGATGACATTTGTTAAGTGCTTACTATGTGCCAAGTACTCATTCCTTCATTCAATCGTATTTACTGAGCGCTTACTGTGTGCAGAGCACTGTACTAAGCGCTTGGGAAGTACAAATCGGCAACATATAGAGACGGTCCTTACCCAACAATGGGTTCACAGTCTAGAAGGGGGAGACAGACAACAAAACAAGTAGATAGGTGTCAAGCACTGTTTTAAGCGCTGAAATGAAGGGGACCCGCGCTACAGCCATGACTTCGTTGCAGGTCCCTCCCCAGGGAAATCTCCGCAGGGAGATTTCGGTTCTCTCTGGGCCGGAGAATCCCGCAAAGCCCGGGAAGGTCTGCGGATCCCCCGCGGTCCGGAGGGAGAATCGAAGACCGAGAACCCGGGGGGCGAAGTTTCGGACCGGGAAAGGGAGAGCGGGATCCAGGAGGGAAGAGAGACAGGCTTTCCGACTTCAATCGTTTCGACTAGCTCTGAGTTTGTAAGAGGAGTTCCGAGGCGACAGGGGCTCCCCCGCCTTACATGGCGGAATTCGAAACGGAGCCCTGCCGGCCGCGCTATAGTGAGGTTTGCTTTGGAAGAGGGAGCATTAGAGCCCACCGTCTTAGTGTGGAGGGCTTTGGGGACATCGGTGCTTCTCGCCCTCCATCTACGGGTCTTGCTGGACCTGCAGGTCCTGGTGGTCTCTGCCCTGTCCATTCTGTGGCCTGTCCACCCGAGCCAAGGGAAGAGATCCCTAATTATCAGCACTCATCTAACTATCCGCAGAGTTTATTCCAGGTGGACCGTCTACCCGTATTGCTCGAACGCCCCCAAATTCATCGAATCTAACAAGTTATAGTATATTTTGATAATAGATTTCTTGGGGAGAGAAAAGTTTTAGAACTATCCGGATAATTTTCTACAAGCGCCAGTTGGGTTGTTTTTCGTAGAGATCCGGCCCCCGTCAACCTTTTTTGCTCTGGGGATTGGGATTGTGCTGTTTCTAGGAGTCGCCCGCCAGCTAAAATATACAGTTCGGGCGACGTGAAAAGAAAATAAATTTTCAAATGTTTCGCTTTGGTTCTTTTCATCTTTCTTCTTCCCGGATTAGAATTTCCACTCCACCCTGACAGTTGGCTGTTTCTCCACTGCTAAAGGGAATCGGGAAAGTTGGGTAATAACATAATCATTCAAGGGAAGCGGATCGTCTTTGCTGAAATATTCGGATAATTTCCACTTCTCTTTGTTGTGGCTATGATCCAGCCTGCGCTGGATTGGATTTTGGAGATGGGGCCACGATAAACCCGGCCCCGCCAGCGTGAGGATTTCCCAGAGAAATCGATCGAACAGAAGCGGGTGGCAGGATGGGTAGTTCCAAGAAGCTCGGGAATGGACAGTCGGGATGAGGGTGGAAGAGGAAGAAACGAAGAGGAGGCAAGAGAGACGGGGTTGGAGGGTAAAAAGGAGCGGAAGAGAAAGATCCAAATCCTGAGGGAAAGAGACAGCAGGAATGAAGGACCCGGGAAATTGGCCAGGAAACAGAGCTCGAGGTCCGAGTCCGGGCGGAAAGTGGGAAGGAGGGGAAAGAACGGGGGAAAGCCAAAATCCAGATCTAATCTCCCGCTTGGGATGCCAAGGCAAAGCGTGAGGAGGAGGCAAGAGAGAGGGTTTCTGGCTGTCACTGGAGTCGGGCACGTGGGTGAACAGAGGTCGGTTTGTCTGTCTGGCCTAAGGTGGGGCGGGGGGGAGTGTGTGTGTGGAAGTGGGGTGGGGGTAGGGCTGGCTCGTCTTGGAGTGGGTGGTTTTGGGTCTCTTGGGTTTCTATCTTTTCCTGATTTCTTCACCCATGGGGCTGTTAACTCCCAGTGTTCCTTCCGCCTTTGGATCCCTGAATCCCTGTATCTCGGTCTCCATCTCTCGAATCCAAAGCCTCGCTCCGGGTCCCTATGTGACTTTCTTGTCTCTGTAGTTCTTTTCATTCATTCAATCAATCGTATTTATTGAGCGCTTACCGTGTGCAGAGCACTGTACTAAGCGCTTGGTAAGTACAAGTCGGCAACATATCGAGACGGTCCCTACTACAGGGTCGCTCCCATCACTTTTTCTTTCCCACCCTTAAATCAGTCAATGGTGCTTGGGAAACAGAGCAGGTAAACATGTTCTCTGCCCTTAACGAGCTTATTTAAAGGGGGTTGCTGAACCCTCAGCAGGCAGGGCTGACTGGCCGGGCGCTAGAGGGCCCGGGTCGGGAAAGGAAGGGGTTGGACTTTTAGGAATCCTTACTCCAGGGTTGGGGCGTGGCTGGGGATCGGAAATCGGTCCTGTAGCTGTGGAAGTCCCGAGCCTGGCTAGGGAAGAAGTGGGGAGGAGGAAATGTGTGATAGGATGTGTATGTGTGAGTGTTTCACTTTCACCTGCCTGGAACTCCCTCCCTCTCATATCCGACAGACCACTACACTCTCTATCTTCAAAACCCTAGTAAAATCCTACCTACCCCAGGAAACCGTCCCTGACTAATCTCTCATCTCCCCACCCTATTCTCCTTCCTTTCCTTGTCGCCTATGGTCTTAAATCTGTATCCTTAAGCACTACATATCCTTATACTCTGTTGTGGCCTCTATCTGGAATTTATTTTAGCGTGTCGCCCTTGCTAAATTGTAAACTCCTTGAGGGCAGGAATCGTGTCTACTTAGTACAGTCTCTGCATCTGATTAATTAATGTGGGCAGAAATGTCAGAATGCGTGTACGATTGTGAATGGGTGCAACATTGTATGAGTGTGTGTGTATGTGTGTATGTATTTGTGTGTGTGCGTATGTGTGTAGGTATTTGTGTGTGTGTGTGTGTGTGTGTGTGTGTGTGTGTATGTGAGGGGGGGGGAGGGAGGGAGAAACGTATGCTTGTGCCCCAGGCCTGCTCAGCCCTTCAAACGTACCTTAAAAGGCCTCCGAGTGGGTGTGTCCCCTGCGGATGGTGGTCCTCGCCCCCACAGGACCCTCCCTAGCAGCTAGTCCCCTCGCCTCTAGCTCATCCAGATCATCAGGCCCACACCTGCAGGCCCCAAGAGAGAGGCCAGGAGGTGGAAGAACTGAGTCCGGAGCCGGAGATCCTGGTAGAGGGAGGGCAAAGTGGGAGGAAGAGGAAGTGGCGTCGGGGCAGAGCTATTGGCCTGAAAGTCTGGATGATGAGCGAGGACGGATAGGCAGAGAAACGGGCTGACAGAAGTTAAGGAGGATTGAGCAGACAGTCGAGCATGACACCACAGATAGAGACTACGAGAGCAGATAGCAAACGGGCAGCTAGAGGCAGGGATAGCCACACGGGCGATTCGGTTGATAAAGGTAGAGGAGATGGTAACAGGGATAATTAAGAAGAAATAGATGGAGACTATAGATGAGAGGAAGAGAAATCAATGAATGATAAATGATGAATGGGATGATAAGTGCCAGGTAGGAGATAGGTAATAGTTACATGAATAGACCAATTGACAAGTGGGAAGAGAGAAAGAGAGTCTTCTTCATCTTTCTCTGCCTCTCATCCCCTAAAACTGTTCTGGGTCATTTTCTCTTCTAACGTCAGTTCATTCTCTTCCAGATTTCGCCCGCTCCTACGTCTTCAACTATGTAGGTAATTCCCAAATCTACCGAATTCCTACCTCTCTGCTTCTCTGCAATCTCGCATTTCCTCCTGCCTCCAGGACGTTACTGCTTAGATGTCCGGCACCTCAAATTCAATACTTTCAAAACTAAACTCATCTTCCCTCTCCAATTTCACCAACCTCCCCGTCTCTGAAGCCCGCAACTTTGGTATTGTCCTTAACTCCGCCCTCCCTTTTAATCCCCATATTCAGTGTTTCTCCAAATCCTGTTCTTCCTTCCTCTACAACATTTCCAGGATCCGCCTCTTTCTTTCCCCAAACGGTCACCTCGCTGGTCTCGGCAATTGACACACCCGAGTTCGACTTCTTGCGGATCTCCCTGTCCCCACGCCTCACTTCATTTTACTGCCCAGATTATTTTTTGTAAAGGGTCATTCTATACATATCTATCTCCCTTCTCCACAAAATAACAACCCCCAAAGGCTGCCCATTCCGTTCTACATCTAGCAAAAACTGGCAAGCTTGAAAGCCCTCTGTCAGCTCTCTCCCTCTTATTTTTTCACTAGGCTATGCGAACCTACTCACTGTGCCTCGTCTGTTCAGTTGCTGATCTTTTGCTCAACTTTTTCCCTCCCACTTCAAATTAGACAGGCTTCAACCCTCCCCATCTTCAAAGCCCTTCTGAACTCTCACCTTCTTCCCGATTCATCCCTAATCTTGACTTCTTAGCAACTGTTCTGCCTGTCTAGCTCTCTCGCTCCACCTAAGCCCTTACAAATTCAAAACTTCCATAGCAATTTAGGACATACTTGCCCACTTTGTGACTTATCACTAACGCATGAGGGACAGGGACTATGCCCAATTTTATTGCGTCGCATCTACCCGCAAGGCTTAACATAGTCCTTGGAGCAGAGTAAGAGCTTAATAAATCCAACATTATTATTATTATTGTTTATAATAATTATTATTATATGTCCTTTTTCTTCTTCCTCCAATCTGAAGTTCATTTCAGGGCCTGCCTTCCCCACTAGATTGTAAATTTATTGAGAGCAGGGATTGCACCAATTAATTACACCAATTAAGTCACTTAACTTCTCTGTGCCTCAGTTACCTCATCTGTAAAATGGGGATTAAGACTGTGAGCCCCCCATGGGACAACCTAATCACCTTGTAACCTCCCCAGCGCTTAGAACAGTGCTTTGCACATAGTAAGTGCTTAATAAATGCCATAATAATAATAATAATAATAATAATAATTATTATTATTATTATTATTATTATTATTAATTACATCGTGCTTTCCCAAACGCTTAGTACAGTGCTTTGAAATATACCAGTTGCTTAATGAATACGATTGATTGATTGTCTGCTGTATGACCTTGGGCACCTGACAACTTCTCTGTGCCTCAGTTCCCTCATCAATAAAGTAGGCATGAAGACTGTGAGCACCAAGTGTGACAGGGACTATGTACAACCCGATTATCTTGTCTCTACTCTAGCGTTTAGTAAAGTGCCTGGCACATAGTAAGCGCTAAACACATACCATAAAAAAGATGGTTGGTTGGTTGGTTGATGGGCCGGCAGAGAGGTGGTTAGATAGACACCGGTCCGAGGGGCACCCCCAGAAGGGCCCCGTTAGAGATCCTCGGAGCCGGGAAGTGTGGGAAGCGTACCCCGGCCCAGGCGGCCTTGGCTCTTGTTCCGACCCTGTCACCGGGAAGGGGGAACCACAAACGGAAAAGGAGAATGGGAGGAATGGCCATAAACACATACTCACTCAGTCATTCAGTCATACTCACCCCAGGTGCACAACCAAACGAGAGAGAGAGAGAGAGAGAGAGAGAGAGAGAGAGAGAGAGAGAGAGAGAGAGAGAGAGAAGCATGTGCTAATAATACTAATAATAATTGTGCTATTTGTTTAGCGCTTACTGTGTGCCAGGCATTGTACTAAGCGCTGGAGTCGATACAAGCAAATCGAGTTGGACTGTCCCTGTCCCACATGGGGTTTATAGTCTTGATCCCCATTTTACAGATGAAGTCGCTCAAGCCCTGAGAAGTGAAGTGACTTCCCCAAGGTCACACAGCAGATAAGTGGCAGAACTGGGATTAGAATCCATGACCTTCTGGCTTCCAAGACCGTGCTCTACCCACTACACCATGCTGCTTCCCAAATGTACACACCCCGATGTGCTTGCGCTTCGGATGGACAAAGAAAGACTCGGGTCGCTTAGTACAGTGCTCTGCACACAGTAATCACTCAATAAATGCGATTGGATGAATGAAACAACGGCCGGGGCCCGGGGGGCGGATCCTCTCTCTGAGAAATTCCCCCCAACCCCCCCCATACACCCTAAACCGACTGCTGCCCAAGGCCTGAGGGCAGGACCAGGAGTCCGATTCAGGGCCCCGATGGCAGGAGTGAGATTTGGAGAGAGAGAGTCAACCGTCGTTTCTCGGGGTAGGGACCGCGAGAACGGTTCCGGGTTTTTTTTTTCTCAAGATCCGGCTTTTATCGCTGGATGCTGGTGCCATCTGGAGACTCAGAGGCTATGCCTACAAGGGCAAAGGGAGACGCGGCCAGTTACTCGGTTAATTCAATCCCTTCCCCCTCCCCTAATAAATGCGTTGCTTTAATCATTAATTCATTCATTCAATCGCATTTACTGAGCGATTACTGTGTGCAGAGCACTGTACTAAGTGCTTGGCAACATATAGAGACGGTCCCTAACCAACAGTGGGCTCACAGTCTAGAAGAATTCCCAGGATAATTACTCCACATCACTTCCACCTGCAGGCTTAGACCAAGTCGACGCGGGCAAGACCAAGTTGAAACACTGATGGAAATACAAATAATTCGGGCCCCTCCAAAAGTTCATTTCACTTGACAAATCTCAACCATTGAGGAAATGGATCTTTTATCATTAATTGTCAAAAAAAATCCCTTAATCTCCCCGCCCCCGCCACCCCGCTCACGTTGTGCAGTGTAGACACTATCGTATTCGAGTTAATTTGTAGACGCGGAGTTAGTGTTATTTGTTTTGGGGTTTTTTTGTTCGTGATTAGGCGTGATTAGGCGTGGGGGTGCGTGGGCGCGGGGATGTGATCTCGGTCCCAGCAGGATTCTGGAGCACCGAAGACCCCCTCCCCGCCTCCCGAACTGTCCTCAATCCGTCTTTAACCCTGACCTCCGCGGAGCGCTCATCACCTAGAGCCCGCGAGGCCCCGGAGTCGCCCCAGTGGACTTCCTTCGTTTCTCTCCGAAACGCTTTCGCTCCATCAGGGTCGAGGGAGGCGAGACAGGATCGGGCATGGCGGCGGAGGGAGGGGGGAGAAGGGGATGAAAAGAGAGGAGAGGAAAGTCAGAGAAAGTCATCCTCTGCCGTTTGTAAATGGAGACCCCCAGATCCATTTTGTTTCCTATCCTGCGTCCGGATCTGCCGTCCATCTCTGACTCCTCAGCCCCAGCGGGGAGAGCACGGGGAGAGAACCGCCCTGCGCTGACCTCCATCTGCTTCTGGGGAACGCTCCCTCACCGGTCTGTCCTCCCAAGCGCTTAGTAAGGTGCTCTGCACAGAGTAAGCGCTCAATAAATACGGTTGAATGAATGAATGGAAAACCCAGTTCCACCGAACGTCCCAGCCAGAGGCTCCAACTGCTTGGATAATGAGAAAAATGAATCTTTCCGCCTACCCCCACCCCCGGCCTTAGGCATACAGCTCCTCTAAAAGTCCGTTGATTTTTCTTTCCTGTCCCTGTCCCTATTTTCCGGAGCGATGCCTTCCGGGTGAATCCCTGCGAGATAACAATAATAATAATAATAGTTATTATTATTATTATGATTGTATTTGTTAAGCGCCTACTGTGTGTCAGACACAGGGTAGGAAATAGCTTCGAGATTGGTTCCCTCCCTCTCGAGCCACAGTGAAGAGGCTTCCCCCTACGCCCCCCCCCCCAACACACACCCTCCGAATTTAGGTATCTCGGGGTCTCTGTCACTCTTGCCCCGCTCCCCAAGGTTGCACTCCTCCCAGGAAGGAAAGCTTACTCCCCCAGGCCTGTGTTTGTAACTGCTGCTTGACTCCCACTTGCCTCTCTCCCACGACCTCCCACTCCTGCTCCAGGGACAGTCCCGGGCCCAGGGCGGAGGACAGAGGAGGTCACTGGAAGCCCGGGAGGACTGGGCTGGTGGCGTGAAGGAGAAGGATGGGAGAGAGAAGGTTGAGAGGGCGGGAAGGCTGTGGGAAGGGGAGAAAACTGGCAGGATATAGAGAAAGAAGTCCCTGACGCGGCGACGAACCAAATCTAACCGGAGCCTCTCCTGCCCATTCTAGTGAAGAGGTTTGGGGGAGCGTGGGGAGCGGAGAGTAGGACGGAGGCGGTAAATAGCATTCATTTCCGTTTTTAGGGGGAGGGAGGAAGAACGGGGCTGGTAGAGAAGGAAGCAGAGACACACACAAAGCGCACGGCACACATCATACACAAGCATACACGTTCGCATACAGACACATCTGCATCACGCACAATCATATGCCCACACCAACCGCAGACACACGGATACGCATCATCGCATACAAATACACGCTCACAAATGCATTTTTCTACTCCCCCTTACACACATACCCCTCTGCTAACCGCCACCCACACTCGATTTCCAGATACTTCCCCCCCCCCCCCCGACCTCCGGCCACCCTGAAACCTTTTCTTCTTTTCTTGCTTTTTCCCTTTTTTGTCTTTTCCTCTATGGCCTCCGCCGCCGCCTTCAATAGGCCCTATCCTCCCCGCGCCGCCCCCCCTCAACGCGATCGTTGCTGTCGCACGCACACTCACACAGACGCACACATACATAGTCATACACACACATGCAGTCATATACACACACACCCAGTCATACACACATCTGCTAGTTTTGTTTTGTTTGTTGTCTGTCTCTCCCCTTCTAGACCGTAAGCCCGTCGTTGGTCAGGGACTGTCTCTATTTGTTGCCGAATTGTACTTTCCAAGCTCTTAGTACGCTTAGTACAGTGCTCTGCACACAGTAATCGCTCAATAAATACGATTTGTACTTCCCAAGCGCTTAGTACAGTGCTCTGCACACAGTAAGCGCTCAATAAATACGATTGAATGAATGAATGATTGAATGAATATACATGTACCTTCACACCCACAAGAGTCTTGTTGTCATCCATTTAATGATTGACCTGCCCCGTGGCAGTGACCACCCCCTACCCCCATCGGTCGTTAACCCTGCCCCTGGGCCCACAACTCGCCCATCCTCCCTCCTGTTTAATACTAGCGGACCTCTGCTCTTTCTTTCCCAGCCTCTCCAGGGAGAGTACGCTGAACAAGGGCCTGGGGTCGCAGCGGGTCGGGTGGGGTCTTGGGCGGAATGGCGAGGCCAGTTCCGCGTCTCCCTCGTTCCTCTGTCCCCAATTTTCCCTCCCGAATGAAAAAACCCTTCCCAAATCCCGGCCCACTGCGCCGGAGTGGCGGGGGAGAGGGGGGTGGTGGTTGGCGTTGCAGCCGTTGCTGTGATTTGAACACTTCAGATTGCCTGCATTGATCCAGTTCCCCAGATAATTGCGCTGCCCGCATAGACGTTGCCTTTGTTTACCAAACCAACAGAACGAGGGGCAGAGGGAGGGAGACAGGCTCGAGATACCCGGGGGGTCCCCGGGAAGCCGTCGATTTTAAGGCCCTTCTTTCTCTCCGTTAGCCTGCACGTCCCTTTCTCCTGGAGAGCGGGATCTCCGAGGTGGGGAAAGAGTCTAAACAGACAAGCCTCTGATTACTTGAGCTTTCTCTGTCTCTCTCTCTGTGTGTGTCTCTCTCTCTGTCTCTCTTTCTATCTCAGGCTTGCAACCGGTGGGGGGAAGGGGCCTTAGAATTGAATTAAAGTCGCCCCTCCCCTCCGGCCGTCACCAACCTTCTTCCCGGGGCTCTTCTCCGCACCTTCTCTTGGCGAAGAGAAGCAGAAAAATCTTTCTTTCAAAAATCTTTCACCCCGCCCGCCAAACCCCCCGTTCCCCGGCCCAGGTTTCCAGGTCTATCCAGACCGCCCGGTGAGCTGAGAAGGGTTCATTTGGAACCGGTCGGGAGGGGGAAGGTCCCTGATGCCCTCGGGTGGGGGTGAGGGGGCCGGGGCCCAGAAGCTGCGGGCTGGGGGGTAGAAGACGAGGTACAAGGGGTGCGAAGTTGGAGGCGAAGAAGCCTCGCAAAGTTTGGGATGTTTGTTGGATTGCTGTTTACACCCTCTCCCGCCTCACCTTCCGCTCATTTTCTTCCATCTCCGACCACTCCTCTCTAGAGGGACTGTCCCCCTTCTCGGGGGGTGGGGGGGCAGTGGAGGGAGTTTTCTCCCACCCCCGCGTGCCCTCCCCCCCGCTTTCCCTGCCCCCCCCCGCGAGTCCTCGGGTCAAGCAAGCAGCCCTGGCTCCGGGCCACGGGGCGACCCCTCGGTGACCCCGCCCCCGGGACCCCCGACCCTGAGTCCCCCAAGGGCCCCGGGAGGCTGCTGAGCCCTGAAGGAAGACGCGGAGGAGGGAGGAGGGTATAGGGTGGGAGGGGAGAAGGGGGAGGTGCTGGGGTGGGCGTGGGGGGGAGGGGGAGGGGAGACCGGGGTCGGGGGGAATCTCCTTCTCGCTCGATGCTGGATCCGCCGGCGGCGGAGGCGGGCGGCATGGGCGATGGAGGGGCCGAGGATGGACGCCACCCGGGGCAGCCCGGGGCCTCGGGGCCGGCCGGACAGCAGGACAGCCGGCCGGACCCGGACAGAGCCCCGCTCCCGGCCGCGGGGGGACCGGGAGGAGGAGGAAGAGGCGATGGAGGAGGAGAAGCAGCAGCAAGGGGAGAAAGAGGAGCGGGAGGAGGAAGAGGAGGAGGAGGAGAACCGGGAGGAGGGGGAGGCGATGGCCCCCCATTCAAGGGCATGGCCGGGACCTCAGCGGGCAGCCCCGGCCCCGCGGCGGAGAGCGGCGACGGCCAGGCCGGGGCAGGCGAGGCGGATTACTGCCGCCGCATCTTGGTGCGAGGTAAGGGGGGAGCCAACTGGGGCCTTCCCCGCCCGGACGCCCCCACCCTGCCCCGGACCCGCCGGGAGCGCCAGATCCTGAAACCCTGCGGCACCGCCCCACCCGCCCCGACCGGCCCTAAGCCCTCTTCCAGCTTGTAGCCCTGCAGCCCCCCGCCCCATCTCTACCGGCCGCCAAACCTCCTTCAGCTCTGTCACCTCGCAACCTCCCGTCCAGGCCCCATCAGCCCAACTCACCCATAGCCCTATAACCCGCAGTCTCCCGCTCATCCACCCTGAAGATTTGCCCATCTCCCAACCCTATTTCAACCCTACAACCCCACAGAACCTCCCACACAACCTTCTCTCGGGGCACGTACCCCCAATCCTCGCCCACCCCTATTACCTCGCACGCACCCCTAAAACCTCCTACCGGTCCCCCAGCCCCGCCTCTGTACCCCCAAATCACTTTTGACGTTAACCCCGCAACCGCCGCCCAGACCCGGTTGAATCTTCCAAATCTCCCCTCTCTTGGTAACCTCCCGAAAACCTTCACCCCCATAACCTTGGTCCAATCCTATAACACCCCTCAAACCTACAGGTTCCCAACCCTATAACCCTAAAACTTCCTCCTCCACTCTATAACCGCCCTCCAAAGCCACACACCCACAACCATTACGCTATCCACCTCCAAGACTGCCCTCTCCCACTCTCTCCACTCTGATGGGATAGTGGGGGTCCAGAGTGTCGGGATTTGGGGGTCTGGAGGCCCCTCAGCTCCTCTAGGCCGGGACGAGGGCGTCTCTGCTGGGTCTCCTTCACTGAACCCTTGCATTTCGGGGAGCCGCAGGGAGGACAGAAAGGACTGAGCTTTCGGGGTTTTCCTGGCTCCCCTCCTCTCCTCCACTCGTGACTCTTGGTTCACTCTCCCCGCCCCCATTCCAGGTGGGCCCTATCCACGCGTGGGCGGAAGGCGGGGGTCCCTGGGGTCTTCCCATTTCTATTGTGGTAAGGGAAGAAACACCCTCACTCGCCAGCACAGCCTGTCGCAGAAGAAAGGCGTCACTAGAGCATCAGCTGGGGATTTTCGTGATGTGGGGAGGAGGTGTGTTTTGCGGGGGCAGCTGTTGTAATTGCAAAAGGAAAAAAAATCTTCCCCTCCCTATCCCCACCCCGCCCAGGTCCCTCCCGTCCCATCTCCTGCTTTGACCCTTTCTCGACCCTCCGCGTCCAGGGTCCAAGCATTGCTGCGCTGAGTTCGGGAACAGGTCTCCCTCCCCACTATCTCTTCCTCCTCCTCTTCCTCTTCCTCCTCCTCCTCCTCCTCCCCCTCCTCCGGCTGTTTCCTCCCTCCCCTCGCTCCCTGCTGCCCCTAGTCCTCCTGATCTCTCCTAAATGTTTGTCTCCCTCCATCCCTATTTCTCCCCGTTCCCCTTTATTGACTCTTCTGCCCCGCAGACTCCCTGTTCCTCTCGTCTCGGCCTCCATGCCCCCGTTTTCTCTCTTCCTTCCCCGACTCCCTGTCTAGGTACCCCTGCTCCTGTCCTCCTCCCCCTCTCCCCTATCTGTCCCTCGGTCCGTCCTTTCCCCTGTCCCAGGCTCCGCCGCCGGCCTGTCGCTTCCCCGGCTGGGTAAGGGGGGTGGGGAGTTGGTGGGGGGGAGTCTGCGGGCTTGGGAAAGGAGGGAAACTCTCCTACCCCCCGGTAGGAAAATCTCCGGTGCAGAAGGATGCGGGGAAACGGAGCATACCGGGGTCCAGTCCTAGCTCAGCCTGAGTTGAAACCCTCTTTCGGGGAAAACGGTTCAACCCTTTTCGCCCTGAGCGCAACCCGAGAAACCCTTTTTCTGGGAAAACAGAAAAGAGAGGAAAACTTCAAGTGGACAATTCGAAAAGAGTCTAAGGGACCGTAATGTGCTTCTGCTCTTTATTCTATCGGGCTGTCTTTCTCTCTGCCTCTTTCTTTCTCTATTTCTGCTTTTCCCTCTCCCATCACTTCCTTTCTCTGCTTTTCTCATTCTTCCCTGATCTCCTTCCTCCCCTCTCAAAAAAAAGTCCTCTAGTCCTGTCTCATCGCCCCTCGGTGGCTCCCGTTTCCTTTAAATCCCTTCCGAAGATGCAAACGAATGGATATAGTGGATTCAGGGTGGGTTTTTTTTTGGGGGGGGGGTTGGGGGCGTGGGGGGGCTTGGCGGAAGGCTGTAGGGTTGGGGACCCACTTTCGGGAGGTGGTGGGAGTGGCGAGGGGACGGATCTTGGAGCAAAGTAATACCCATAGCCTCGAGGTAGAAAATAAGCCATGGTAGTGCGTGGATGGGCTCCACCCAGGCAGAGAAACTCTGGGAAAGCAAGATCAAGGGCCCGAGCAGAAGGCAAGATCCCACGGATATTTCTGAGACCCCGGATGGAGGGGAGAGAGGCAGTGTGGAGGATATTTGCATGGTGTATAACAATATGAGGTACGTGTGTACGTGTGTGTGTATGTGCATTGCTTTAGTAGTCTCTTTGCAGAGTGGTGCTTTCTACATAATCAATCAATCAATCATATTTATTGAGCGCTTACTGTGTGCAGAGCACTGTACTAAGCGCTTGGGAAGTACATAAGCCATAAGCACCCATCGATTTCATTTTGAAAAACATGAAAATCCTTCCCCACCACACACTCCTTTCCTCCTCCCCGCCCCACTGAGCTACTAGGTGGGGCTCCGAGGGTCTGCCGGTGGGTCTATTGGATTTGGGGAGTAGTCCTTGGAAAAAATCCTCTTTTCCTCTGGAAAATCTCGCTCTCCCCAGTGTTTTATCCAAGTGGGAAACTATGAGAGAACAGCACAGCTCTAGATTTATTTCACGCAAAGGAGTGAGTGTGAGTGTGTGTATGGGGTGTGTTCGTATTTGTGTGTGAGTGAGTGTGCTGAGTCTGGACAAGTTTACATAAGAACATTTAATCTGTTTCTCATGGAGTAGTAAACCTAACTAATTTTCCCAAAACACACACACACACACACACACACACACGCACACGTCTGTTTACTGTTGTATTGTCCCAAGCGCTTAAAACAGTGTTCTGCAAATGGTAAGCACTCAATAAATGTGATCAAATGAATGAACGAACACATATACACATACATGCATGCCTGCTTATATGTTTGCCTAGTCACGTGAATATGTGCAGGTCTGCAGATTGGGCACACAGAAAAACATGTTCTTTCTTGATGAGTTGGGAGTGTACAAACATCCAGTTGGGTGTGTGCCTTCGTGGGTTCTTGTGTTTCCTGGGTTGGGGACTGAGCCCCTTCCTTCCTCTCCCCCTCATCCCCCTCTCCATCCCCCCATCTTACCTCCTTCCCTTCCCCACAGCACCTGTATATATGTATATATGGTTGTACATATTTATTACTCTATTTATTTATTTATTTATTTATTTTACTTGTACGTTTCTATCCTATTTATTTTATTTTGTTGGTATGTTTGGTTCTGTTCTCTGTCTCCCCCTTTTAGACTGTGAGCCCACTGTTGGGTAGGGACTGTCTCTATGTGTTGCCAATTTGTACTTCCCAAGCGCTTAGTACAGTGCTCTGCACATAGTAAGCGCTCAATACATACGATTGATTGATTGATTGATTGGGTGCCTTTAAGGGTCTTTGGTTCAAGGTATTTATGAAATGATGCGTAGATATGAAGAGGCACAAGTAGGAATTAGCCTCTGCATGTCAGGCTGTATGTGCCTCCAATGCAAACTCATGTGAGTGCATGTGTATACTGTGTGTGTGGGGGTCGGTGGTTATCTATGCAGGTGGTTGTGTAGAGTGGGGTATCCTGTCAGGTAACCAATGACCCCAAATGTTTTCAACCTCTTTTGTTTAATCACGGGCCTGGAAAACCTAGATTTTATTATGAACAAGATCGTGTTGTTTTTCCTTTCGGCCATTTATGTAACCCGGTTGTAGTACAAGCCAACAAGCTTCCTCTGTCCTGCTCCTCCCTCTCCACCCCGCCTTCCCTGGATCTTCCCAGGGGAAGGATTCTGCTTTACGGCTTCTTCTCTGGCAGACGCCATTGGGAAGTTCACTGTCCAGAAATCTGGCAGAGCTGAGGCAGTAGGCGTATGGATGGGTGGGTGGGGAGGAGGCCCTGGGTTGAGGGGCCCTCCCTCTGCCTTTTTCCAATCTGGGGAAGGAGATGTGATCACCCGGAGCTAGGCTGGCAGAGAAGACACCGGTCTGAGCAGGGAGCTGCCCAAAGGGCAGGGATTTGCTTGGGCCATCATGAGAAAGAGCAGTTACCTACAGGGCAGGAAATCTGTCTGTCTGAGACACTGACTGACAGGTGGGGGCTCAGGGGGTGTTCTGCACTGGGGAGAAGGGGGTTGTTAACAGAGCAGAAGCCAGAGCCAGCCAGCACAAGCCACCTCTTCCTGTGTGCCACGGGGGTGTTCAGCCTGTCCACCATCTGCCAGACCTGACTGTCTGCTGTGACCCCCTCCTCACTGCTGCCCCTTGGCCCCGAGCAGACTAGAACGGTGCGGATGGGGTGGGGCAGGGGCGGGAAGGAGAGAAGGGTCCAAACCCTGAATTTGCAAGCTGGTTGGGAGTGGAATTGGAACTCAAAGTCTGCGCTAGGCCCCTCCAGAATAGCTAAGTACAGGTTCCTAGGGAGGGGGGCTGACCCTCATGACCCTCGCCGCCCCCATCACCTGACCAAATCGAAGCCAGAATGGGCAGTGGGGAATCGAGAGGGGGGCGAGGGGGCCCACCGTGGAATTGAAGGGTCCACCATTTTGCTGCATCTCCCCCACTACCGGAACAAAATGGTGGTCCACACTCTCTCTCTCACACACACACACACACACACACACACACACACACACACACACACACACACACACACGCCCACACGCCCACACGCCCACAAGAGGGGAAGGGAGAAGGCTTCTGTATTTAAAAATAAACCCGAATCGACTATTTGCCAGAACTTGACCTCCGTACAGGTCCCTTTCTACACTTCTTGGTTTTTTTAATTGTTTGTTTGTTTTCCAGCTTGGGTCTTAGGGGTGTGTGTGCTCGGTAGTAAAATCGAAAAGTGACTGAACCTGGCAGAGGCCTGACTCGGAAGTAGGACGGTTTGGTAGTGGAGGGAGCCTGGCACAGGGTTGGGGGTGCTCCCTTCCTGGGACTACCGCAGTGTCAGTGTAGGCTATGGATGCCCAGATCCCATTCCCAAGGTTCCCTCCCCTTCAACCTTCCCTCTTTCCTCCACCAGCTTCAAACTCCCTATCCCGGTTCATTCATTCATTCAATCATATTTATTAAGCGCTTACTGTGTGCAGAGCACTGTACTAAATGCTTGGGAAATACAAATTGGCAACATAAAGCGACAGTCCCTACCCAACAGTGGGCTCACATTCTAGAAGAGGAGACAGACAACAAAACAAAACATGTGGACAGGTGTCAAGTAATCAGAATAAATAGAAGTAAAGCTAGATGCACATCATTAACAAAATAAATAGAATAGTAAATATGTACAAGTAAAATAGAGTAATAAATCTGTACAAACATATATACAAGTGCTGTGGGGAGGGGATGGAGGTAAGGCGGGGGGTGGGGAGGAGGTGAGGGAAAGAGGGGCTCAGTCTGGGAAGGCCTGCTGGAAGAGGTGAGCTCTAAGTAGGGCTTTGAAGGGAGGAAGAGCGCTAGCTTGGTGGATGTGCGGAGGGAGGGCATTCCGGGCCAGGGGGAGGACGTGGGCCAGGGGTCGATGGCGGGACAGGCGAAAAGGAGGTACAGTGAGGAGGTTAGCGGCAGAGGAGTGGAGGGTGCAGGCTGGGCTGTAGAAGGAGAGAAGGGAGGTGAGGTAGGAGGGGGCGAGGTGATGGAGAGCCTTGAAGCCGAGAGTGAGGAGTTTTTGCTTGATGCGTAGGTTGACTGGTAGCCACTGGAGATTTTTGAGGAGGGGAGTAACACGCCCTGAGCATTGAATTGGGGTCTTAACCCGTCACCCCCCTCCTCCAGAGTAGATTTTCCTTTTATCATTCCTATTCCTCTGGGTGTCCCCCACCCCCACCCCCAACACACACACACACTCCAATCTTCCTATCCCACCCTGGCTGAAGTCAATGCCTTGGGTGGCTACTCTCTCCCTACCGCCACGAGGCCCATAGGTTATACAGAAGCAGGGAGGGGCTGAGCACAAAATCACCCCTAGCCCCTTCATTCCCACTGCCATTGGCGGACCCAGCAACTTCATGCCTGTCCTCGACATCCCACTACCAAGCTCTGGTGCTTGGGCCAAGGAGATGCGGAGGGGAGACGGAGGTCACTTGGTCTTTCCCTTATTTCCCTCCCTCCTTCCCCCTACCCCCCACCCTCTGCCCTCTCCTCGATGAGGCCTCTCTAGAAAATGGGAGCCTGCATGCGCAGGTTTTGAGATGGGGGTTGCTGAGCCAAGGAGACTCCTAGAGATTCCATTTCACTTACGCACACACTCACACATAAGCGCTCACAAACCCACACGTGCACACTCACAGAAACTTGCATACATAGCCACACTCACACATGCACACATTCACATGCATTAGCATATACATGTACTCACATATATACATACACTTATACCCGCTAGACCGTAAGCTCATTCCCTAGATTATAAGCTTGTTGGTCATGTGTCTGTTTATTGCTATATTGTACTCACCCAAGTTTACTTGGTACAATAGTTAGTACAGTACTTTACACAAAGTAAGCGTTCAATAAGTGTGATTGAATGAACATACAGTCATGTAGATGCACACCTATTCCTGCCTACACTGTCACATACATGAGTAGTCATATAATCATATAATCAATCAATCAATCATATTTATTAAGTGCTTACTGTGTGCAGAGCACTGTACTAAGCGCTTGGGAAGTACAAGTTGGCAACATATAGAGACAGTCCCTACCCAAAAGTGGGCTCACAGTCTAGAAGGGGGAGATAGAGAACAAAACCAAACATATTAACAAAATAAAATAAATAGAATAGATATGTACAAGTAAAATAAATAAATAAATAGAGTAATAAATATGTACAAACATATATACATATATACAGGTGATGTGGGGAAGGGAAGGAGGTAAGACTGTGGGGATGGAGAGGGAGACGAAGGGGAGAGGAAGGAGGGGTAGCATGTACATATAAACATATAATAATAATCATAATTCTGGTAAGTTAAGAACTTACACTGTGCCAGGCACTGTACTAAGCGCTGGGGTGGATACAAGCAAATCAGGTTGGTCACAGTCCCTGTCTCACATGGGACTCACAGTCTCGATCCCCATCCCACAGATGAGGAAACTGAGGCACTGAAGTGAAGTGACCCGCCCAAAGTCACACAGCAGACAAGCGGCAGAGCCAGGACCGGAACACACACACACACACACACACACACACACACACACACACACACACACACATTTACACTGTCACGTGCATCAACTCAAACATACCTCTATATATACACATGATCACATCACACTATCACATTTTATGTATAATAATAGTGATGGTATTTGTTAAGCGCTTAAACATAGTTATGCCCCTATACATGTGCACGTATTTATATCACAGCCAGTCACATATACATACAGACACATCATTCAGTCACATGCACACACACATATACAGTCACATGGAAATACTTATTTTTATGGCACTTACTATGGCACTTACTATGTGCCAAGCTCTGTTCTAAGCGCTGGGGAAGATACATGGTAATCAGGTTGTCCCACAAGGGGCTCACTGTCTAAATCCCCGTTTTACAGATGAGGTAACTGAGGCACAGAGAAGTTAAGCTACTTGCCCAAGGTCACACAGCAGTCAAGAGCCAGAGCCAAGATTCGAACCCACGTCCTCTGATTCCCAGGAACCACGCTGCTTCTCCCATATGCACACACGGGATTTTAAAACCCTCACTCAGTCACTTGCCTGCTATGTCACCTTGGGCAAGTCACTTGCTTTCTCTGTGCCCCAGTTCGCTCACCTGTACAATGGGAATTCAATAGTTGTTTTGGCGGTGGGAGGGGCGGGGGGTTGTTTTTAATAGTATTTGTTAAGCTCTTACTATGTGTGAGGCATTGTACTAAATACTGGGTTAGATCATCAGACCGGAACATAGCCCATCTCCCTCATGGGACTCAGAATTGGCAGAGCTGGGATTAGAACCCAGTGCTCTAATTCCCAGGCCCACGCTCTTTCCACTAGGCAACACTGCTTCTCCTTCCTACTTAAACTGTGAATCTTGGGTTGGACGGTGACTATGTTTGGCCAACTGTTTTGGTTCTATCCTAGTGCTTAGCACACTCCTTATCTCAAAGTAAATGTGTAACAAATATCATGTTATTATTATTGTTATTAGTCACATGTAGAACCAAATACACCACAAGCCTTCTCACACGTTCAGTTAAACACACCTGCCATTAAACTGAAGTAAGTCAGCACATTTTACCGACCGTTTCGTTATCAACGCTACCCGACTCTCCAGGTGTGTGTATATGGATCTGGGTAGTTATGACTGTGCCCTACGAGTGTGTACCATTTATCTCTTGCTCCACAGCTCTAGCAATGGGAGGACCCACCCCCCACCTCGTCCCTGACACCCCCTTAAGTGTCTGGCGGTGGAGCAGCAGCTGTCAAGCTACCGCCGCCTCCAAGCTTGTGTCTCTTGCTTGCCTCTGTGTCTTAGCAGAAATTTCAGCCCCTTTACTCTCTGTGATTTCCTTTATCTGCATATCAGTTTCTGTCTTCCCTGCCCCTTCCCAGCTGAGCGTGGGCTGCCGGATCCACAGGGCAAAATGATCCTAGTCCGGTATTCTCGTGGATTCTTAGTACGGTACTCTGCACACAGTAAGCGCTCAAT
The DNA here is from genome assembly GCF_015852505.1 of Tachyglossus aculeatus. Lineage (NCBI taxonomy): Eukaryota > Metazoa > Chordata > Mammalia > Monotremata > Tachyglossidae > Tachyglossus > Tachyglossus aculeatus. The sequence goes on along the minus strand of NC_052069.1, from coordinate 137,856,860 downwards.
AAATACGACTGGATCAATAAATACGAATGAATGGATGAATTCCCGTGTCCGTCTGGTTGGCCCATCTCCCCTCCCGATTTGGGTTCAGGGTACACGCAGAATGGGTTCTTCGCATGCACGGCAGATGCACGACCAACGTGTGGAAACTCCTCCCGCGTTGGTACGCGCCCTGTGCAGATCCTGTATTCGGGCCCTCTCGGCCGCAGATCGCGAATCATAGACCAGCGTGCGTGTCCCGTGTCCGGGGTTTATTTATTTATCTATTTTGGTGGTATTGACGCCTGTCTACTTGTTTTGTTTTGTTGTCCGTCTCCCCCTTCTAGACCGTGAGCCCGTTGTTGCGTAGGGATTGCCTCTGCCTGTTGCCGAATTGTACTTTCCAAGCGCTTAGTACACAGTAAGCACACAGTAAGCGCTCAATAAATACAATCGACTGACTGAATGAATGAAGTATTAGTGAGTTTCGTGTCTGTCCGGGAGGACTGTTCCAGCGGGGCCTTCGCCCCTGGGCGTGTATCAGTCGCCGGTCAGGTCGTGGGATTCTGGGCTTGTCGGCACGCTCGCTAGTGGTCCGTGTGGGCGAGCTGGCTAGTGTCTGGATCTAACCGGGAATTGTCCGCCCTCCGGAGGGACAGGAGTCCCCCGGGAGGGACGCCTTTCGGACTGGTTCCCGAAAGCCAATTCATTCCGTGGTATTTATTGAGCGCTTATTGTGTGCAGAGCACTACACTAAGCGCTTGAGAGAGTCCAGTAGAACAACCGACACATTCCTGCCCACAACAAGCTGACGTGAGAGTCCAAAGCACGGGTCCTCCCGCTGGAGGGCCTGGAAGTGGGTTCGAATCCCGAAAAGCAAATCCATTCAATCGTGTTTATTGAGCGCTTACCGTGTGCAGAGCACTGTACTAAGCGCTTTGAACCGCAAGGGCCCGCCCACGCTCCGGGCCCTTCCTCCTCCCCGCAGCTCTCGAGAGAACCCTCCCCGGCCACACCACCGGCACAGAGGAAGCGGGCACATATGCGGGAGGCCTTTTGGGAGGGCGGGTGGGTCTGTGAGCGGGCGAGTTCTTGGGTATATAAGTGGGCCAGGGTGCGGGCGGACGCTACGCTTGCTTCGTAGACGTCGTAGGGAGAATAAAAATAACATTTGTAAAGCGCTTACTATGTGCCAGTCACTATACTAGGCGCCGGACACTGTACTAAGCGCTGGATCCGGGGTCGTTCCCACTCCCCAGAGCTTCGCGGAGGTTCTCGGAGATTTTGACCTGGTTTTTAGTTCATTCATTCACTCATTCAGTCGTTTAGATTGAGTGCTTACTGTGTACAAAACACAGTATTCGGCGCTTTGGCGAGTACAGTGTAACAGAGTCACATTCCCTGCCCACAACGACCTTAGAGTTCCTTTGGCAAAATTCACCGGCGCAAATTATCCGGATCTTTGGTGCCTAAAACATTCGCTCGTCGTGGGTTCGTGTCGAATGTTTCCGGCACCAAAATGCGCACCCCCCCCCCCCGCCCCCCGCCCCGGCCTTTCCACTTAAATTATCCGGATGATTGAGACAAAAGTGAGTTTCGAAGGACTGGTCGATCCAGATAATTGGCGAGTTAAGACGCCAATGATCTATATCTAATTATCTATTATCTAATTATAGTAGGCGAGTGTATCACGCCATAGCGGGTTTCTGCTGTGCGACGAGAGTTGAGGCTGATAGGCAGATAATTCAAGGCCCAGGACCTTTTGTTAGAGGAAATAACTTTTTTTTTCCTTTCTGGAAATGAGAAGCAACGTGTCCTAGTGGAAAGAGCATGACCTTGGGAGTCAGAAGAACTGGGTTCTATTCCTGTTTCAGCCAATTGTTTGCTGTGTGACCATGGGCAAATCACTTTACTTCTCTGTGCTTCAACTGTTAAATGGGGATTAAATCCTATTCCCTCCTACCTAGACCGTGAACCCGATGATCCTAGTCCCTCCTACCTAGACCGTGAACCCGGTGCGGGACAGGGACTATGTCCAACCTGACTTCTAGCTACCCCAGCTCTTAGAACAGTGTTCGACACATAGTAAGAGCTTAACCAATACCCCCCCCCCGCGCAAAAAAACCCCTCTCTCTAATCACTTTTCAGGTGATCACTTTTCAACCTCAGGAAGCTGCCAGACCCCTCCTACCCCTGCCCCCACGAAACCGTGGCCTGAGGGATCGCCGAGGAGAAACCTCAGATTGTCTTCCCTGGAATCGTCATTCCGTTCGGGCGTCCGCGCTAGTCCATGTCGAAAAGCCCCGGAAACATGATTTTTTTTCAAAACTTTAGTCTTAAGCTACGTGCATTTCCCCTTGAGCCTCCAAGTAATAATAGTAATAATACGAATTATTAATGATAATAATGAATCAGCGGTATAGCAGAGTGGGTAGAAGCGATCCCTGACCACAAGGAGTTCACAGTCTACAGGAGGAGACAGACGATAAAGTGCTTACCGTGTGCCAAGCGCTGTGTTCAACGCTGGGGCAGATGCAATATAAGCAGGTCGGACACGCCTTGCCCGTTAACCCCTACCTCGTCCCTTCCTCCGTAATAGTCCAGCCCAGGGCCGCCCCCTCCATGGAGCCTCCTTCCACTCACTCTTCCTCCTCCTCCTCTTTTTCCTTTTCACCTTCCTCCACCTTCTCCCCGCTTCCTCCTGCTCTCCCCCATCTCCTCTTCCTTTCCTTCCCCACTTTCTTCTCCTCCTGGCTCCCAGTGGCACCATTCATTCAATCAATCAATCAGTCGTATTTACTGAGCGCTTACTGTGTGCAGAGCACCGTACTAAGCGCTTGGGAAGTACAAGTTGGCAATATATAGAGACGGTCCCTACCCAGCAACGGGCTCAGCGAACCGACCTGGAAGGAAGCCATCCATCCCCACCCCGCCTCACCCCGCTTTCTCCCGCGGACCTCCTAGATGCCAAGGGGACGATCCGGGAGATCGTGCTGCCCAAGGGGCTGGACCTGGACCGGCCCAAGCGGACACGGACCTCGTTCACGGCGGAGCAGCTGTACCGGCTGGAGATGGAGTTCCAGCGGTGCCAGTACGTGGTGGGCCGGGAGCGCACCGAGCTGGCCCGCCAGCTGAACCTCTCCGAGACCCAGGTAAGCGGGCGCCTCACGGGAGAGGGAGGCCCGGCTCGGGAGGACGCAGGCCTGGGGCTCCCGCTCCCTCTCCCGACATCTTCTCTGCATCAGCGGCCCGAGGAGAAGGGGCCGAGGGCAGGACCCCTGGACTCTGCTCAGTTCCTAACTCCTTTGCTGGCCCTCTGAATCCAGCCAGCCCCTGCCCCCGGCCCCTCCTCAGGACCCCTGGGTGCCCCCCCTCAGGACTCCTAGGTGCCCCTGCCTCAGTACTCAGGGTGCCCCCGCTTCAGGACCCCTGGGTGTCCCCGCCTCAGGACCCCTGGGTGCCCCTGCCTCAGTACTCAGGGTGCCCCCACCTCAGGACATCTAGGTTCTCCCGCCTCAAGACCCCGGGTGTCACCGCCTCAGGACTTCTGGGTGTCCCCCGCCTCAGGACCCCTGGGTGCCCCAACTTCAGTGCCTCTGGGTGCCCCCGCCTCAGGACCCCTGGGTGCTCCCGCCTCAGCACCCCGGATGTCCCCTTCTCAGGACCCCTAGGTGCCCCCACCTCAGGACCCCGGGTGTCCCCACCTCAGGACCCCTGAACGCTCCCTCCTCAGGACCCCTGAGCTCCCTCTCTGGGGGCTGGGCAAGTAGAGAAGCAGCATGGCTCAGCGGAAAGAGCACGGGCTTGGGAGTCAGAGGTCATGGATTCTAATCCCGGCTCCGCCACTTATCAGCTGTGTGACTTTGGGAAAGTCACTTCACTTCTCTGTGCCTCAGTTACCTCATCTGTAAAATGGCAATTAAGACTGTGAGCCCCACGTGGGACAACCTGATCACCGTGTATCCCCCCAGAGCTTAGAACAGTGCTTTGCACATAGTAAGTGCTTAACAAATGCCATCATTATTATTATTCTTATCCAGCGGCAGCAGTCCAGCACCTGCTCCCCGGGACCGCACCTCCTGGATGAGGCCGGGCCCCCGACTCCCTCCCCGGTCCCGGAGCCAGGTTCCACGCAGGCCCTGGGGAATTGGGGACCGGGGCGACGCCGACCCGATGCCCCTGAGGTGGGCAGGCTCAGACTTTGCCTCGGGATGCTGGAGCAGCGGGGTGGGGGCGAGGTGGGAACGAGGCCCAGGGAGGGGCGGGGGCGGGGATCTTGGAGCTCCCGGGACCACGGCTCGGACTGTGATGGGGACGAGTGGGAGGAATCAATCAATCAATCAATCGTATTTAGTGAGCGCTTACTGTGTGCAGAGCACTGTACGAAGCGCTTGGGAAGTACAAGTTGGCAACATATAGAGACAGTCCCTACCCGACAGTGGGCTCACAGTCTAGAAGGGGGAGACAGAGAACAAAACCAAACATATTAACAAAATAAAATAAATAGAATAGATATGTACAAGTAAAATAAATAAATAGAGTAATAAATATGTACAAACATATATACATATATACAGGTGCTGTGGGGAAGGGAAGGAGGTAAGACGGGGGGTGGGGGAGGAAGTCTCTGCAGGGACCACACCTATTTCCCAGCCGGGGCCCGGGGGACCAGATGGCCGGAGGGGGGCGGGGGGGGGAACCCAGCCATACTTTCATTCACTCATTCATTCAATCGTATTTATTGAGCGCTTACTGTGTGCAGAGCACTGTACTAAGCGCTTGGGAAGTACAATTCAGCAATAAAGAGAGACAATCCCTGCCCACACTTTCCCTAGTGAGACTGCATTTTCGCACCTAGTCATCGCTCGCTGCGTCTCCCCCTCCTCTGGATCCCGAGGGACTCTAAGGCGGAGGAGGGAGGGAGGCAGGCGAGTGGGGCCCGGGCATCATGAAGCCTGGAGCAAGATAAATCTCCACCCGCAGTGGATGAGGGAGAGCGGGGTGACAAGAGGAGAAAGGGGCGGAGCAAGATGGGAAGAGTGACCCCGCCGCGTTAACAGCTCCCCGGGAGGGGGATCTGATCCTTTCGGCTGAACCAGCGGCAGCCAAGGGTGTCAAAAAGCATCCCCTGACGCTCTGCTCAGGGCCTCTGGGTATTCCCGCCTCAGGATCCCTGGGTGCCCTCGCCTCAAGACTTCGGGGTGCCCCCGCCTCAGGACCCCTGGGTGTCCCTGCCTCAGTACTCAGGGTGCCCCCTCTCTGGGCGGGGGAGGTTGGGCCGGAAAGAGGAAGGCCGAGTCCGTTCCCAGACCTCATCTAACGCTGACCCATCAAACCGTGAAATCACCAGCTTCTGGACGACTTTGACTTTCAGACTCTTTCTTCTCCTCTCCAACCCCCTTCACAAACACAGTCACCTCATTTAGCGATTATGGAGGCAAATGTACCGTCTTTCCTTTCCCTCCCTTCCCCCTCGCTGTCAACCATCCCTACTGAAAAACAAATGAATCGCCCCGGGCCGGGAATCAGGAGACCCGGGTTCTGGTCTTGTTTCTGCCCCCTGTGTGACCTCAGGAAGGTCCCTTAACTTCTCTGAGCCCCCACTCCCTCCCTTCTCCCGGAGGAAAACACACACGTGCGCACACACACACACACACACACACACACACGCACACACGCACACGTCACTCCGCGCTTGCCGCGTCTCTGCCCTGCAGAGGAAATGCACTGGAATAAAAATTGTTCTGAGGTGTGAACTATTGCTTAAACCCATGAATCATCCATAAATCACCAAGGCGCGCGCGTGTGTGCGCGTGGCCGGGTATGCATATACCCGTTAGACCAGGGTTCCCCAAAAGTAATTATAGGGGGGAATTCAGTTGCAAAAACCTGCTTTTCTCCTGAATTAGGTAACTGACTCTCTCTTGCTCCGACTACACCGAGTGTGTGATCCAGATGATTGCTGACCCCTGCATTCCCGAGCCACTTGGGGCAGGATCCAGCTTGGACGGTGCAGCTCCCCATTGGTCCCTTCTTTCTCCCTCCCTCCTTCCCTACCTTCCTCCCCGTCTTCCTCTCTCCCTCTCTCCCTCGCTCCTTCCCCAATCTGGCTTCACCCATCTCCTGCCGTCCGGGCCGCTGGGGGCTCGGCGTGGGGGAGGAGGGGGCCGGCAGGGGGCCGGCAGGGGGCAGCAGGGGGCAGCAGGGGGCTCAGTGATAAGGGGCCGGGGCGCCCCCTGCCGGATGGCCCTGCTGCCCGGGAGACGCTGCGCCGTTGGGCCCAAGCACTTAGTCCAGTGCTCTGCACACAGTGAGCGCTCAATAAGTACGATTGAATGAATGAATGAATTCAGTCAGTCAGTCATTCAATCGCATTTAGTGAGCGCTTACTTGGTGATGACGATGATGACATCTGTATATATGCATATATGTTTGTAAATATTTATTACTCTATTTATTATTTTACTAGTACATATTTATTCTATTTATTTTATTTTGTTAATATGTTTTGTTTTGTGGTCTGTCTCCCCCTGCTAGACTGTGAGCCCGCTGTTGGGTAGGGACCGTCTCTAGATGTTGCCAACCTGGACTTCTCAAGCGCTTACTACAGTGCTCTGCACACAGTAAGTGCTCAATAATGTATCTATGTTTGTACATATTTATTACTCTATTTTACTCGTACATATTTATTCTATTTATTTTATTTTGTTAATATGTTCTGTTTTCTTTTCCGTCTCCCCCTTTTAGACTGTGAGCCCACTGTTGGGTAGGGACCGTCTCTTGATGTTGCCAACCTGGACTTCTCAAGCGCTTAGTACGGTGCTCTGCACACAGTAAGCGCTCAATAATGTATTTAGGTTTGTACATATTTATTACTCTATTTCACTTGTACATATTTATTCTATTTATTTTATTTTGTTAATATGTTCTGTTTTCTTGTCCGTCTCCCCCTTTTAGACTGTGAGCCCACTGTTGGGTAGGGACCATCTCTAGATGTTGCCAACTTGGACTTCCCAAGCGCTTAGTACAGTGCTCTGCACACAGTAAGCGCTCAATAAATACGATTGAATGAATCAACGCGCACTCTCAGCCCCACGCCAGCTTTCCCATTACCGTAATTACTGTTTGGGAACAGCTGCATGGTGGGGCACTTTCTCCCCTGGGCCCAGCTGGCTGGCCTCCTGGCTCCCCGCGCTCCCATCCATCCATCCATCCAATCATCCATCCATCCATTCATTCGTATTTATTGAGCACTTACTGTGTGCTGAACACTGTATTAAGTGCTTGGAAAGTACAATCTGGCAACATATAGAGACGATCCCTACCCAACAACAAGATCACAGTCTAGAAGGGGAAGACAGACAGAGAAGGGGGAGGAAGACAGAGAAGGGGGTCCCCAGCCCCTGCCCTGCCAACCCCAGGCCGGCCCTTGGGGTGGGAGAGCGGGGGGATGATGGATGAAGAGTGTGGCCAACCACTTCTCATCCTGCTGTTTCTATCAAGTCCGAGGGCCACTGATGCCAAGAATGTCTTATCTGCAAATCCCCTTGCAGTGGATGGAGTCCCCCTTATGTATTTCTGGATCATCCTCCAGGCCCACTATGGCCCTGTCCCAGATGGAACCCAGGTGACCATGACTCCAGTCTGCCCTTCCAAGCTTAACAGGGAGGGCCACAGGGCTGGGGGGTCCAGGAAAGGGGATCCTCCCAAGGGTGGGGCCTCCTCCTCCTCCTTCTCCTCCTCCTCTTCAAAAATAGGTTAAGCTGAATCCTCCAGAAAAGTGTGTCTGGCTGGAAGGTCAGGAGGCCTGGTAGTAGTAGTAGTACTAGTAGTAATAGTGATGGTAGTAGTAGCAATAATAATAATTGTGGTCTTTTTAAGCACTTACTGTGTACCAGGCACTATATTAAGCACTGGGGTGGATACCAGCAAATTGGTTTGGACACAGTCCTTGTTCCACACTGGGCTCACAGTCTCAATCCCTATTTTACAGATAAGATAACTGAGGTACAGAGAAGTGAAGCGACTTACCCAAGGTCACACAGCAGACAGGTGGAAGAGCTGGGATTAGAATCCATGACCTTCTGACTCTTAGGCCCATGCTCTACACTATGCTGCTATAGTAGTAGTAGTAGTAGTAGTAGTAGTAGTAGTAGTAGTAGTAGTAGTAGTAGTAGTAGTATAGTAGTATTTATTATTTGCCCTGGAACAGGCAACAGAAGGAGGTGTAGAGTCACGGTCCCTGGAGATCTTTGGCCATAGGATAGGATGAACTGCCCACTAGAATGTAAACCCCTTGGGAGCAGGGACCACGTTTACCAACTGCAGTATTGTACTCCCCTAAGCCCTTAGTACAGCACTCTGCACACAGTAAGCGCTCCGTAAATACCACTGGCTGACTGACTGAGTGACTGAAGTGTCAGGAGTGTCATTCATCATCCTCAACAGGAGACTCCATCATCACTGAGTACAGGGACAAGTACAGGGAATCAACCTGGCTACAGATGATATGAAACAAAAGTAAACAGCTAATCAAATAAGCATTCCTTAGCCTGGAGACAGGGTACAGGCCCTGAAGGGACACTTCTGGTTTTAGAGGGGAAAACTAAGGCCCAGAGAAGGAAAAAGAGTGTAAGTTCCTAGAAGACAGGGACTATCTCTAGCAAACTTTGAACAACACCCAGCCTAGAACGATACAGATAGACCCCTAGTAAACATTGTAGATGATGAAAGGGAGGGCTTTGCTTCCGTGAACTCTGGCCCTGGGGAGGAGGAAGGCGGGGACTGTAAGTTCCTTGTGGGCAGGGAAAACGTTTACCAACTCTGTTGTATTGTACTCTCCCAGGTGCTTAGTACAGTGCTGTGCACATAGTGAGCACCCAATAAGTACCATAGATTAGCTCCCTCTGGGCAAGGAATATGTCCACCAACACTATTATATTTTACTCTCCCTAGAGTTTAGTACAGTGTTCTGCCCACATAGGCACCTAATAAATACCACTGATTGATTGATTCTGTCAGAGCCCCCTGTGGGACAGGAACTCTATCTGATCTGATTATCTTGTATCTACCCCAGTGCCCAATACAGTGTTTGGCACGTAATAAATGCTTAACAAATAGAAAAATGATTATTACCTTTATCGTTATTATTCTTATCAGCCAGTGGTTTGGTGGGGCCTATGTGAGTTCCTTTCCTAGGAAGAGCCAGCAGAGGGAGCTCAAAGAAACAGCAGGGTTTCTGAGAGGAGGAGCTCACCTCCCTGTTCCTAGGGGACCTCCAGCTCCCGTTCATCCTCCACTAATTGGCCGCTTTGTGTGGGAATTCGAATTCACAACCCAGATTTGCCTGTTGGGGGCTGAGCCCCAGATCGCAGGGGCCTGGGTCCCAGAGGGGAGGCCGGGTGCGGGGAGGCAGCCCCCTGGAAACTCAGGTGGTGCACTGACTGCAAATCCTAACTAGAAGGCGACCATAATCATAAGAACTGTGGTATTTGCTAAGTGCGTACTATATGCTGTACGAAGTGGGTGTAGATACAAGATAATCAGGTCCCACAGTCTAAGAAGGAGAGAGAACAGGATTGAATCCCCATTTTGTAGATGAGGCACAGAGAAGTTAAGTGAGTCACCCAAGGTCAAACAGCTGGCAGATGCCAGAGTTGGGATTAGAACCCAGGTCCTCTGACTTCTAACCCCATGTTTTTTCCACTAGGCCACACTGCTTCGTGCTGGGTGACTTGGTGGGCCTGCTGCCCCTTTCTGGGGCAAGGTGACCCACTTGAAAGATAGAAGAAATTACATATTCCGGGATTCCTCAGTGAGCCCGGGTGAGGGGTGGGGGGCTTTAGCTGGCCCCCTCTTAGCTATTTCCTTTTCGGTGGTTTCCTCTCATCTACACCCCAGCCTCCCCTGCCACCCAGTCCCTCCAATCATTCCCCGCAACCCTTCCTCTTCAGAATCAATCACGGCATGTACTGAACACTTACTAAATGCAGAGCACTGTACTCAGTTCTTGTGGGGGAACAAATTAACAGAATGGATAGAAATGATTCCTGCCCACAGAGAGCTTACAGTTTAGCAAGAGTTTGGAGTTAGGCTAAATGTGAGGGTGAGAGAGAGTGTGTGTGTTTGTGTGTATGTGGGTGTGTGGGTGTGTGCGCACAAGTATGTCTATGCATGTGTGTGAGGGATTGTACACAAATTTAAGACAGCTTGTTCTCTTCCTATGCAGGAGAGGAGAGTTGGGCATAAAGTGATTATTAGATTTTAATTTCTCAGATAAACCTGGGTGAGCCAAGATCATCATAACACCCTCAGGTGAAGATTAAATCCTCTGGGTTATGTGATAGGTCTGGTCTCCATAGTCTCACCTTTGAGCTGCAACCTGGCCTGGAATCTGGAATTAAACACCTAATGGGGTTTGGATGGGGCCACCTAAACCTCTGGCTTTGCTTGTTGTTATTATATGCTCTATTAAAAATAACAATCATGTCACCTATGCCCAGACCTCATCTTCCCCATCCTAGGCCTCTGTGCCCAGAGGCTAGTGCCTGGTTCCAGCTACTCTCAGCCTCAGAAGCTGAACCTCCAAGTCCCCATCCGGCTCCCTGGCTCACTGGAGAGGAGAGGGAGGACTGGGGCATGTCCCAGCACCTCTCCAACTGAACTCCCTCCAGGCTAATCCTTGCCCCCTGCTTGCCTGGGTTGCACATTATCCCAGTGTTTGATGGCATCTATATTTATCTAAACTCCAGACCTGCATCACACTCAACCTCAGAGCCTGCTAGGGTTGTCACTGGGCTGGGCTTCTGTGAGCAGTTTGGGCTAGGTGTTGGGGGAGGGAGACCTAGAGCCGCACTGTCACTCTGATTCATTCAATTGTATTTATTGAGCACTTACTGTGTGCAAAGCACTGTACTAAGCACTTGGGAGAGTACAATATAACTGATGGGGGAGACAGCACAAATACACACACACACAAACACACAGGGTACTGGGTGTTGGAGGACAGAGGGCGGCTGGAGAGGGAAGCTGGTGCAATCAGTGGGTGATCAATTAATCAACTGATCGATCAATCCATCAGATTTATTGAGTGCTTACTGTGTGCAGAGCACTATAGTAACACCTGGGAGAGTATAACAGAGTTGGTAGTCACGTTCCCTGCCCACAATGAATGTGCAGTCTACAGGAATATACAGTCATTAATTTAAGCAAATAAATTATGGATATGAACATAAGTGCTCGGTAAGACTGAGGGAGAGGTGAATAAAGGGTGCAAGTGAATCCCGGCACCAAGTGCAAGGGTGATCCTGGAGAAAGTTGGAACTAAGAGCTGATCCTTAGCCTGTTGCCCCCGGAGGCCCATGCTGGTGTATGTCTAAGGGCTACTAGGAGCCATGGTGACTGCCCAGAACACCCTGACGTAACTGGCTGGAATGATTGAAGGCACAGAGATAAAGAGACACTGAGAGACAGAGAGCGGGGGAAGGGAGAAAGAGTGTGGAGTGTGTACTGGCCTCAGGCCCAGGCACACGGGACTGATGAAGGGCTGGGGACCCAGGGCTGGTAGGATTGGGGTGGGGGGGGGGTCCAGGGCAGGGGGAGGTGGCTCAACAGGTGAGCTGAGGAGCCGTTTGCCATTGGCTATTTAACATAACGTGTTCCTCTCCTTCCCTCTCTCCCTTTTCCCTTCCACCTCTCTGACCCTCCCCTTGCTTCTCACTTTCTCCTTTGTTTCTCCCTCTTTCTCCTTCTTTTTCTCACTCTGAACTCATCTCTATCCTGCTCTGCCTCTTCCTCCAACCCCTCTCTCCCCACTCCCCTTTCCTCCCCATCCCTTCCTCTGTTCTGTCCCTCCTCCCACCATTCTGTCCCTGCTTCTCCTCTTCCTTTCCATCCCTGCTTCTCCCCTCTCTGCCTCGGGTACCGCATCCCGCCCCAGGTCAAGGTCTGGTTCCAGAATCGCCGCACCAAGCAGAAGAAGGACCAGAGCCGGGACGCCGAAAAGCAGCACCCGTCCTCCGCCTCCGAGTCCTTCGCCACTTGCAATATCTTACGACTGTTGGAACAGGGAAGGCTTCTGGCCGTGCCAGGGGCTTCCGGCCTCCTCTCCCTGGCCTCCCCTTCGTTGGGCTCCCCTGCCAGCAACGGGGCGCCCGTTGGGACCTCCTCTCCAGGCCTCGGAGGTGCGGGGGGAGGAGGCAGTCCACCACGGGTTAGGGGCTCCTTTGGTCTCCAGGGATCCCCGTTGGCCTCCGTGGCATCTCCTCGGCACCCGACGCCCCTCTGCTTCACCCCCTTCCGTGATTTGCCCAGCGGCTATGGACTGGGCAGCTCGGCTTTCGAGCCCTATAACCGGCTGGACAAGAAGGATAGTGCTCTGGTCAGCAAGAAACCCAACACTTAAATTAACTGCCCCCACCACCACACTGTGCCTCACCTTTCCCCCACCCCCTAACATGGGACCCCCCCCCCCCCAAAGCTCCATGCTTCCTGCCTGAATTAAGAGAGAGGACCTAAGTGGGAGTTGTGGACCCCTGGCTCTCTCTGTCTCCATCTCTGTCTCCCTCTCTCTCTGTCATTCACTGTCTCGCTGTCTCTCCCTGTCCTCCCTCTTGGCCACCAGAAGCTCAGAGACTCTCAACCCAAAGTCCAAGTGGTTTGTGTGTGGATGTGGTTTGTGTGTGGATGTGTGTGTGTGTGTGTGTGTGTGTGTGTGTGTTTCTTTCATGGAAATAAAAAAAAAAGACAGAAACTAAAAGTTGCTCCTCCCTGGACCCACAGAAGGAGTTTAGGGGGATCCCTTGAGGAGCCAGGACTGTGGAGACTCCTGGGCTGTACTGAGCTGTGCTGGGGTCAGTTATCTGGGATGGAAAGGGAGGGGCTGCTTCTCTTGACTTTTGTAGATTATGGTTTGATCTAAGGCAGAAACTTGAGTTAGTATTGCACACACACATATTCACCTATACACAACCTTATACATACACATGCAGGTACCCACATGTGCTTTCAAACACACACACACACACACATACAAATCCCTAGATCTATCCACACCCCAGTCATCATCCCTGTCATCAGAGTTTATTAAGTGCTGCTTTGTGCTAAATCCTGGACTGAACTGCGAGATATTAAAAAAGAAGATAAAAATGCCACCTCACCCCTCGCCTCCCAAGCGGATCCCCATGGACCCCCCTCAGTGGCAGGTCTTAACTGTCACGGGATGTGAGCCCCACAGTGAGCACTTGGCCCTTGGACAATACAATCCCAGGAAAAGACCAGTCCCTGTTCAGGAAGGTATTCCAATCTAACGGGAAAGACAGGAAGGAGTTGCTGTTTAAGAGTCTCTGCTCTGGTCCTGACTATCCTCCTGCTGGTCTACCTGCTGCTGCTGCTGTGGTAGTTGCTTCTCCTTTCTCTTGCTGCTGCACCTGCAGCTCTCAGCCATACCTGGCCAGGCTACATCCTTTGAGATTGTGCTTTACTGGATACTTAAAACATCTGTTCTGCCCTTCCTCCCAGCCTGGATGCCATCAGCACTGTTTGAAGAACACTGTTCTGGGAGCTTGGGAGCATGTCCTATAAGTAGATGGCATGGTCCCCTGCCTTTGAGATGCTCCAGGCTAATGGGAGAGATCAGCAGGGAGATAGCACACAAGGCTGGGGAGCTCCGAGTCCTGGGTTCTTGGGGTTGCTCCTCTCCCGCCATTTGGGGCTGAAGATGACTCAAGGGAGACACTAGCAAAACCCCTCGAGGAGCCGGATCTGATAGTGGTTGGCGATAGGTACAGACCTCATAGCTGTAGAAAAATGGCGGGGAATACAATCCATGCTTTTCAGGAGCCTACTCACACAGATATACAGATCATAGGCTTGGGGTTCAGAAGAACCTGGGTTCTAATCCTGGCTCCGCCACTAATCTGCTGTGCGACCTCGGGCAAATCACTTAAATTCTCTGTGCCTCAGTTACCTCATCTATAAAATGGAAATGAAGACCGTGAACCCCATGTAGGACATGGACTGTGCCCAACCTGATAAGCTTGTATCTACCTCAGTGCTTAGTACAGTGTCTGGCACATAGTAATAACAATAATAATAATAATAATATTTGTTAAGTGCTTGCTTTGCACTAAGCGCTGGGGTAGACACAAGTTAATCAGGTTGGACACAGTCCCTTTCCCCCGTGGGGCTCACAGTCTTAATCCCCATTTTGCAGATGAGGTAACAGGCACAGAGAAGTGAAGTAACTTGCCCAAGGTCACACAGCAGACAAGTGACAGAGCCAGGATTAGAAACCACAAACTCTGATTCCCAAGCCTGTGCTCTTTCCACCAGGAAGACCAGGAAGGTGGTGGCCAAAGAGCTGGGGACCGGGGTGAGAAGGAATGAGGTGCAGATCGGGGCTGAGGGCCGCTATTTCCATTCTATCAAGCAGCAGCAAGACTTAGCCCATAGAGCCCGGGCCTGGGATTCAGAGGCCCCGGGTTCTAATCCCAATTTGTCTGCTGTGAGACTTCGGACAAACCATCTAACATCTCAATACCTCACTTTCCTTATCCGTAAAATGTTCTCTCTCCTATTTTAGACGGTGAAAACCATGTGGGACAGGGATAGTGTCACACGTGGGACAGGAATAGTGTCAGATCTGTTTTTCTTGTATCCACCACAACATTTAGTGCAGTGCTTAACAAATACTACTACTGTTACATTCTCTAAAGGTAAGGCGAAGAACCACAGGGGCTGAAGGAGGATGGGGCTGGGAGTTGGGCAGTAGGGCGAGACCCCTCCCTCTGGACAGAAACAATAGCCCCCCGCCCCCCCAGCCCTTCCTAAGTTTACGGTCAACAGTTGGGGCTGGGCAAGGCGGAGCCGGGCTTGGCGGAGAGCCAGGCCCGGCAGAGCCTGGGGGGGCAGGCAGGGTCGGCTCCCACCAGTTCTTGCTGGGGCTGTAGAGGATAAGAGCGGCTGGCCAGCCCAGCTCCCCTGTGCTGCTGAGAGGTGAGGCGGAGATGATCACCACACTGGAGGGTAGGGTGAGTGGGGAGCAGGTGGCCAGGGCCGTGGCCCGGGACCACGCACAGGCTGTGACCAGGAACTATATCACCAATCCTCGCATCAGTGAGTACCGTAGCTATGGGGTGGGGGCGGGGGCCAGGGACGGGGGGAGCCACCCCGTGCCCACTGCAGGGGGGGAGCCGCAGAGCCCCCTTCTCCATCTGGGATGCGGGAAAAGGGAGGGTCTGCAGCGCTGGAGCAGTGAGGATTGTGGGGGTTCGAATTGAGATTTTATCCCCCAGGACTAGTCAGAAACACTGGGGGTGGGGGTGGGAGCTGGGATCTCACCACACCAGGGTCTCGGCCCCATAGCGCCCCTCAAGGGGTGGGAACAGGGTCCCCTACTTTTACTTCTGCCTCTAGAGTCGGGATTAAAGCCCACGATCTTATGACTCCCAGATCCAAACTCTGCCACTCGTCTGCTGTGTGACCTTGGTCAAGTCACTTCATTTCTCTGGACCTCAGTTCCCTCATCTGTAGAATGGGGATTGAGACTGTGAGCCCCACGTGGGACAGGGACTGTGTCCAACCTGATTTGCTTAGATCTACACCAGCGCTTAATACAGTGCCTAGCACAAAGTAAGTGTTTAACAAATACCATAATAATTATTATTATTATGAGCGGAATCTTCCCTCCCCTGCCTCTTACCAAGTTACCCAGTGCTCTGGGAGAGACAGAGGGAGCCAGGATTGCCCCTGAGCAGGATGGGGAAGTGGAAACATACCTACCAGCACATTGGATGAATGGACCTGTATGGGACTATGGATGTGCATGGATGAGGGTGACCACACATGTGTAGGCTGGTGTGCCTAATGGTCTGCACACTTACATAGGCACACACATATATGGACAAGTGGGCACAAAGGTGGGGGACACACAGCTATGAACACACATGTGCAGACAGGTGTATACTCTGGATGTGAACAGTGCCTTGCACTTAGTAAGCGCTTAACAAATACCATCATCATCATCATCATCATCATGTGTAGCAGGAAGTGTACATAGAAGTGTGTATATGTATGTGGCTGTCCATTTTCCCCCAATATATGGATCTTGTGAAGTTGTGGGTAATGCCCAATAACAAAGACAAATGCATTTTCTCAGCATTGCCCCAAGAACAGCAGAATGAAGTGGGGGCCTGTGAGGGAGAGACCCTCCCTCCACCTCTCCAACCCTTTCCCCTGCTCCACTTTGCCCAAGGTCACTCTCTCCGGCCAATCTCTGGTTGGGGCTCGGCATTCTCTCTCTCTCTCTCTCTCTCTCTCTGAAGCCACCCCCTGCCTCCCAGTTGCCCCAGCTTTCTGCTCAGGAATGAATAGATGGGTTCCACTCTGCAGCCCTGCCCCCTCATTCCTCCCCAGCCTACCTTCATACCATGCCCTAGGGCTTGATTTCTAAATAGGCTGTGTGCCAGAGAAAGCATGTAGCTCAGGTTGGGTTGGGGTGAGGGGGGAGAATAATGACAGTAATTGAGGTATTTGTTAATTGTTTACTATATGCCAGGCACAGTACTAAGCAATGGGGTAGATACAAGGTAATCAGGTCCCATATGGGGCTCACAGTCTAAGTAGGAGGGTGGACAGCTATCGAATTCCCATTTTACTGATGCGGACATAGGTACTGAGAAGCTAAATGATATCTCAAGGTCACCCAGTAGGCAAGCGGCAGAGCCAGTATTAGAATCCAGGTCTTCGGATTCCCAGTCATTCATTCAATCGCGTTTATTGAGTGCTTTCTGCATGTAGAGCACTGTACTAAGCGCTTGGGAGAACAGATACAATGAGACCAAAGTGAGCTTCTGCTTCTTTTACTGAGGTATACTGCTCCAAACAGAGGTGACCCTTGAATTTGTTTAGAACCTTTATTTTTCCAAGTGCCTTGGCAACAATTATTTCAGTTTATCCTCCCAACATCCCTGTGAGGTAGGGAGAGGGAATTTTGCTGATAAGGAAGCTGAGGCACACTTACCCAAAGTTACCCAGCAAGTGAGTTACCGAGTTGGGAGTTTAGGAATAGAAGCCAAGATGCCTTTTTCAGGGATTTGGAGGATATGGGGCCCCAGAAGACACTGTGGCCTTTGACCATTTGCCAGTTGGGTGATCTTGAGGTGTCACTTAGCTTCTCTGTACCTGTTTCCTCATCAGTTAAATAGGGATTTAATCCCTGTCTTCCCTCCCCCTTCAGGCTGTGAGCTCCATGTGTGGCAGGGACAGTGTCTGACCTAATTATCTTTCAGGGAAATCCCCATGAATTGGCACCATTAAGTCTTGGGTCTAGCAAGCCCTGAACCACTAAGTTCAAAGGGCTTCCCGACTGCCATCTAAGTGGCCCCCATGATGTCTCTCAGGAAGTGCAGGGACTGGACAGAAGGAAAAACTGAGGCCCAGAGAGTTTAAGAACTGACTCAAGGTCACACAACAGCCGCATTGAGAACTACAGAAGGGTTGATGTCACCTTCCAGCTCAGAGTCATTCCCGTCGGTCCACACTGCCTCTTCCTGCCTCCAGCTCACCTCTCTTGGACCTGTTTTTTTTTTCTATTTGGTGCTTTTATTGCCAAAGCACTTAACATTAGTGATTTTAATTTGCTCCCTGAGATGCCCTTGCGAAGTAGGGTTCAGGTATTACAATCACCATTATACAGATGGGGAGGTTAAGTGGCTTGCCCCATGTCACACAGAGCTTGGCTCTCTGTCCCTCCTCTCTCTATCATCTGTGGCCTTCAAGCCTCCTGCTCTGACAATTAGGACTCTTGGCAGGAGGTCGGGCTGTCCTGGGGGTCCTGGAGGCATCCCCCCTTCTGTCTCCTCATTCAATCTCCAGATCTAGGAAGGTACATGGGAGGAGCCATGGGGAGCACTTGTGCTCCATTTCCCTAAGCAGGACAAGTAGGAACTGCTCCTCGGATTGCAACAGGATGGAGTCAGGCTAGACTAGTTGGGAACAGTTCCAATCTGCTTCCGGAATGGGAATGAAGGAGTCTGTGGAGCCCCTGCCTTTGGAGATTAGGGCTTTGGGTCTGTTTTTTAAGTCAAGTGGGTAACCTTCTTTAAAGGACAGTTGAGGACGCTCTTGCACGGTGACAGGGGGATGAAAAATATGGCATCTTAGACTCAAGAGTTCTGAGGAAAGTCAAGTCCTGATGCTTGTTTTCTGCCCCCAGCCTCCTCCTCCTCTCAGCCCCTCTCCCCTGCACTCAACCGGTTCTCCCTTTGACAACTTTATTTACTGACAACAGCACTGAGGGCCCAGCAGAGGTGAAGACAAGGTCGGAGGCTTTCCACTCCCCTTAGAACAGCCTTTTGGAATCCCTCTCTCTGAGGCATGACTGCCTGGTGCCCAGAAAAGGGACGTCACCCACCCACCCCAGGAGGCTCAGAGGGCTCCCCTTTCCCACCTCTGTCTGCTGCAGAGCCGGGATGAACCCCAAGAGATCGAATGAGAGAGGATTTCAAAAGGCGAGGGATCGGGTGGGAGTGGGTCGCTGGCCCCGTTCGTCTCGAGCCCCAGAAAGCGGGAAGGGGAGGGTGGAGAGCAGTGGAGAGTTTGAGCTGGGTCCTGGGGGTGTGTGGAGAGAAAACCCCTTCCTGATGTGGGGCTGACTGGCAGATGACAGGGGTGATCCTGGGATTTTACTAAATGTGCCTAATATTGGGGTTATGTCATGCAAATTATTCAGGGTGTGCTCAGAAACCCATGGAGGGTTAATAATTAATTAATAATAATAATAATAATAATGGTATTTGCTAAGCGCTTAACTCCATGCCAAGCACTGTTCTAAGTGCTGGGGTAGATAACAAGGTAATCAGGTTGTCCTACATAAATAATAATAATAATAATAATAATAATGATGGCATTTGTTAAGCACTTACTATGTGTAGAGCACTGTTCTAAGAGCTGGGGGGATACAAGGTGATCAAGTTGTCCCACATGGGGCTCACAGTCTTAATCCCCATTTTACAGATGAGGTAACTGAGGCTCAGAGAAGTTAAGTGACTTGCCCAAGGTCATCACACAGCAGACCTGTGGTGGAGTTGGAATTAGAACCCATGACCTCTGACTCCCAAGCCCGTGCTCTTCCTCCCCCACCCCCCCAAGCCATGCTGCTTCTCTGGGGCTCACAGTCTTAATCCCCATTTTGCAAATTAGGTCACTGAGGCAAAGAGAAGCTAGGTGACTTGCCCAAGATCACACAGCAGATAAGTGGCAGAGCCAGGATTAGAACCCATATCCTCTGACTCCCAAGCCATGCTCTGCCCACTAAGCCATGTTGCTTCTGGTACCCGGCCCCAGACCAGAAAGAGCACATGGTTCCCAGGGCTCAGCCCTGGGTGGGCTCCCCATGCTGACCCGGGCAGCACGAGATCCCCGTTCCCTCCCCGGTGGGCTAGCCAGTGTGAGCCCTGGACAGAGCCCCTTGTTTGTAGGTATAATATTTGCATAAAAATGGCCTGGCCCCCTTCCCCTGTCCCCTTAACCAGCCGGGTCCAGACTCAAGAAGCAACCCCACCTCCCTCACACCATTCCAGGCATTTCTGATCTCCCCAATGTCAGCTGCCCAGACAGAGCCTCTAACAGAGGCCACCCCTAGTCTCCCCATAATAATACTAATGTTGGTATTTGTTAAGCGCTTATTGTGTGCCGAGCACTGTTCTAAGCACTGGGGTAGATACAGGGAAATCAGGTGATCCCACCTGGGGATCACAGCCTCAATCCCCACGTACCACCCCCGGCACTTCCCCATCCCCTACCCACTCCTAGATTCCCCTCCACACCCCTGTACCCTTTCACACTCTCCCCCACACCCCTAGCTCCTCTGGGAGACTAGCCTCTGGAGGCCTGTGACCATTGCTCTGGCCACACAAGCTCTCAGGGCCCCAGAGTCGGGGTAATCCTCCGTCTGACTTTCCCCAAATCTCCCCCTTCCTCAGCTTCAGACTTCCCCGCTCTCCGGCCCCATCCCCAGTGCCCTCCACTCTTCCCCCGGCCCCCGCTTTACGCTTGGGCACCCGCCTTTCTCCGCCGGCCCTCACATGATCTCGCAGGTGTGGCTGGGAAGTTGGGGTCGCCTGCGCTAATTAGTAGCTTGGTGGGGGAGCCCCCCCGCTGGGCCTTTGACCAGGGAGCGGGTGGGGGAGGAGCAGGAGGGCTCCGAAGGCTGAGGCCCCGGGCACAAACTGACACACTGGACAATGCGCAGGTTACACAAGAGATGGGGGGAGGAGGGAGTGGGCTGGGGGAAGGAGCACCGCAAGGGACTGTCTGAAAACCACCAAGAAGAAACTGCAGGCAGGGGGCTGGACCAAATGACCCCACTAGGCTCTTCCCAGCCCAAGAATTCTGGAACTTGGGGCCAAACTGGAAACGAGAGAGCCCATAGCCCAGTCCTGGGGACCGGAGAGGACAGAAAAGAGATAACTGAACAAGGTGTGGGGGAAAGGGAAAGAGGGGGGTGAGACAGACAGACAGACAGACAGACAGAAGGACAAGCAGAGACAGAGACAGAGAGAGCTGTCTCTCCTCGGTCTCCCCCACTGGATGGTCAGCCTTTCCAGGGCAGGCACCTTGTCCCTCATATAGCTGAACTGTAGTGGCAGGGCTTCAGGGGCAGATCCAGGAGACCGGAACCCCCACTTAGGGAAGGGGTTATAAACCTGTATATATGTATATGTGTTTGTACATTTTTATTACTCTATTTTACTTGTACATATTAATTCTATTTATTGTATTTTGTTCATATGTTTTGTTGTCTGTCTCCCCCTTCTAGACTGTGAGCCAGCTATTGGGTAGGCACCATCTCTATATGTTGCCAACTTGTACTTCCCAAGCGCTTAGTACAGTGCTCTGCACACAGTGAGTGCTCAATAAATACAATTGAATGAATGAATAAAAGTTGGGAGAGGGGAGTCCTGATTCCCAGTCTAGAGGAATCAGGCAGGCAGAAGTTTGTATGAGGGAAAAGGCAGGATCCTTGCCCTCGAAGGGTTGGCAAACTGGTGGGAAAAACAGGATACACACACACACACACGCATCCCAGCTCCCAGAAACTTTGAGGAGTTCAGGTTATAAGCTGGATCAGCAATCATCAGTTATTCTAAGAATAGGGGGTGAGAGAGAAGGGAGGGGTTCCCCAGTCTATGAGGGGGGTCCCCCTCTCCCATTCCTTCACAGACCAGAAGACCTGAGGGGGCACACCCCTAGACTGGGGGGTGGAGGAGGTGTGTTAAAGAGAATCCAGTGAGAGTTGCTGTGCCCATTTTACAGAGGAGGAAGGTGACATACCGAAAGGGTTAGCAGGCTGCTGCAGAGCCCGGCGGGCCTTGGATCTGTGCGCCAGCAGTTTTGCCCTCTCAGATCAGCACCGGAGACATTGTGAACTGTGCACTGCGGAGACCTAAAGGATAAAAGGGGTGGGGGTATCCCAAGCAGTTGCCTGGAAGCAGAACAAGTCAGAGATAGGTTGGTTCCATTAGGATTCAACCTACAAGCTGGAAATCAGCACCCCTGTGTTCTTTTCCAGACTTCCAAAGTGAACTTGAAGAAGTCCTAATTCTCTGGCCCTCAATTTCCCCCACACACTTAAGGGCTGTGAAAAGAGTCACCCAACCCCCATCACCCCTCCACCCCTCAGCTTCAAGGTGAGCGGGCCGGGATCATGGGGAGGATAAAAAGAAGGAAGGAGGGAGAGCTAGGACCTGGAGTCTTAAGCTGCATGTATCCTTGGGGGTCAGTCTCATCAGACATTCTTAGGGGCAGGTCCCCATGGTCTCCCGCAGACACGAGACGACAGACAAGTTGATCCCCATCCCCATCCTTAAGAGCGATCAGTGGGAGGGGGTTGTTGGGAGATGCAGGATGGGCAGAAGGGAAACCAAGCTGGTGAAGGGTTGTCTGATGGTTCTACCTCCTCCTCCTCCTGGCCTTGCCCCTTCCAGCCCCCCACTTCGTGCCGTGCCCCTGGCCAGGCGAACAGTGCCTGATTGTCAGGGTTAATGGAGGCTCTCTAGGATAGACCCTATCCGTTTGGGGCGGGCTGGGGGCCGAGAAGGGAGGCTGAAAGACTTTTCTTCTGGGCGGGATTGACAATCCCATTCTGCGTCTTTTCTCTCCCTGCCCCTCCCGCTCCCCAGAGCTTTCCCCGGCCCCAACCCCCAGCCCACCCACCCGGCGTTTTCCTCCTCGGAGTTCAAGGCTTCTTTTCTCTAACTCAACCCCTTAATTATTGGAATTGGTGTTTTCCGGCGGCCCAGAGCTCTGAATGCCTGACTCTGCTCCTCCGCTTCTCCCTCCTCCCTGCTTCCCCCGCCTCTGAGGCTCTTTTCTCTGCCTCTTCAGCTTCCTACCTCAGTCTCTCTCCCTCTCCCTGCCTTCCTCTCTCCCGCCCTCCCTCCCTCTTTCTCCATCAGATCTCTCCCTCCATCTCTTTCTCTCTTTCTCTCCCTCGGGTTTTCTACCTTCCCCTTTCACCCTCAATCAATCAGTCATTTGCATTTTTTGAGCACATACTGTGTGCAGAACACTGTACTAAGCACTTGGGAGAGTACAATAAAGCAATATAACACTCTCTTCCTTTCTCCCTCCCTCCCTCTCTTTCTCCCTTCCTGCTTCTTTATTTTTTCCCTCCCTCTTTTTCTCCATCCCTTTCTCCCTCTGCCTTTCTGCCTCTCTTCCTCTTTTTCCCTCCCTCCCTCTCTCTCTCTCTCTTCCCCCTTCTCCTTCTCCTACCTCTCTCCTCTTTCTCTCACCTGCCCCTGTCTCCCTCTGCCTCAATCCCATCCTCCTGTTTCTGGACAGTGACTGCCCAGGGCCTCCCACCCTCTGACCTAAGCCCCCTCCCTGACTCGCCACTCATCAGCAGCCCAAGTCAGGGTCAGGGGTCTCTGTTCCACATAGGCCTGCTCCCCGGCCTTGTAGCTGCTACCTCTGGGGGGATCGTGGAGGTTGGTGCCCCCAGGTTCTAGGTGCATCAATGTCCCCCCAGTAGCTGCCTGACCAGGCTCCAGCCTTACTCACCCCTGGTTCCCAACCAGACCTGGGAGCTTCTCAACAGGGATGGAAAGTCTCAAATTTGGGTGTGACAGAGCTGTTAGCTCTGCATAATCGGCCTGTCCCTCCCACTTTAAAGCCCCCACCCCCTTGTCCCCACCCCTGAGGCAATCAATCAACCCAAAATGGCATATATGGAGCGCTTACTCTATTTCTCTTTCCATCTTCCCAATGGGATGAGTGAGGTTCTAGATAGGAAAAAGGCCAGGAAGAGGGCTGAAGGGATCCAGCTTCCTGCCATAGATGCCAACTCGACGAGTGTCATGGCCCCCCTGGCTTTTTGAGCTGGACTCCCACCTTGGCTCATCCCAGGTCTCTGGCCAAACCTGCAAACAGGGCAGAAAAGACCCCAAATGGTATCTTTTATAACTTTTGCTCTTTGAAGACTATCTCCCCCACAATATCCCCACAAATCCCTGCTTCCTTTTGCTCCCAGATTCAATAATAATAAAATAATAATAATAATAATAATAATGATATTTGTTAAGTACTTCCTCTGTGCTAAACATCATGATAAGCAATCAGATCGGGCACAACAGTCTAAGGGGGAAGGGAGAACGCATATTGAATTCTCATTTTCTCATTCTACAGGTGAGGGAATTAAGGTACAAAGAAGTAAAGTGACTTTCCCGAAGTCACTTAGCAGGTAAAAAGCAAAGCTGGGTTTAGAAACCAGGTCTCCTGACTTAAAATGAAAAGTTGGCACCTGTGCCAGTCTCTGCCCTCACCCTGGCCCATGGGAGCTTTAGCTTCTTCGTCTGGGGCAGAGGTGTGTCTAAATCAATCAGTAGTATCCAGGCCAGTGAGAATAATGGTGGTATTTAATAAGCACTTACAATATGTTAAGCACTGTGCTGAGGACTGGGTGAAAACAAGATAATCAGGTCAGATGTAGGCTCTGTCCCACACAGGGCTCTAGGAGGGATAGGCTGGCCAACAGATTCATTCATTCATTCAATTATATTTATCGAGCGCTTACTGTGTGCAGAGCATTGTACTATGCGCTTGGGAAGTACAAGTTGGCAACATATAGAGATGGTCCTTATCCAACAATGGGATGACAGATGGCTCAAACCCCTTAGGACTGCCCCCCCCCCCCCCCCCCCCCCCCCCGCCCAGAGGATTTCTTGGCTTTAGTAGGATGAGGGGACTCTGCTACTCTGCTCATTTTCAATGACCATTGGGCCGCCTTCATAGAAGGGAGTTGTTGACTATGCAGCTGTTAATCTTGTTTCTGCTCTCCATTCTATGTCTGCCCACTGTACTCGGTACCTCTCCCAGCACAATGCTTGGCACAGAGTAAAGTGCTTATTATTAGTAGTATTAGGAGGAGAACTAATAGTTCCCCAAAGGGAAGCCTCTGAAACAAGCACTTTGCTAGAAGCCAGTGGTAGGACTGTTGTGTAATCTCAGGCAAGTCTCTTGACTCCTCAACTAAAAAATGGGGATGTGATACCTCTTCTCCCTCTCCCTTAATCTGTGAATCCATTCAGGGACAGAGGCTGTGTCCAAACTGATTATCCTGTATCTATCCCATTCATTCATTAATTCGTTCACTCAGTCATATTTATAGAGCATTTACTGTGTGCAGAGCACTGTGCTAAACACTTGTGAAAGTACAGTACAACAATAAACACTGACATTTCCTGCCCACAATGAGCTCAAAATATAGAGGGCAGGGAGACACAACAATACAACTGAATAAAATTACAGATATATACGTAAGTGTTTTGGGTCTGGGAGGGAGAAGAGCAAAGAGAGCAAGTCAGGACAACGCAGAAGGGAGTAGGAGCTGAGGGAAAGTGGGGCTTAGTCTGGGAAGGCTTCTTGGATTAGATGTGCCTTCAGTAAGGCTTGAAGCTGGGGAGAGTGGTTGTCTGTCAGATTAGAGAAGGGAGGGCATTCCAGGCCAGAGGAAGGACATGGGCTAGGATTCAGTGGCAAGACAGGTGAGATCGAGACACATTGAGAAGGTTAGCACTAGAAGAGTAAATTGTGTGGGCTGGATTCTAGAAAGAAAGAAGCGAGGTAAGGTAGGAGGGGACAAGGTGATGGAGTACCCCATTGTAAGCAGAAAGCAATAACAACAACAATAGTAATAATAATAATTGTCATTATTATCGTTATTAATAATAATAATAACAGTGATCAATATTACGTGCCCTAGACCTCCTTAATTCTACCCTGGCCACCCTGGGTTCAGTTTAAAAGCTTTTATACCCAGAATATGCCTAGCCCTTCTCCCAACCAACATGATACCAATCGAGGATGCTGAGCACGGCTGCTATCTCTGTGTCAATGGGGACTTTCTGGGCATTGGGCTTGTCACCCCTGCAGGACCAGATGCTGCCCCGAGGGCAAGATCACTTCTGCTCTCCTCCAGACCGACATCTAACACAGGCCTCTACCTGCTAAGGGTTGGAGTGAGCACTGAGAGAGAGGGGGCAGGGTATTTGAGCAGAGGTCATTTCCTGTCCAACAGTAGGTTGTAGGTTCCTTCTGGCTTTGGAGAAAACACCAGCTGTGGGTCTGGAGCTAGGGGGAGGGGGACTCAGACCCCAGAGGGGGAAGGAGTGCAGTGATTTGGGGAGGTGGGGATGGACCAGGGTCTGACAGTGTCAGATTAACCCAGACTCTGGGGATGAAAGGCGGTTCAGAGTTCAGGCGGGAGAGGCAGGAGAGGCCTGGGGTTGGGAGGTGGGAAGGGGGCAGGGTCACAGCCCTGGGAAGGGGGGCAAGTGGGGACAGAGGAAAGGGAGCCGACCCAGAGAATTCAAAAACAAATCTCAAAGGGTGAGCAGAGTAGCAGGCCCAGCTGGTGGCTGTCAGCCCCGGCCTGCAGGTGTGCTGGGGTCAAGGCCAGCGGAGGGGGGTAAGCCAGGAGGGCGTGACCTTTACAGAAATGGTGACTATACATGTCAGAGTTAATGGACTGGATGGGAGCTGGAGGAGGGGCCAGGAGGGAGGAGGAGAAGGAGGATAGAGAGAGAGCCCTACCATCTCTCCGTGTGCTTGGTGTGTGTTTGTGTGTATGTGTGTTGGAGTGTGCACTTGTGTGTATGGGTTTGCATACATGAACTATCTGGCTACCTAGGACCAACCTTCAGCTCTGATCCGCCCAGCCCCCACCTCTAAAGACCTAATGCCCAGAGTCTGGGTGGGGCTGGACAGCAGTTATTCAGGTTTCTGGGGAGACATACTCATTTTCCAGCTCAGATTCCAGAGGCTCCATGATGATGATGGTATTTGTTAAGTGCTTACTACATTCGTTCACTCAGTCATACTTATTGAGCATTTAATGTGTGCAGAGCACTGTACTAAATGCTTGTGAAAGTACAATACAACAATAAACATTGACATTTCCTGCCCCCAATGAGCTCAAAGTCTAGAGGGCTGGGCGACACAACAATACAACTGAATAAAATTACAGATATGTACGTCATATGAACATGTCAAACACCGTTCTAAGCGCCGGGGTTGAACACCGTCCCTGTCCCACATGGGGCTCACAATCTTAATCCCCATTTTATAAATGAAGTAACTGAGATACGGAAAAGTGAAGTGATTTGTCCGAGGTCACACAGCAGACAAGTGGTGGAGCCGAGATTAGAACTCTGACCTTTCCGAATCCCAGGCCCATGCTCTCTCCACTAAACCATGAGGTATTCACTAGGTATCCTCTATTGACTAGGCCAGTCGAGAGCCTAAAGTCTCGACAGCTCAAGGGACACCATTCCCATGATTCCAGGCAAGCCATAAGCCTGCAGTCTTCAGTTTTTCCACCCAGGAAATAGGGAGAATCACCCCTTTCTAGGGGAGGAAAGGGTTTGAGTGGGCTGGGGCTAAGAGCCCCTTGGGTCCTCCAGGGGGGAGGGCCCTCTAGACTTCCTCATGGTAATAATAATTGTGGCATATTTTAAGCACTTACTATGTACAAAGCACTGTGTTTAGACAGAGGACTATCAGCTCAGATGCAGTCTCCATCCCACTGCTGCTCCTAGGCAAAGGGGGAGGGAGGTATTAACTCCCATTCTGATGATAAAGAAACTGAAGCCCAAAGAAATTAAGTGACTTGCTAAGTGACTTCTACCTTCCTTCTCCCTGCAGCCTATAGGACAGTGTGCAGCGTCAATGGGCCGCTGGTGGTGCTGGACAATGTCAAGGTAATTTCAGGGGTCTACTGCTCCTTCCTGAAAACACAATCCCAGTTACAACCATCCATGTCTCAGTGGCACCTTCCAAACTCCCCCTCCTCTCCCTCCGGCCCAGACCACAGTGGCCCCTTCCAAACATCCCCTGCCCCTCAACAGCGGCCCTTCCAGACTCCCTCAAGGTCAGCAGTGCAGCTCAGTGGGGAGACCATGTGGAGTATGGGGTTTTGAGGTTTTTTTTTTTTTAGTGGAGGAGAAATGGAGAACCCTTGGTTGTGCTGGGCAGACAGCTCACTGGATGAAAAGTCTGCGGGCCACCCAAAGCGGACTAACGGGCCAACGGTTTCCCTGGCTGGGCCCCCTCCCTGCCTTCTTCAACCTCCTCCCCCAGCCCTGGTCCAGCAGAAGGTTAGCAAGAGAACTCCCTTGAGGATTCCCTCTCCATCCCTCTCTCTGGGCGTCTTCCCATGGTCAAGGTCACATTTTCTTCCCAACAGTGCCATCTGCTGCTTGATTCCCTCCTCTTTCCCTCCAGGAGAGAGGGTCTTCCCAGCTTAGAGCCCTGGGACCCCGGATCCCCCTCCTCAGCGAGGAGCTAACAGCCCGGAAAGGTGGCTTGGGAGCCGTTGTCCCCAGAGGCGACAAGGTAGTCCGGAGGGAGGGAGAGCAGGGAAAGGGAAAGGGCAGGTGAGCGAAAGCCCTTGGTGCCTTGTCCGTCCCATGCTGCCCCAACCAGCTAAGTCCTCTCCGTCCAGTCCTGCCCTAAAGGAAACCCATTAGCCGCTTTAAACCACCACCAGTTCCTGCTCCCAAAGGCTGAAAACATTCTGGGCCCGGCCAACTGCACTTAATCTGTTCAAGGATTTATCAGGTCATTGTTCTGGGTTCTCTGAGCTCGTGATTCAAAGCCCTGGCCTCTCTGGACTTGCCCATTCATAGCCAAAGCCACCCAGGGCTTGTAATTCATAGCCCTGGGCCCTCTGGGTTTGGCCATTCGTAGCCATGGCCCTTCAAAGCTTTTTCGTTTGTTTGTTTTTTTAATGGCATTTGTTAAGTGCTTACTATGTGCCAGGCACTGAACTAAGTGGTGGGGTAAATAAAAAACAGCCAGGATGGATGGAGTCCCTGTCCCATATAGGGCTCACAGTCATTCATTCAAGTCATTCACTCGTATTTATTGAGCACTTACTGTGCACAGAGCACTGTACTTAGCACTTGGAAAGTACAATTCAACAATGAAGAGAGACAATCCCTGCCTACACCGGGTTTATAGTCTAGAAGGGAGGAGGCAGACATCAAAACAAGTAAACAGGCATGAATATAAATAAATAGAATTATAAATATTTACATATAAACACAAGTGCTGTGGGGTGAAAAGGCAGGGGTAGAGCAAGAGGAGCGAGTTGGGACAACGCAGAAGGGAGGGGGATCTGAGGAAAGTGGGGGTTTAGTCAATCTCTATTTTGCAGATGAGCTAATTAAGGCCCAGAGAAGTTAAGTGATTTGATCATGGTCACAAAGCAGACAAGTGTTAGAGCTGGGATTAGAACCTTGGACTACCAAACCCGTGTTCTTTCCATTAGGCCACACTGCTTCTCAGCATAATGCATAGCCTTGGTCCCTGTGGACTTGGCCATCACTGCTCTAGCTCTATTGGACTTTCCATTTCAGTAATGAGTGAAACTATATTTTCAGATTTATAAATATCAAAATGCAGTTGAGTCAATGTTCAACAGTAATCAATCCATAAATTAATCAATCAATGTATTGGGTGCTTAATGTGGGCTAACAGTTCCACAGCAGAATGCTGATCTTTCTTTCAAGTAAACTTGCTGCTACCCTTTCAAAGTCATTATAGCATGGCATAGTGGATAGAGCACGGGCCTGAGAGTCAGGAGGTCATGAATTCTAATCCCGGCACCGCCACTTGTCTGCTGTGTGACCTTGGGCAAGTCACTTCACTTCTCTGTGCTTCAGTTTCCTCACCTGTAAAAAGGGGATTAAGACTGTGAGCGCCATGAGGGACAGGGACTGTGTCCAACCCGATTTGTCTATATCCACCCAGTGCTTAGTACAGTGCCTGGCACACAGTGAGTGCTTAACAAATGCCATTATTATTATTATCTGTGAAATCACCTGGTACACAAGTCGGAATCCACTTTCACTGTCAACCCAGGGCTATGTGTCAGGGTGGCCAGTTGCCATCGGATGCTATCGAAGTCCCTGCATTCTGGGATCCAAAAAGAGAGAAACAGGGAAAATCCAGAATCAGCTCTGTCAGAGAATCCTGTCCAGTTATTAACAACACAAACTATGTGGCTTGGAGCACAGGATGGGGGAGTTGGGAGAGGGGTTGGGGTAGGAAGGGACAAGTCATCAGATAGCAGAGCCTCAGACCACATCTTCCCCCGGAACGTGGAAGTTGTTGCAGAAATAAATTGTTTTCATGGTTATTATTATTGTGTTTGTTATTATTAATTATTTAATAGTAATGTTGTTTTTTTTATTAAGACCTGACTAAGTGCCAGGAACTGGGCTAAGTTCTGGGGTAGATAAAAATAACATTATCAGCTCAGACACAATCCCACTTGGGAGGTGGGGAGTGCAGGTGTCATAATCCACACTTTACAGATGGGAAAATTGAGGCCCAGAGAGGGTAGGTGATATTCCTGAGGTCATCCAGCAGGCCAGCAGCTGGGACTAGGAGCCGAGTGGGTTGACTCCCAGTATACCTTGCCGCCTGGGGCAAGTACTTGGAGCAGACCGTGGGCTCTGGCTGACCTCAGGGGTCAGAGCTGGAACATCACCTGGGGACTCTGGTTCTGCCAACAGTACCCAGTTGGGCGAGTAACAGAACCCTGGTGCCAGAGATGGGAAGGTAAAGTCTCCCTGCCCTCCTTCCCCCACCCACATTGTCTCCATTCCTCTCCCATCCACCCAGTTTGCCCAGTACGCTGAGATTGTCAATTTCGTCCTTCCTAATGGCACTTCCAGGAGTGGACAAGTCCTGGAAGTAGCTGGAACCAAGGCTATTGTCCAGGTAAGGGACTTGGGCTGGGGTGGCTGGAGAGGACTCAGTAGGCTGGGGTGGACTGGGGTGGACTGGAATGGACTGGGCTGGACTCAGATGGGGTGGAATGGGCGGGGAGGGTGAGGCAAGCCTGATTCTCTGATTCAATGGAAACTCTGGGAGCTGCTTCCTAAACTGCCCCAGCCTGCTGTAGTCCCTCTTCTACTACTACTACTACTACTACTTCTATACTACTACTAATAATAATACTTAAAATAATAGTATTTGTTCAGTGCTTACTATATGCCAAGCATTGTACTAAGCACAGGGGTAGATACAAATAATTAGGTCAGAAGTAATCCCTGTCCCATATGGGGCTCACAGTCTAACAGGAGGAAACTGAGAGACAGAGAAGATACCAAGATATCCAAGGATACAGGCCTGGAGCAGACCTGGGCTGAGCCATGAGCATGGGGGAGTGGCCACCCCCTAGGTCCAGGCTAGGGGAGACCCCTTATCCAGGGTTCTTCCCAAAAGGGCAGGCTGCATATCATATCTGGCTCCCCTCTGCTTCCAAGAGGCCGAGACGAAGAGGGGATGGAGGGAGAGAGAGGAGGGTTCAGCCCCTCCTTAATCTCCAGCCGTCCTCCTGCTCCCTCTCCCTTCCATCCCTGGTCCTGGGGCAGGGATCTTCCTTGTTGTGGGGTGAGGGGGTGCTTGCCCTCTATGGCCCCTGATCCTGCTTGGTGGGAGCACTCTAGGTGCCTTGGGGAGGGCTGATTGAGAGGAGTGGAAAGCCAGGTCAACTGGGCAGTGGAAGTGAAAAGAGGGAGACCCTGGAGGTCTGGTGACTGACCTCACCCCCAACCCATGCTGGCCCTACACCCCCTACTGCCACTTCAGCCCCTAACGTGAAACAGACTGGTGCCACCCTGACCAGCCCTTCCTGTGGGGTCCTCTGAGGTCACGGGGCCTGAGCTGTCCCCACCCCCACCCTCCACTAGTCACTATCCTTCCCTTGACTGCTGTGGGGACACTGTCCTCACAGGTGTTTGAAGGAACATCTGGGATTGATGCCAAGAAGACCACCTGCGAGTTCCTGGGAGACATTCTCCGGATCCCAGTGTCCGAGGACATGTTGGGTGAGTGGCCAGGGTGAAGGCATCTTGTTTGGGGAAATACAGGGGGTGGAGGGGGCAGGGAATGGGCCAAGGGAGGACGAACTTTTTATGCTGGGTGGGGCAGGCTTTGAGGAACAGTCAGTCTCCCTCAAATAAGGGTGGACTAACAGGGCTGTGGATCGGTCCAAGCTCTTGTCATATCCAGCCTCCACTAACAATAATAATAATAATGACATTTGTTAAGCACTTACTATGTGCCAAGCACTGTTCTAAGTGCTGACAATTGCATCAGCCTCTTCGCTGACCTCCTGGCCTCTAGCCTCTTCCCTCTCCAGGCGATATTTCACTCTGATGCCCAAATCATTTTTCTAAAATATTATTCTGCACTCATCTGTCCCCTCCTCTAGAACCTCCAGGAGTTACCCATCCTCCTATGCATCAAACAGAAACTCCTTATCATGGGCTTTAAAACATTCTATCAGCTCACTGATCTACTAAACTCATCCCACACAATTCACTGCACTTCAGTCTCGTCTATTTCTGCCCCCTGCTTACACCCTGGAATGCCCTCCTCCTTTGTCGCCACTCCCCAGACCTTCAATGCCCTCACATTGCAAAATCACATCTCCCCAGGAAGCCTCCCCTGACTTACCTCTCATTTCCCCACCCTCTTCACCCTCCCGTCTGCCTCATCAATGCACTTGGGTCTGTACCCCTTAAGCATGTTGAGATTCACCCCACCCCAGCCCCAAGCACTTATACATATTCATCTGCAATCTATTTAAATGTCTGCCTCTCCCTCTAGAAGGTAAACTTGTTGTGGGCAGGGATCACATCTACCAACTCTTGCATTATACTCTCCCAAACCCTTAGTGCAATGCTCTGCCCACAGTAAGCGCTCAGTAACTACCACAGTTTGATTATGTGGGTTGTGGGTTTTCCCCAGAGAATGTCTCCCTTGTGAGGGGCTAGACCCCACTTCCCTGCAGATTTAGGACCAGGGGTGGACTCGGGGTGTGAGGGGAGGAGCTCTCTGCCAAGAGCCCAGGAACAGGGCAGTGGAGCGACCCTGAAACTCTATTTCTCAGGTCGAGTTTTCAATGGATCCGGCAAGCCCATCGACAAGGGTCCAGAGGTCATGGCTGAGGATTTCCTGGATATTAACGGTGAGCAGCGGGCACAGCACGGAGCATGGGGTGACTAGTGGGAGGTGGGGCTGACTGAGGGTAGGGGGCAGGGACATCTGCCCCACCCTCACCCAAGCCTAGCAGGGGCAGATGAAGGAATCATAGGGAACATTGGAGGGCTCCTGGGAAATGGTGCAGACTTGGTAGCGGGGAGGTTCTGGAGGTAGGGGCTGACGGGAGATTTCAGGGGGTTTGTGGAAAACTCAAGAGAACTGAGATAACATACGCGCTCCAGGGGGTTGCAGGGATGATGAGAGAGGGAAGGGGACTGGGCCCAGTCCCACCTATTGCCCCCCAACCGCCCAGGCCAGCCCATCAATCCTCATGGCCGAATCTACCCTGAGGAAATGATCCAGACAGGCATTTCCCCCATCGATGTCATGAACAGCATCGCCCGGGGCCAGAAAATCCCCATCTTCTCAGCTGCCGGGCTCCCCCACAATGAGGTAAGGCCTGGGGGTGTCTCCCCCGCACCATCCCTGCCCTTAGGGTGGCCACCAGACCTCTTTGGAGGCTGCCACCCCAGCCAGGCCCTTGGCACAGTTCAGCCAATGGCTAGAGATCTAGGGAGGAGGGCACATGTCCTCGAATCAGTGGCCTGTGGCCTGCTCCTATGTCCTCTAGATTGCTGCACAGATCTGCCGCCAGGCCGGCCTGGTGAAGAAGTCCAAGGATGTGATGGATTTCCACGAGGACAACTTCGCCATTGTCTTTGCCGCCATGGGGGTAAGCTAGGCCTGGCGGAAGCCTAGGGGCAGAGGCCCAGCAGGCTATGAGGCTAAGCCACGCCCGGAGGGAGCCAGGGAACAAGGGAAACCAGGGTCCTGCCTTTAACAATAACAAATGTGATATTTGTTACATACTTACTATATGCCAAGCACTGTACTAAGAACCAGAGTATACACAAGGTAATTAGGTAGACACAATCCCTGTCCCACACGGGGCTTACAGTCTGAAGGAAGGAGAAGAGGTATTTACTTCCCATTTTACAGATGAAGAAACTGAGGACCAGATCCTCTGACTCCCAGACTCCTGTTCTTTCCAGTAAGTCAAGCTTCTTGTTAAGGCTTTAGGTCTTGGGGATGTTGATCCGTCCCCATGAATGGCCTGAAATGGGCCAGGCTGGGAGATAGACCACCCCTGTGCACAAAGAAGTAGCATTTTGGGCTAGGGGTGAGAGGGTCCAACTCAACAAGAGCCCTAGTGCTGAACTACACTGGAACTCCTCCTGCTGGACCACCAGGTCAGGTCTGTTATGGGTACCACTGCCTACTTGAGAAGCAGTGTGGCTTAGTGGAAAGAGCACGGGCTCTGGAGTCATGGGTTCAGATCCCATCTCAGCCAATTGTCAGCTGCGTTACTTCGGGCAAGTCACTTCACTTCTCTGTGCCTCAGTTCCCTCATCTGTAAAATGGGGACTAAGACTGTGAGCCCTCTGTGGGACAACCTGATCACCTTGTAACCTCCCCAATGCTTAGAACAGTGCTTTGTACATAGTAAGTGCTTAGTAAATGCCATTATTATTATTATTATTATTACTACTGCCTCCTGGACCAAGAAATGTCCAACTGGCCAGACCAGGCAGCAGTGGCAGAGAAAACTGAGTGCCTGAGGGTGACTGACTGTTTGTGCATATTGGCATCTGGTTGTGTTTGTGTGTATGGCTGGGTGTGTATGTCTGTATACATCTCTGTGCTTGGCTGTGGGCACGTATGTGTACGTCTGGATGTAGCTGTGTGTAAGATGTGTGTCTCTATACGGCCATTATGAGGCTGTGTGTGTATGTATGTATATGTGTTTTCTGTGTGTATATGTCCACATATCTCTTATCTGAATTTATGTGTTTGTGAGGATCTGCCTGTAAATGTCCATCTGTAAATGGTATCTCTGTGTGCCTTATGTATCCCAAGTTTTCCCATTCTCCCATCCCGCTCTTCAATCATTCAATCTGTGGTATTAATTGAATGCTTACTGTGTGCAGAGCACTATACTGAGCGCTTGGGAGAGTGCAATTCAGAGTTGGTAGACACTGTCCTTGACAAAGAGTGTATTGTTTCTCCTGGTCCTCTGTTCCGTCCTTCTGTCCTGCCTCTCTCTTTCTCTCTCCTTTTCTAGCCATTCAGCATGGTCCCTCTGGAGCCATGGCCTTCACCACACCCCATTCCATTTAGATCCTCAGCCCCAAAGAGAAGCAGCCTGGCCTAATCAATAGAGTCTGGGTTTGAGACTCAGAAGGACCTGCGATCTAATTCTAGCTTTGCCATTTGCCTGCTGTGTGACTTTATTGTTACAGTGTACTCTTTCAAGTGCTTAGTACAGTGCTTTGCATACAGTAAGTGCTCAGTAAATACAATTGAGTGACTGAATAAATGACTTCGGGCAAGTCACTTAACTTCTCTGCACCTCAGTTCCCTCACCTGCAAAATGGGAATGGAGACTGATCCCCACATGGAACGTGGACTGCGTCCAATCTGATTAGTTCATATCTACCCCAGCGTTCAGGACAGAGCCTGGCACACAGCAAGGGCATATCAAATGTCATTGGAGAAAAAAAATCAAGTGCATTGGGGGTGGCTCCAGAGGTCGCCTGGGTCCTGCGGCGGGCTGGGAACGGGCGGGATTGGCCGCAGCCTGCTGGACACGGTGGGAGGGGCCCCCTCGGCCTCGAGCAGGAGCCTCTGCAGGCGGGAGGGAGGAGAGGGTGGAGGATGGATCATCGACATCCTCTCCCTGGATCCATCCGGGCCCCAAGCCCTGTATAATTATGATACTTGTTAAGCCCTTGCTACGTGCCAAACACTGTCCTAAGCACTGGTGTAGATACAAGTTAAACAGGTCAGACATAGTTCCTGTCTCAGAGAGGGCTCACAATGGTCAGAACTCTTGCCTCACAAAGTCTGATTCTCCATTTCCATATTTTTAGACCCCAAGGGCCCACCAGATATGATGTCCTTTAGAGAAGCAGCTTGGCATAATGGCTAGAGCCCAAGCCTGGGAGTCAGAAGGTCATGGTTTCTAATCCCAGCTCTGCCACTTGTCTGCTGTGTGGCTGTGGGCAGGTCTTTTCACTTCTCTGAGCCTCAATTATGTCATCTGTAAAATGGGGAATGAGACTGTGAGCCCCACATGGGACAAATGACTGTGTCCAACTCGATTTGCTTGTATCCACCCCAGTGTTTGGTACAGTGCCTGGCATATAGTAAGTGCTTGACAAATACCATCATCATTATACCCATTTTACAGATGAGGTAACTGAGGCTCAGAGAAGTAAAGTGACTTGCCCAAGGTCATTCAGCACACAGATGGTGGAGCCATGATTAGAACCCTGGTCTTTCTGATTCCTAGGCACATGCTCTCTCCACTAAACCATGTGGTATTCTTCCCTACTAAGGTCGCTGTGCCTGAACTAGTGGTGACAAGCATCGTGGTTTGAGAGGCAGCATTGTATAGTGGTTAGCGCACATACCTGGGAGTCAGAAGGTCTTGAGTTTTAATCCTGGCCCCTCCACGTGTCTGTTGTATGATCTTGGGCAAGTCACTTCACTGTGCCTCGGTTCCCTCATCTGTAAAATGGGGATTAAGACTGTGAGCCCCATGTGGGACAGGGACTGAGTCCAACCTGATTTGCTCATATCCACCCCAGTGCTTAGTACAGTGCCTGGCATACAGTAGGTGCTTAACAGATACCCAAATTATTATTATTATTATTACTGCAACTCCCTACCCCTGCAAGACCCTTGGCAGCTATGCTGGAAGGCAGGCAGGCAGGACCCTGGCTCCGGGAAAGGATGGGAAGTTTTCTGGGGGGCTAGGCTGTAAACTCTTTATGGGCAAGGATTGTGTCTATCAACCCTTCGGACTCTAGTAAGTGCTTAGTACAATGGCCTGCACACAATCATTGCTTGATGTATTTATTGCAGGAGGCTTATGGCAGGGGGATGAATAGAGTGTCTGAGGGTTTGGGATGGGGGTTTCCAGCACGTTGCCGGTTAAGAGGTCCAAGCCCTTCCTTCTCCCCCCAGGTGAACATGGAGACAGCGCGTTTCTTCAAGTCTGACTTTGAGCAGAACGGCACCATGGGCAATGTCTGCCTCTTCCTGAACCTGGCCAACGACCCCACGTGAGTCTCCCATCTCCCCTGGGGACCCCTTTCGGGCCCAACCCCCTGGCTCCAAGCATCCATTAGGGCAGGACCCCACAGACAGAGAAGGAGAGCCAGGAAGGCAGAGAACCGCTGGACTCTGCTTCTCACCTCCATGATAGACACCGGTTGTCTTTCCTCTCTGGCTCAGTTTACCCTGTGGTAGGAGAGGGCAGAAAAGCAGACTCAGAATAACAGCCCATAACCCCAGGTATTAAGGAGCAACAAGAGTAACAGAACCAGGTAGCAGCCCACAGGATTCCAGTGAGCAGCAGTCATCAGAATAATAAATTCCAGGTACTCAGAGTGTACAGCTATTGGGAGAAGTATTCAGGATTATGGTTCTCAGTGTAACTGCCATCATGAGTCCCTGGAAGAATAACAGAAGCAGAGGAACCACCTCAGGAGTTCCTGGAAGAGTAATAATCCCACTGAGTGCTCTGAGGAACTACCCTCCTCCTGATACCCTCCTTGATTGGGAAGTGACCTGGAGGGGTCATCCCACCCATCCCACAGCCTGTGTGCTTGGCTGGGCCTACCAAACCTCAACCCTCTCACCCAGCTTTGGGCCCGAGGGGTGGCCATACTACTCACCATGCATGTCCTGTTTTCCCCGGCCCCCGCAGCATCGAGAGAATCATCACTCCACGCCTGGCCCTGACCACAGCCGAGTTCCTGGCCTACCAGTGCGAGAAGCACGTTCTGGTCATCCTGACAGACATGAGCTCCTATGCTGAGGCCCTGCGTGAGGTGGGTCTAGGAGTGGACCCTTCCTGCCCCTGTAGGTTCCTGAATAGCAAGCCCCTTCTTGCCCTCGCCCCAGGCATTGCGAAGCAAGAGGGAGATGAAACCCCTTCCCGCTTCCTTCCTGTCCCAACTGGCATTGCCTGGGTTGTCTGAGGTGATAGAGGGAAGGGGAGCTGAGGAGTCTCCCCACTGTCCCCAAGTATCAGCCTAGCTGACTCCTGAATTGTCTGTCCATATCCCGGCACCCTGGGCCCTCTGGACTGTTCCACAGGTGTCCGCAGCCCGGGAGGAGGTACCTGGGCGTCGCGGCTTCCCTGGTTACATGTACACGGACCTGGCCACCATCTACGAACGGGCAGGACGGGTGGAGGGCCGCGGTGGCTCCATTACCCAGATCCCTATCCTCACCATGCCCAACGATGGTGAGCACCGGAATCCTCCGGGGGAGGGATGCCAGGGGGTGGGGATCGAGGGAGGCTGGGGGGCTGGGGAGACTAGGGGGCTGGGGGAGCTGGAAGGCCTGGGAGGAGCCCTTCCTGGAGTCCCACAACCCCTGACTGGTTGGGGAAGGAGGAGGCAGGCTTAGGGGAGGGCAAGATGGCCGGTCCCGTTCCCTGCCCCCTGCCTATTGACGATAGCCAACCATCTCTCTTGCAGACATCACTCACCCCATCCCAGACCTGACGGGCTTCATCACAGAAGGCCAGATCTACGTGGACCGGCAGCTCCACAATAGACAGGTCAGAGACCCAGCCCTGTTCTGTCACCCTCCAGCCACCACCTCCCTGACTCTCCCCTCACATCCCTGGACTCAGAGTTCAGGCTTGGGAGACCCAGAACTGTCCTGGAGGAGAAACACTGCTGCACATTTGGAGGGTGTAGGGAAAGGGAGGGTAATAGGATGTTAGAATCTTCAGGTACCCATGGTGAAGGGCTGCCAGGGATCATTTTACTAATCCCCCTGACTTTGAACAGATCATAGTCATCTTCAGTTTCATCCTGAGCACTCCCAAGGAGCAGAGACCTGTGTTTGGCCCTTTGTATTTTTGTTTTGTTTTATTTTTTTAATGATATCTGTTAAGGGCTTGCCAGCATTGCACTAAGCACTGGGGCAGATACAAGTTTATCAGGTTGGACACAGTCCCTATCCCACTTGGGACTCACAATCTTTATTCCCCACTTTACAGATGAGGTAACTGAGGAGTAGAGAAGATAATAATAATGATGCTGCTTATTGAGTGGTTAGTTACCACTAGGAAGTTCATCATCATCATCATCAGTCGTATTTATTGAGCGCTTACTGTGTGCAGAGCACTGTACTAAGCACTTGGGAAGTACAAGTTGGTAACATATAGAGACAGTCCCTACCCAGCAGTGGGCTCACAGTCTAAAAGGGGGAGACAGAACAAAACCAAACATACTAACAAAATAAAATAAATAGAATAGATATGTACAAGTAAAATAAATAAATAGAGTAATAAATATGTACAAACATATATACATATATACAGGTGCTGTGGGGAAGGGAAGGAGGTAAGATGGGGGGGATGGAGGGGGGACGAGGGGGAGAGGAAGGAAGGGGCTCAGTCTGGGAAGGCCTCCTGGAGAAGGTGAGCTCTCAGTAGGGCCTTGAAGGGAGGAAGAGAGCTAGCTTGGCGGATGGGCAGAGGGAAGGCATTCCAGGCCCGGGGGATGACGTGGGCCGGGGGTTGATGGCGGGACAGGCAAGAACGAAGTACGCTGAGGAGATTAGCAGCAGAGGAGCGGAGGGTGCGGGGTGGGCTGTAGAAGAAGAGAAGGGAGGTGAGGTAGGAGGGGGCGAGGTGATGGAGAGCCTTGAAGCCCAGGGTGAGGAGTTTCTGCCTGATGCGCAGATTGATTGGTAGCCACTGGAGATTTTTGAGGAAAAAAGTTAAGAGAAGCAGCGTGGCTCAGTGGAAAG
This sequence comes from Tachyglossus aculeatus, assembly GCF_015852505.1. Classification (NCBI taxonomy): domain Eukaryota; kingdom Metazoa; phylum Chordata; class Mammalia; order Monotremata; family Tachyglossidae; genus Tachyglossus; species Tachyglossus aculeatus. The sequence continues at coordinate 137,817,488 of NC_052069.1, read as the reverse complement.
AGCACAGGCTTTGGAGTTAGAGGTCATGGGTTCAAATCCCAGCTCCGCCAATTGTCAGCTGTGTGACTTTGGGCAAGTCACTTAAGCACTTTGTAATAATAATAATAATAATGATGGCATTTGTTAAGCACTTACTATGTGCAAAGCACTGCTCTAAGCGCTGGGGGGATACAAGGTGATCAGTTTGTCCCACGTGGGGCTTCACAGTCTTAATCCCCATTTTACAGATGAGGGAACTGGGGCTCAGAGAAGTTAAGTGACTTGCCCAAGGTCACACAGCAGACATGCGGTAGAGCCGGGATTCGAACCCATGACCTCTGACTCCAAAGCTCGTGCTTTTTCCACTGAGCCATGCTGCTTCTCCTTACAGTGCTAAGTGAACCTGATCACCTTGTAACCTCCCCAGTGCTTAGAACAGTGCTTTGCACATAGTAAGTGCTTAATAAATGCCATAATAATAATAATAATAATTGCGGTATTTATTAAGTGTATGTGTCAGGCACTATACAGGCACTAAGCACTGGTGTGGACACAAGCAAATCGGGTTGGACACTGTCCTTGTCCCACACGGGGCCCAGAGGAGTGAAGTGACTTGCCCAAGGTCACACAGCAGACAAGTGATGGAGCTGGGATTAGCAACTAGGTCCTTCTGGTTTACAGGCCCTTGCTCTATCCGCTAGGCCATGCTGCTTATTGATTGGTTGGTTACCACTTGGAAGTTAATTACCACTAGGTTGTAAATTCTCTTGAGGCCAAGGATCATGTCTAACTATTGTGTTTATACTAAACCAAGTGTTTAGTATAATAATAATAATAATAACAATAATTGTGGTATTTGTTGAATGTTTGCTATGTGCCAGGCACTGTGCTGGGGTGGATACAAGCAAATCGGGCTGGACACGGTTCCTGTCCCAGGTGGGGCTCACAGTCTCAATCCCCATTTTACAGAATGAAGTAATGTGAGAAGTGAAATGACTTGCCCAAGGTCACCCAGCAGACAAGTGACAGAACTGGGATTAGAACCCGTGACCTCCTGACTCCCAGGTCCATGCCCGTGACCTATCCACTACGCCATCCTGCTTCCCAATGCTTGGCACATAATCAATCAATCGTATTTATTGAGCGCTTACTGTGTGCAGAGCACTGTACTAAGCGCTTGGGAAGTACAAGTTGGCAACACATAGAGATGGTCCCTACCCAACAGTGGGCTCACAGTCTAGAAGCCCACATAATGCTTGGCACATAGTAGACTGTAAGCTCCTTGAGAACAGACAGCATGTCTATTAATGCTACTGAACTCTCCCAAGCGCTTAGTACTCCCTGAGGCGCTTAGTACAATGCTCTGCACACAGGAAGCACTCAATAAATACCATGAATTGATTGATTGAGAACTGGTACAGATGTAGAGTCTTCATCCTCCTATTTCCTTCTCATCTGAAAACAGCCATCCGGGCTGAGCCGATCAGAAGTAGCCCTACTCAAAGGATAACTAGCCCCATTCCAGTATACTGGATGCCCTTTTGTCAACTACCAATGTCACATGAGAAGAAAGTTACAAAAGTTACAAAAGACGCATTGTGACCTAGTGGAAAAAGCACAGGCCTGGGATTCAGAGGACCTGAGTTCTAATGCTGGCTCTGTCCCTTGCCTGTTTTGTGACCTTAGCTGAGTCACTTAACTTCTCTCGTCTCTCCTTCTAGACTCCTTGTGGGCAGGAATGAAGTCACCAACTGTATTGTATCGCACTCTCCCAAGTACCTTGTACAATGCTTGGCACACAGTAAACACTCAGTATCCCGCTGTTGGGTAGGGACCGTCTCTATATGTTGCCAACTTGTACTTACCAAGCGCTTAGTACAGTGCTCTGCACACAGTAGGCACTCAATAAATACGATTGAATGAATGAATGAACATGGATTGATTGCCTCTGTTTCCTCATCTGTAAAATGAAGATTTACCTCCCTCTTAGACTGTGAGCCCCGTGTGGGACAGGGGCTGTGTCCAATCTGATTATGTTGTATCTGCCCCAGCATTTAGCACAGTGCTTTGTACCTGATAAGCCCTTAACAAATATCACAATTATTATTATCATTATTGTTAATATTTTTATTATTACATGGCCTTCAGGAGATGGGACGGGGGTTCAGGAAGCAGTACCCGAAGGTTCCAATTAAGTTGGACAACTATTATCATTATTATTATTATTATTATTACTACATAATGACTTTCAGTTATTAATTCATTCACTCAATTGTATTTATTGAGCACTTACTGTGCTGCAGAGCACTGTATTAAATATTTGGAAAGTACAATTCAGCAATAAAGAGAGACAACCCCTACCCACAATGGGCTTGCTGTCTAGAAGGGGGGAGACAAACATCAAAACAAGTAAACAGGCATCAGTAGCATCAATATAAATAAATAGAGTTATAGCTATGTACACATCAAAACAAGTAAACAGGCATTAATATAAATACATAGAATTATAGATATGTACATATATACACAAGTCCTGTGGGGTGGGGGGGTACAGCAAAGGGAGCAAGTAGGGGTGATGGGGAGGGGAGGGGGAACTGAGGAAAAGGGGGGCTTAAACTGAACCTGGAGTGTTTACCTAGATGGGTCCTGCCCCTGCCTCAGATCCAGGACATCACACTCCCACCCACTCCCCACTCTGTGAAAAAGTAACAGACATAAAAGCATCCAATACCAAAATGTTCAGGCCATGTTTCCCCGGGGACTCCTCAAGAACCTCCAGTCATTGCCCCTGCATCAAACAGAAACACCTCTGCATCAAACAGAAACTCCTCACTATTGGCTTTAAAGCCCTCAATCACCTTGCCACTTCCTACCTCGCCTTGCTATTCTTCAACTACAACCCAGCTCTCACACTTCAATCCTCTAATGCTAACCTTCTCACTGTGTCTCCATCTCATCTATCGCACTACGGACCTCTTGCCCGCATCCTGTCTCTGGCTTGGAATGCCCTCCCTCCTCAAATCCAACAGACAATAACTCTCCCCTTCTTCAAAGCCTTACTACTACTAATTATAATGATGATGGCTTTTGTTAAGAGCTTACTATGTGTCACACACTGTTCTAAGTGCAGGAGGAGATACAAAGTTATCAGGTTGTTCCTGATGGGGCTCACAGTCTTAATCCCCATTTCCCAGATGAGGTAACTGAGGCACAGAGAAGTTAAGTGGCTTGCCCAAAGTCACACAGCTGACAAGTGGCAGAGCCGGAATTAGAACCCACACCTCTGGGCACATCTCCTCCAAGAGGCCTTGCCTAAGTCCTCTCTTCCTTTTCTTCCACTCCCTCCTGTGACACGCTGACTTGTTTTCTTTATTCATCCCTGCCCCCAGCCCCACAGCACTTACGTACATATCTGTAATTTCTTTATTTTTATTAATGACTGTCTCCCCCTCTAGACCTCGTTGTGGGCAGGGAATGTGTCTGCTTATTGTTGTACTGTATTCCCTCATTCATTCAATCGTATTTATTGAGCACTTACTGTGTGCACAGCACTGTACTAAGCACTTGGGAGAGTAAAATACAACAATAACAGTCACATTCCCTTCCCATAACAAGCTTATAATCTAGAGTGGGGAAGACAGACATCAATGCAAATAAGTAAAATCACAGATATGTACTTAAGTGCTGTGGGACTGGGAGAGGGGAAGGGCAAAGGGAGCAAGTCAGGGTGATTCAGAAGGGAGTGGGAGATGAGGAAAAGTGTGGCTTAGTCAGGGAAGGCCTCTTGGAAGAGATATAAAGCTTTGAAGTGGAAGAGAGTAATTGTCAGATTTGAGGAGGGAGGGCATTACAGGCCAGAGGCAGGACATGGGCCTGGGGTCAGCAGGTGACATTGAGGCACAATTAGAAGGTTAGGATTAGAGGAGCGAAATGTGTGGAAGGAGAGAAGTGAGGTGAGGTAGGAGGGGGCAAGGTGATGTAGTGCTTTAAAGCCAACGGTGAAGAAATTTTCTTTGATGTGGAGGTGGATGGGTGATCACTAGGGTTTTTTGAGGAGCGGAGTAACATGTCCAGAATGTTTTTAATAATAATAATGGCATTTATTAAGCACTTACTATGTGCAAATCACTGTTCTAAGTGCTGGGGAGGTTACAAGGTGATCAGGTTGTCCCACGGGGGGCTCACAGTCTTCAACCCCATTTTACAGATGAGGTAACAAAGGCACAGAGAAGTTAAGCGACTTGCCCAAAGTCACACATCCGTCAATTGGCAGAGCTGGGATTTGAACCCATGACCTCTGGCTCCAAAGCCAGTGCTCTTTCCACTGAGCCATGCTGCTTCTCTGTAGATAAGTAGATAAGGTGAATGAATGAAAGAATGAATGAATGAACTTGTAAAGGAACTGGGGTGCTCTACTTCAGGGCAGGTAGATCTGTAGATCTTTTTTTGTAGATAAGTGATCTGGGCAGAGTGAAGTATGGACTGGAGTGGGGAGAGACAGGAGGCTGGGATGACAGCAAGGAGGCTGATGCAATAATCCAGGTGAATGAGAATAGAATGAATGATTGTATTGGTGTGGTAGCAGTTTGGATGGAGAAGAAAGTGCAGATTTAGCATTGTTGTGAAGCTGGGACTGACAGGATTTAGTGATGGATTGAATATGTGGGCTGAATGACAGAGAGGAGTCAAGGATAATGCCATGGTTATTGTTACATACCAACCAGGACTTTCCTGGACCAGGGTTAGCATCAGTGATACGTTGAGTCAAACCAAACCACCAACCACTAAGGTTACTGTGGAAAGTTTTACTTAGTTCTTTTTTTCCCAACGTGCAGGGGAGTGACACATACACAGTCTCACTCACTCCACTCCACCAAGTGTCCAATACCAATCTGCTGGTCAAGGGAGTCCGTCTGTCTATCCCGTGGCAGAAGGGTGGGAGAAGTTCCTGGCAAAGCAGACCACTGAGGCTGCAAACCTCCTCCACACACCACTTCCCCCAAACGCCACTTCCCTCCAAATGCTGCTCCCTCTTCAAACGCTTCCCCCTTTCGAATGCTGCTTCCTCTCTGCTTCCTTTGCTTCCTTCTCTGCTATTCAAAGTGACTTGCCTTTTACTGCAGCTGTGGCCCTACGTGCCAGTCATTAATTGGTCCAGGCCCATTACTGGGTAGAGCAGGGAGAGAAGGCCACATCTCCCTCCATGCCTCGCCCCCACGGGCCAGCAATGACCTGTCCTGAAGTAGAGCACCCCAGTTCCTTTAAGAGTTCATCCATTTATCCATTCATTCAATCAGATTTATTGAGCACTTACTGTGTGCACAACACTGTACTAAGCACTTGGAAAGTACAATTCTGAGACAATCCCTACCCAAAAATGGACTCACAGTCTAGAAGGGGGAGATAGACAACAAAACAAAACAAGTAGACAGGCATCAGTAGCATCAATATGGGTAAATAGAATTATAGATATATACACATCATTAATAAAATAAATAGAATAATAAATATGTTCAAATATACACAAGCGATGTGGGGTGGGGAAGAGGGTAGAGCAGAGGGAGGGAGTAGGGGTGATGGGGAGGGGAGGAGGAGAAAAGGAAAAGTAGGGCTCAGTTTGGGAAGGCCTCCTGGAGGAGGTGGACTCTCATTAGAGCTTTGAAAGGGGGAAGAGAGCTAGTTTGGCAGATGTGAGGAAGGAGGGCATTCCAGGCCAGAGGTAGGAATGGGCCAGGGGTCGATAATGGGACAGGCCAGAACGAGGCACAGTGAGGAGGTTAGGAGCGGCAGAGGAGTGGAGGGTGCAGGCCAGGTTGGAGAAGGAGAGAAAGGAGGTGAGGTAGGAGGGGTCAAGATGATGGAAAGCTCTGAAGCCACTAGTGAGGAGCTTTTGCTTCATGCGAAGGCTGATAGGCAACCACTGGAGATTTTTGAGGAGATGGGTGACACGCCCAGAGTGTTTCTGTAGAAAGATAATCCGGGCAGCAGAGTGAAGTGTAGACTGAAGTCGGGGGAGACCGGAGGTTGGGAGATCATGAAGATGCTGATACAGTAATCCAGTTGCGATATGATGAGTGATTGTACTAACAAAGTAGCAGTTTGGATGGAGAGGGAAGGACAGATCTTGGCGATGTTGTGAAGGTGAGACCGGCAGGTTTTGGTGATGGATTGGGTATGTGGGGTGAATGAGAGAGCAGATTCAAGGATGCCATCAAGGTTGTGGGCTTGTGAGACAGAAAGGATGGTAATGCCATCCAGAGTGACGGGAAAGTCAGGGAGAGGACAGGGTTTGGGAGGGAAGATAAGGAGCTTAGTCTTGAACGTGTTGAGTTTTAGATGGCAGGAGTACAACCAGGTGGAGATGTCCTGAAGGCAGGAGGAGTTGCGAGCCAGGAGGGAGGGAGAGATAACAGGGGAAGAGATGTGGATTTGTGTATCGTCCATGTAGAGATGATAGTCGAAGCCATGGTAGCGAATGAGTTCACCAAGGGAATGAGTATAGATGGAGAACAGAAGGAGACAAAGAACTGACCCTTGAGAAACCTCTACAGTTAGAGAATGGGAGGGGGAGGAGGAGCCTACAAAGGAGTCTGAGAATGAACAGCCAGAGAGATAAGAGGAGAACCAGGAGAGGATGGAGCCCATGAAGCCATGGTTGGATAATGTGTTGAGGAAAAGGGGATGGTCGACAGTGTCAAAGGCAGCTGAGAGGTCGAGGAGGATTAGGGTAGAGTAGGAGCCATTGGATTTGGCAAGAAGGAGGTCATTGGTGGCCTTTGAGAGGGCAGTTTCAGTGGAATGGAGGGGTCCAGGAGAGGGTTGGAGGAGATGAATTTGAGGCAGCGTGTGTAGATGACTTGCTCCAGAAGTTTGGAAAGGAAGGGTAGGAGGGAGATGGGGCGATAACTGGAGGGGGCAGTGGGGTAATGGTAGGGTTTTTTTTAGAATGGGGGAGACGTGAGCATGTTTGAAGGCAGAGGGGAAGAAGCCGTTGGAGAGTGAATGATTGAAGATGGAAGTTAAGGAGGGGAAGAGGGAAAGGGTGAGAGTTTTTATAAAGGTGAAAGGGAATGAAGTCTGAAGCACAGGTGGAGGGGGTGGCACTTGAGAGGAGAGAGGAGATCTCTTCTGAAGATAGTGCTGGGAGGGATGGGAAAGTAGAGGAAGGGGTCGAGAGCGGGGGGGATGGAGAAGGGGGAGGGGTGACTTTGGGGAGCTCAGACCTGATGGTATTAATTTTCCTAATGAAATAGCTGGCCAAATCATTGGGGGTGAGGGATGGGGGAGGGGGAGGAACAGGGAGCCTGAGGAGGGAGTTACATGTCCAGAACAGCTGACGGGGGTGATGGACATGGGCGTCAATAAGGGAAGAGAAGAGGTTTTGCCTGGCAGAGGAGAGGGCAGAGTTAAGACAAGAAAGGATAAATGTGAAGTGAACAAGGTTGGCATGGTGTTTAGATTTCTGCCAGCAGCGTTCAGCAGCTCGAGCATAATAATAATAATAATGGTATTTGTTAAGTGCTTACTATGTGCAAAGCACTGTTCTAAGTGCTGGGCATAAGAGCGAAGGAGGCAGGCAGTGGCAGTGATCCAGTGCTGTGGGTTAGTGGTGTGAGAGCAATGAAGGGACAGGGGAGTGAGTGAGTTGAGTTGAGTAGAGAGGGTGGAGTTGAGAGTGGGGAGGGAGGCAAGGTGGGGTGTGATGCGTTGAGAGAGATGGATGGGGTTGAGAGAGCGGAGGCCTCTGTGGGGGAGTAATACAGATTTTCTCAGTGTCAATTTTCTTAATAAAGAAGTGGCCAGATCATTGGAGGCAAGGGATAATAATAATAATAATGACATTTGTTAAGGGCTTACTATGTGCAAAGCACTGTTCTAAGCACTGGGGGGATACGAGGTGATCAGGTTGTCCCACGGGGGGCTCAGAGTCAATCCCCATTTTACAGATGAACTAACTGAGGCCCAGAGAAGTGAAGTGACTTGCCCAAAGTCACACTGCTGACAATTGGTGGAGCCGGAACTTGAGCCCATAACCACTGACTCCAAAGCCCGGGCTCTTTCCACTGAACCACGCTGCTTCTCTAAGGGATGGAGGAGGTTAAACTCGAAGTGGACAAAAGTCAGCTTGATATTTAGGTTTCTGCCAGCAGCGCTCTGCAGCTCCGGTACAAGAGCAAAGGAGGTGAACTGTGCAGGTGATCTAGGGCTGTGGGTTAGTTGTACGAGATCAACAAAGGGATAGGGGAGTGAGCGAGTTGAGTTTAGTAGAGAAGGTGGTATTGAGAACATCTTATTGGGTCATCAAGGGAGAGTAGTTTGGGTATGGAAGCTAAGTAGGGCATGATGAGTTGAGAAAATTGGATGGGGTCCAGAGATCAGAGGTCTCTATGGGAGAATAGTACAGATTTACAGGGAAGAGTTGTATGGGAGAGGAGGTAAGTGAGGAGGTTGTGGTCAGATAGATGGAATTAAGAGTTGGTGAGGGAAGAGACTATGCAGTGGTTAGAGATGATAAGATCAAGTGTGTGTCCAAGATGGTGAGAGGGTGAGCTGGGGTAGATCAGGAACATCTTTGTGGGTATTGAAGTCCCCAAGGATCATTGTGGGCATGGAGAAAGAGAAGGAATGTGAGAAAGTGTTCAAAATGATTAAAGAATTATACTCTCCCAAGCTCTTAATACCGTGCTCTGCACACAGTAAATGCTCAGTAAATACAATCAACTACCTAACTGATTGGCACATCAATCAGTCAATAGTATTTTTAGAACACTTACTCTGGGCAGAGCATTGTACGAAGTGCTTGGGAGAGTACAATCTCAATACCGTCAGAGGCTGGGTCAGCTGAAAACTGGACTGTTCAGTATAGAACTGAATTAAGTGACTGCCTTACCCCTCTCCCACCAAGGCCACCATCGGTCAGTAGCAGAGGAAAGAAGGTGTGGACCAAAAGGGGAGAGAGTGGCTCTTTGCCAGCCAGTCAGCAACAAAGATTCATCCCAGTGGCCAATCAGGTCTAAAGAACTAGACGATGGTGAAAGATAGTGAAAGATGGTGAATCGGCAGCAGACAGCAAGTCACGTGCATCTCTCCCCTCCCAGATCTACCCTCCCATCAACGTACTCCCGTCCCTGTCCCGCCTGATGAAGTCAGCCATAGGAGAGGGCATGACCCGCAAGGACCATGGTGACGTCTCCAATCAGCTGGTAGGTACTCCCCAACCACCAGGGACCGGTCCCAGAGAAACACCAGAGAGTCTGGTGGGAAGGTGCCCTACTGTTTGGACTTGCATAAAGGTTGCCATTGGGTGCTAAGTCCTCAGGGAGGGACAGAGGGAGGCAGGGATATGGTTCCTGCCCTAGAGGGGCTGCCAGTTTGATAATAACAATAATAATAGTGGTAAAATTTTTTAAGCGCTTACTATGTGCCAGGCACTGTACTAAGCACTGTGGTGGAGTCAAGCAAATTGGGTTGGACACAGTCCCTGTCCCACATGGGGCTCAGAGTCTTAATCCCCATTTTGCAGATGAGGTAACTGAGGCACAAAGAAGTTAAGTGATATGCCCAAGGTCACACAGCAGACAAGTGGCAGAGCCGGGATTAAAATCCAGGTCCTTCTGACCGCTCTATCCACTAGACCATGCTGCTTAGACAGACACGCATGTACGCACCCCCACCCCCACCCACACCCCTACACGATGAGGTGCTTACCCCCCCCACCTCAGAGAGCTGCCTGTCAGAGAAGCAATAGAGTCTCCAAAGCCTCCAGACGGTGACCTGTTCCCTTTTGAGCCGCACACCCCAGCCATTGCCCCTCTCCTCTCAGTACATCTGTTATGTCCCCCCAACCTGCACCCCCTGGCCCACGCCCCCGTCCGGTCCCCCTCTCTCCACAGTACGCCTGCTATGCTATTGGCAAGGATGTGCAGGCCATGAAGGCAGTGGTGGGGGAGGAGGCACTGACGCCTGAGGATCTGCTCTACCTGGAGTTCCTGCATAAGTTCGAGCGCCATTTTATCAACCAGGGTGAGCACCGGGGCCAGGGGGTGGGGTGGGGATGGGGGCAGTGTTGAGGGTCACGGAGCAAAGCCAGGCAGTCTACCAACTCCGCTATTGTACTCTCCCAAGGACTTAGTACAGTGCTCTGCACACAGTAAGCACTCAATAAATATCATCGATGCATTGAGTGAGGGGCAGGGCTAAGACAGTGAGGAGTTGGGCTGGATGTGAGGCAGCGTAAAGAGAGGAGGGGACTGGGAGGGGCGAAGGAAAGGGGTCAGGCCCATGGTGACAGAGGCCCAGGGTGGATTGGTGAGAATCCAGGGATCTGGGACGGAGGAGGCAGGAAGCTCCCCAGGTGCCATGGCTGGAATTGAGAGAGGGTGGTTGGGGAACCCTGGTTGTGGGCTCTAGACTGTAAGCCCAATGTGGGCAGGGATTGTCTCTATTGCTGAATTTTACTTTCCGAACACTTAGTACAGTGCTCTGCACGCAGTAAGTGCTTAATAAATACTATTGAATGAATGAATGAATGTGGAGGGACACCCCCGCCCAGCCCCAGGTACTGCTGCAGAAAGAGACAGAGAGAGGCAGGGAGAGACAGTGGGGAGAGAGAGACAGATCGGTACAGACAGTGGATAGAGAGAGATGGGGAGAGAGAGAGAGACAGGCAGACAGCACCAGGGAGACAGGGAGAGCGACAGAGAGAGATGGGGAGAGAGAGACAGACACATAGAGACAGGGAGGGAGATGAGAAAGAGACAGGGAGAGACAAGCGAGAGAAGGAGAGGGGGAGAGACATACAGACTGATAAAGACAAGAAGGAAGATGAGAAAGTGACAGGAGAGAGAGAGAGAGAGAGAGAGAGAGAGAGAGAAGGAAAGAGGAGAGGAGATGACTGGTCTCGGAGGGTCTTGGAGGTGCTGGGAGAAGGGCAGCCCTGGCCTCAGTTGTCTCACTCTCATGTCCTTTGCAGGCCCCTACGAGAACCGCAGCATCTTTGAGTCCCTGGACATCGGCTGGCAGCTGCTCCGCACCTTTCCCAAGGAGCTGCTGAAGCGGATCCCACAGGCTGTGGTGGAGGAGTTTTACCCCCGTGAGGGGGCTCCCTCGGTCCCCCAGCACAGCTCTGACACCGCGCTCTGACCCCCGGCCCCCAGCCAATGGCCCAGCTCTGGCCCTGGCCCCGTCTGCCTCCCATTTCCTGGGGTTGCCCCCTCCCCCTGCTCTGAGGCTTTGCCCACCCCCATCACCCAGGGTCAGCCCTCAAGCTCCAGGGCTTTGCCCCATTTCCCTAGGTCAGCCCTCCTCCTCGCCGCCCCCCACCCCCAGCTCTGGGGCTTTGCCCTGACAGGGTTTTATTTCCTATTTATTACGACATGCCCAGCTGCCTCCTCCAGCTAGGCTGTATTCATTCATTCGATTGTATTTATTAAGCGCTTACTGTGTGCAGAGCACTGTACTAAGTGTTTGGGAAAGTACAATACAACAATAAACAGTGACAATCCCTGCCCACAATGAGCTCACAGTCTGCCGGGGGTGGGGAGGTCGGGGGAGATAGACATCAGTACAAATAAACAGACATCAATACAAATAAAATCACATAAGTGCTAAGGGGCTGTGTTGCAGGGGAAGAGTAAAGGGAGCCAGTCAGGGCGAGGCAGAAGTGAGTGGGAGCTGAGGAAAAGTGTGAAGGCCTTTTAGTCTCGGAAGGCCTCTTGGAGGAGACGGACCTTCAATAAGGCTTTAAAAGGGAGGAGATGTAATTGTCTGGCGGATTTGAGGAGGGCGGACATTCCAGGCCAGAGGCAGGATGCGGGTGAGGGATCGGCGGCGAAACAGGTGAGATCGAGGCACAGTGAGAAGGTTAGCTCCAGAGGAGTGAAGTATGTGGGCTGGTTTGTAGAAGGGGAGAAACGAGGTGAGGTAGGAGGGGGCAAGGTGATGGAGTGTTTTAAAGCCAGTGGTGAGAGTTTTCGTTTAATACAGAGTGGCCCTACCCACACTCCCCACACAATTTCTGCCCCTCTCCTGCTAAACCAAAGTCACCTGGACCCTATGGCCTGGCTTCCCCAGGGAGCATAGCCTAGCCTCTTCCCATCTCCCCCTGCCAGCACTGACTTCTCCCAACCCACTGCCCTCTTTGCCTTCAATTGGAGCAGCCCCGCTCCTCTGATCCCATCACAAACCCAGTAAAGCCTGTTTGTCCAGGCTGGATCAGGCTGGATTTTTTTGTACTTTTAATGGTATTCGTTAAGTGCTTACTATGTGCCAAGCAGTGTACTAAGCACTCGGATGGATAACAAGCTAATCAGGCTGGACACAGTCCCTGTCCCACAAGGGGCTCACAGTCTTAATCCTCATTTTATAGACGAGGTAACTGAGGTATAGAAAAGTGAAGTGATTTGCCCAAGGTCATACAGCAGACAAGTGGCAGAACCGGGATTAGAAGCCACGACCTTCCAGGCCTATGCTCTTTCCACAAGGCCATGCTGCTCCTCTTATGTGCCTGATCCAGGGGTTGGGGAGGCCACGGGGTGAGACGCCTTCCCTCTAGGATGGAGCCTTCAGCGGACCAGATCCATTGCAGCTTGGGGGAGAGAGGGCAGCACTTAATAATATTAATGATAATTTTGCTTACTGTGTGCCAAGCGCTGGGGTACAAGATAATCAAGTCTTGTTCAAGTCAATATTCATTCTGAGAGGTTACTGTGGCCAGAACACTGTCCTAAGCACTTGGAAAGTACAGTTCAGCAATAATGAGAGACAATCCCTGCCCATACTGGGCTTACAGTCTAGAAGGTGGGAGACAGACATCAAAACAAGTAAACAAGCATCAATAAAAATAAATAGAATTATAGATATATACACATCAAAACAAGTAAACTGGCAATAATATAAATAGAATTATAGATATGTACTTAAATACTCAAGTGCTGTGGGCTGCGGGGGTAGAGGAAAGGGACCGAGCTGGGGAGACGGGGAGGGGGAGCTGAGGAAAAGGGGGGGCTTAGTCTGGGAAGGCCTCTTGGAGGAGGCGAGCCTTCAGTAGGGCTTCAAAGTCAGACACCAGCGCTGTCCCACATGGGGCTTACAGTCTTAATCCTGATTTTACAGACGAGATAACTGAGGCACAGAGAAGTGAAGTGACTTGCCCAAGGTCATACGGCAGGCAAGTGGCAGTGTCTGGATTAGAATCCAGGTGCCTAACTCCCAGGCCCATGCTCTTTCCACTAAGCCATGCTGCTCCTCTTTAGTGACTGATCCGGTGGTCGGGGAGGCCATGGGGTGAGACGCTTTCGCTCTAGGGTGGGGCGCCCATCTGACCAGACCCACCGACATGGATTCTGGGGGAGAGAGGGCAGCTCTTAGTAGTATTAATGATAAGTGTGTTTTACTATGTTTATTCATTCATTCATTCAATCGTATTTATCGAGCGCTTACCGTGTGCAGAGCACTGTACTAAGCAATTGGGAAGTACAAGTTGGCAACATATAGAGACAGTTCCTACCCAATAATGGGCTCACAGTCTAGAAGGGGGAGACAGACAACAAAACAAAACACATAGACAGGTGGTGCCAAGCACCATATTAAGCGCTTGGGGTAGTTACAAGATAATCAAGTCAGACACGAGCCCGGTCCCACACTGGGCTCAGAGTTTAAGGGAAGGGAGAAAGGGTATTTAATCCCCATTTTACAGATGAGGAAATTGAAGTTCAGCAAGGCTAAGTGCCTTTCCCAAGATCACACAGCAGACAAGTGGCAAAACTGGGATTAGAACCCAGGTCCTCTGATTCCCAGTCAAGTTTCATACATAAGAGTTCAAACCATCCCTCCCCCTGCCTCTTAAAGGGCGGGAAATGACTCCCATCTCTAGAGGCAGCGGTGGTTGAAGAGGCTGCAATCAATCAATCAATCAATCGTATTTATTGAGCGCTTGCTGTGTGCAGAGCACTGTATTAAATGCTTGGGAAGTACAAGTTGGCAACATATAGAGACAGTCCCTACCCAACAGTGGGCTCACAGTCTAAAAGGGGGAGACAGAGAACAAAACCAAACATACTAACAAAATAAAATAAATAGAATAGATATGTACAAGTAAAATAAATAGAGTAATAAATATGTACAAACATATATACATATATACAGGTGTTGTGGGGAAGGGAAGGAGGTAAGATGAGGGGGATGGAGAGGGGGACGAGGGGGAGAGGAAGGAAGGGGCTCAGTCTTGGAAGGCCTCCTGGAGGAGGTGAGCTCTCAGTAGGGCCTTGAAGGGAGGAAGAGAGCTAGCTTGGCGGATGGGCAGAGGGAGGGCATTCCAGGCCCGGGGGATGACGTGGGCCGGGGGTCGATGGCGGGACAGGCGAGAACGAGGCACGGTGAGGAGATTAGCGGCAGAGGAGCGGAGGGTGTGGGCTGGGTTGTAGAAGGAGAGAAGGGAGGTGAGGTAGGAGGGGGCAAGGTGATGGAGAGCCTTGAAGCCCAGGGTGAGGAGTTTCTGCCTGATGTGCAGATTGATTGGTAGCCACTTGGTAGCTGCACCCTCTCTCACACTCCTCCAGCCTCTAGTCAAGTAGTTCTTTCTTCCTGGGGTCTGCCTCTGATCACTCCTGCTGCAGCCTCAGCCCATTTCCTCCTGTCTGGCCCCAGATCCTGGATGGGACTAATTTTCCTCCCCTGGCTTCAAGGCAAAGAAGAAGGGTGGGGACAGAAGGGGTAGGGAGAGAGAGGCAGCGTCAGGAGCAGGGGAAGAGAGCGGATCCCAGAGGTCTGGGTCTCCATCTTCCTCTGCAGAGCTCCAGGGGGAATCCCTCCTCCTTAAAGTCCCTTACTCCACCTTCTAAACTGCAGCCAGAGGGAGTCGGGTCAGAATCAGGGAAGAATGTCCAGACTGGAAGAGTTTTTAACATATTGCCACAGGCTAGACAGAAAGACTTCTATGAGGTGTTCTCTTTTAAAACAAAGTGGGAGAGATTTTCATCTGTCTCAGGGTGTGTGCGCGTGTTTGTGCGCCCCTGTTTAGGGGCGGGGTGCTGGACAAAGTGACCTTTCAAGGTGCTTGAAGGCAGGGGAGAAGTGAGTCCTGAGTGCCCTCTGTGGGGGCAGCTGTGGACTGGGCACTTAGTGAGGAGTGGGGCATAGGAAGAGACCAGCCAATCGCTTCCCTTCAGGGGCTGCCTCTATGACACGGGAGAAAGGACACACACACACACACACACACACACACACACAAACACAGAGCCACACACACACACACATACCATCCTGGACACTGGAGGAGGGACGAAAGGTCATAAAACCCGAGGACAGAATTGGCAGAACAATTTAAACATCCGATTCATTCATTCATTCATTCATTCATTCATTCATTCATTCAATCGTATTTATTGAGCGCTTACTGTGTGCAGAGCACTGTACTAAGCGCTTGGGAAGTACAAGTCGGCAACATATAGAGATGGTCCCTACCCAACAACGGGCTCACGGTCTAGAAGGGGGAGACAGACAACAAAACAAAACATGTTGACAGGCGTCAAAATCGTCAGAACAAATAGAATTAAAGCTATATGCACATCATTAACAAAATAAATAGAGTAGTAAATATGTTCAAGTAAAATAGAGTAATAAATCTGTACAAATATATATATAAGTGCTGCGGGGAGGGGAAGGAGGTAGGGTGGGGAGATGGGGAGGAGGAGAGGAAAAAGGGGGCTCAGTCTGGGAAGGTCTCTTGGAGTAGGTAAGCTCTCAGTAGGGCTTTGAAGGGAGGAAGAGAGCTAGCTTGGCGGATGTGCGGAGGGAGGGTATTCCAAGCCAGGGGATGGATGTGGGCTGGGGGTCAACGGCGGGACAGGCAAGAATGAGGTACAGTGAGGAGGTGAGCGGCAGCGGAGCAGAGGGTGGACTGGGCTGTGGAAGGAGAGAAGGGAGGTGAGGTAGGAGGGGGCGAGGTGATGGAGAGCCTTGAAGCCGAGAGTGAGGAGTTTTTGCTTGATTCGTAGGTTGACAGGCAGCCACTGGAGATTTTTGAGGAGTGGAGTAACATACCCAGAGCACAATGTATGAGATCATTGACATAAATGGTGGAGTTAGTGATTAAAGTGAGGGGAATCAAGTGGGGGCTCTCCTTGCGGGGGGCTTTACATGTTTGGTCACATTCAGAAAGAGGGCATTCCACCTGTGTGCCCGTGGCCATGGTGTGTGCCCTGCTCCGGGGCAGTGGGAGTTTACTGAGAGGGATGGGTCTCTCAGTGCCATGGCAGGAACAGAAATAGGAGCAGGAAGTAGGAGCAGGGGCAAGAAACAGGGGCAGGGATAAGTAAAGGGGTGAAACGACAGTGGCAGGGGAAGGGGCTGGGGCCCGGGAACAGCGGCAAGGAAAGGGGAGGAGGCCACGGCAGTCACTGCGAAGAGAACCAAGAAACCTCCTTTCTGCTTTCTATTCCTCATTCCTCCTCCGTCTCCCTTCACCACCACTCGCTGATCCCCAAACAGAAAGGAAGGGCGCTGAAGCTCAGACTTCCTCTCCAGGGTGGGAGCAGCTGGAGCGGGGCGGGCCCCGGCCTTCCTCCCCACCTAGGTTGTCCGGGGCAGTGGGGCCACAGGGTGGGGACAGAAGAGGGCCGCGGCAGGAGGTGGGCCTGGGCCTCAGAGCCAGGGCTGGTTCCCGAGCCTGTGGCACCCCGTGTGGGGGGCGTTTCAGCAGCCCGGGGAGCTACTGGCTGTGTGTGGGCAGCAGGTCCGTGGGGAGATGGAGCTCGGCGAAGAAGAGTTCAGTTACCTGGAAGGTAGGGCCCCAACTCCTTCCTGTGCAGGGGGTGGGCGTGGAGGTCAGAAAGGGTCCTTGGGCTGCAGGTGCAGGGCAGGGGGCTGTCTGGGTTGGGAAACAACACATACATGCACACCCACAGACATACACATACATGCATATGCACGTGCACACACATTCAGGCATGCATACACGCAGATGCCACACACATGCATGTATACGCATGCACAGACTCACACACATGCATGCATATACACAGATACACTCAAACAAGCATGCAAATGTATGTGCAGACTCACAAATGCATGCATGCATGCATACACACAGTCTCATATCCACACATGCATGCATATGCACAGACTGAAACAAGGGCACATACAGAGGCACAGAGCATACATGTATTCATACAGTATCACATACCCCTACACCCACAGAGACACGCATACACACAATAACTTTCATACAGGAACACATACATTTACATACATAGAGACATACACAACCAGGGACCATGAGAAACAGGGACCATGTCTAATTCCCACATGTGCATCCTTTCCCAGTGCTTAGTACAGTGCTCTGCACACTGTGTCCTTAATAAATACTATTCCTACTACTACTACTACAAAGACACACACAAGAATACCCACATTCAAAAGCATACACAGACATAGACATGCACACACACACACACACACACACACACACACACACACACAAGAGCACTATATGTCTCTTTCCTGAGTCTGTCTTTCTTGCCTTTGTTTTTCTGCTGCCTCTCTGTGCTCTGTTTGTCTATCTCTCTCCTCAGAGAGAGGGACTGTGGGTTGGTTCCCTCCCATCTCTTTCCCTCTTCTCAGAACGCCCAGACTGAACTTTATTTGAGTGTCCATTTCTCCTGTGAGACTGTAAGTTTCTTGAGGGTAGGGATAGTGTCCACTTACTCTATTGTACTTTTCCAAGGGCTTTGTGTAGCATTCGGCCAACAGTAGTAGTAAATATCGACCCAGAGTGTAAGGCACCTCACCAGCCCCTCAGTAGTAGTAGTAACAATAAAATAATAATAATAATGGCATTTGTTAAGTGCTTACTATGTGCAAAGCACTGTTCTAAGCACTGGGGAAGATACAAGGTGATCAGTTTGTCCCACGTGGGGCTCACAGGCTTCATCCCCATTTTACAGATGAGGTAACTGAGGCACAGAGAAGTGAAGTGACTTGCCCAAAGTCACACAGCTGACAACTGGCAGGGCCGGAATTTGAACCCATGACCTCTGACTCTCAAGCCCGGGCTCTTTCCATTGAGCCATGCTGTATTGATTGAGTCTACTATGTGCAAAGCACTGTACTTCTCTGGGCCTCAGTTCCCTCATCTGTAAAATGGGGATGAAGACTGTGAGCCCCATGTGGGACAATCTGATTACCTTGTATCTACCCCAGCGCTTAGAACAGTGCTTTGCACATAGTAAGCGCTTAACAAATACCAAGATTATTATTAATATTATTACTAAGGCCTGGGAGAAAGGACACAGGTGGGAATTAAACATGGTCCCTGTCCTTTGGGGGTCTCACAAGTCAGCTAGTGATTGCAGGGTGGCGGAGGAGGTCCACAGTGTCAAAGGCAGCTGAAAGATCCAGGAGGATTAGGATGGAGGAGAACAGAGTCCCAAGGTTGTCACTGGCTGAGAAGTCTGGGCTGGTGACTCCAGTTTTCTCTGCAGGCTGCAGGTCACTGGGGTGACCAGCCCAGCATGACCGGATCGGGGAGTGACCACCATTCTCTGGCCGGGGCAGAGATCTCGGGACTGTTTCCCATGGGATTAGAGAATGGTATTTATGGTACTGGAGAAGCAGTGTGGCCTAGCGGATAGAACTTGGGCCTGGCAATCAGAAGGTCCTGGGCTCTAATCCCGGCTCTGCCACTTGTCTGCTGTGGGATCTTGGACAAGTCATTTCACTTCCCTGTGCCTCAGTTCCCTCATCTGTAAAATGGGGATGAAGACTGAGTGCTTACGTTGGATGTGTCCAACCTGATTATCTTGTATTATTATCAGCATTTAGAACAGTGCCTGGCGCATAGTAAGTGTTGAACAAATACCATTATTACTGTTATTGTTGAGGGTTTATGATGAGCGAAGCACACTGTAAGAGCTTAATAAATACCACTGATTGATTGATTAGGGTCCGTGTGTCCCAGAGGTCAGGGCCAAGGGTGGGTTACACTCATTCCTGGCCGGGAGTCTGACTGAGTCTCCCGAGTGAAGACCCGATGTCAAGGAGGGAGGCAGACCACCTCAGCCTCCCAGAGCCCAACCTCAACCTCTACCAGTGTGGCTCAGTGGAAAGAGCATGGGCTTTGGAGTCAGAGGTCATGGGTTCAAATCCCGGCTGTGCCAACTGTCAGCTGTGTGACTTTGGGCAAGTCACTTAACTTCTCTGTGCCTAAGTTCCCTCATCAGCAAAATGGGGATTAAAACTGTGAGCCTCCCGTGGGACAAGCTATCTCCCCAGTGCTTAGAACAGTGCTTTGCACATAGTAAGCACTTAACAAATACCATCATTGTTACTATTATTATTACCTTCCTCACCTCCAGCCCGGCCCCTGGCCTCCCTGCCCTGGGGCCAGGCTCCACTGGGCTGCAAGGTAGGAGAGCTGGGGATTCCCACAACCTGCAGCCCCCCCATCTCAGGGGATAGAAGCTGTCAGAGACCAAAGGCTAGAGTAAACACACCCACCCATTTAAAGAAGGTCCAGCTGGGAGGCTCCCTAAACCCAACTCCCACCCACAGAGCCCTGCTGAACCTCTGGCCCATTCCCACACCTGTCTCACCCTCTGCAGAACCTTGGCCTGCAGTGTCAGTCAATCCATCAATGACACTGAGCGAGTGTGCACAGTGTGCAGAGCACTGTACTAAGCACTTGGAGGAGTACAACAGACATGACCCCTTACAATCTACTGAGGGGGGCGGGGGGGGGAAACCCACACAAAAATTACAGATAGGAGAAAGTAATCGAGGGTAAAGATTGTATACATAGGTGATCCAGGAGTTTTTCAGCAACCAAGTGCTTAGGTGAGGCAGAAGTACCAAACCGGCAAAAACAGGGTTGGGACGGAGATGAGTGATTAATCAGGGAAGGTCACCTTAAGGAAGCATGGTTTTCTGAAGGGCTCTGAAGAGCCACTGGTCTGTTGGATGTGAAGGGGGAGGGGGAGCTCCAAGAAGAGGGAGGATGTGAGAAAGGTCAGCTATAGGAGAGAGACGAATGAGGTTAGCTTGAAAGGAACAAAAAGTGCAACTGGGGTGTACTGTGGTAAGAGAGTGGATGACCAGGAGTAGGAAGCAGCATAGCCTATTGGCAAGAGAACGGGCTTGCGAATCAGAGGTTGTGGGCTCTAATCCCGGCTCTGCCGCTTGTCTGCTGGGTGACCTTGGGCAAGTTACTTCACTTCTCTGGGCCTCATTTCCCTCGTCTGTAAAATGGGGATGAAGACTGTCAGCCTCATGTGGGTCAGGGACTGCATCCAATGTGATTACCTTGTATCTGGCCCAGCGCTTAGTACAGTGCTTGGCACACAGTAAGCGCTTAACAAATGCTATCATTATTGTTATTAAGAGCTGGCTGAGTGCCTTAAAGCCAATGGTAATGATTTCAGCTTGACGCAGAGAGGAAAAGGAAATCTTTGAAGGACTGCGGGAAGAGGGGAGATGTGTAATAATAATAATAATAATAATAATAATAATAAGCACTTACTATGTGCAAGACACTGTTCTAAGTGCTGGGGAGGATACAAGGTGATCAGGTTGTCCCGGTGGGGCTCACAGCCTTAATTCCCATTTTACAGATGAGGTAACTGAGGCACAGAGAAGTTAAGTGACTTGCCTCATCACACAGCTGACAATCAGTGGAGCTGGAATTTGAACCCATGACCTCTGACTCCCAAGCTCTTTCCACTGAGCCATGCTGCTTCTCAGAATGATGTTTAGAAAGATGATCTGGGAAGTAGAGTGAAGTATTCACTGGAGAGGGGAGAAGCTGAAATGTTTCTGTTTGTTGTATATTGTACTCTCACAAGTGCTTAGTATAGTGCTTTGCACAAAATAAGCGCTCAGTAAATACGACTGAATGGAAAGGACCAATAGGATTTGATGACACACTCAATTTGGTGAGGAACAGAGGATAATGCCAAGGTTACCAGCTCCAGAGATGAAGAGGGTTGTGGTCCTACCTACAGTTATGGGAAAATGAGGCAGAGGAGAGGGTTTCGAGGAAGATGAGTTCAGTTTTGGATTTGTTGAACTTGTACCATAGAGAGATCCTGGAGGCAGAAGAAGATAGATTGCAGGGAAGGAGAGAAGTCAGGGCTGGTAGTGTAATGTCCAAAAAGGTGGTAGATTAAGCTGGAGGAGTGGATGAGGTCCCCGAGGGAGGGCATGCAATTAAAAAGTGAGTTTTGAGGTACCCACATAGTAGGTGGCAGAGCAGGAGCCAGAGAAAGACACTGAGAAGGAGCAGCTCGTGAGGTAGAAGGAGCAGGAAAGCTAAGGTAAGATGGGGTTTCCAGCAGAGATGGTCCACAGTGTCAAAGGCAGCTGAGAGGTCAGGGAGGACTAGGACAGAGTAGAGTCTGTTAGATTTGGTGAGGAGGGGGGTGTCACTGATTACCTTGGAAGTAAAATGGTCTCAGTGGAGTTGGGGGTTGGGGGCTCTCCCACTGTCTGCCTCCCCTTGCCTTTAGCACAGTAGTAGTAATAGGAATAATGATAATTATGGTATTTGGTAAATGCTTACTATGGTCTAGTACTGTGGCAGATGCAAGACAATCAGGCCAGACAGACTTCCTGCTTCACATGGGGGTCACAATCCGAGTAGGAGAGAGAACAGGCATTGAATCCGCATTTCTCAGATGAGGAAACTGAAGCCTAGAGAAGAGAGGTGACTTGCCGAAGGTCACACAGCAGACAAGTGGCAGAGCAGGGTTTAGAACTCAGGTCATCTGACTCCGTAGCCCCTGCTCTTTCCACTAGGCTTCAATCCAGCCCACTTAGGAAAGCACCCAAAGGGAAGGCTGGGGGATGGTTTTTTTTGGGGGGGGGGGTCCTTGTCCCCCCACCCCTCTCTCCCTCTCAGCCATAATAGAGAACAGCGGCAGCAGTGACGGTGAATCCTCAGAGGATGAAGATGCCAAAGACCAATGTGCTCAGGTCAGTCCAGATGGGGTAAGGCGACCCCTCAGGGGACACTCTGCCTGACTCCCAACGGCCCTGAGGGTCATTTTTATGGAGAGTAATTCCTAAAGAGCACACACACACACACACACACACACACCACATGCCATAGAGTTACTTGAGCCAGGTGGGTTAATCTGGGAAGGTTTTCTGCAGGAGGTAGAGCACACGGACTCTTTTCCTGCTGCCTGAGAATGACTGAAACTGAGAACTAGGGAGCTTGTGTTTCTGTATGTATCACAAGTGAAGAATGTATCACAAGCAATAGAGCAGGTTCTAACAGAAGGTTCTATTAGAATAGTGATAGAAGGTTCTAATCCCAGCTTGGCCACTTTTCTGCTGTGTGACCTTGGGCAAGTCACTTCACTTCTCTGTGCCTCAAGTTACCTCATCTGTAAAATGGGGATTGAGACTGTGAGCCCCACGTGGGACAGGGACTGTGTCCAATCCTATTTGCTTGTACCCACCCCGGTGCTTAGTATAGTGCCTGGCATTCATTTTACATTTAATGAATACCACAATTATTATTATTATTAAATAAATTGGGCTCCCCATCCCCCAGAGGCATGCTCAAATCTGGAAACTAAGGCCCAAACAGATTAAGCCCCTTCCCCACCCAGACCACATCACACCACACATGAGGGCTTGCAGATTCACAGATCCTCACAGCCCCAGGACAGAGATGGGCAGAGGTGGGCAGAACCTTCTCCCTAGCCCTCAGTGCAGCCTTATTTCTCCCCAGTGTCAGAGGTTGTTATTAGTCCCAACCAATACTAATGCTGAAGTTTCTCACCTTAAAGTTTCCCCCACCCCACCCTCCTTCCTTGCTTTCTCTTCCAGAAGCCTATCCACATCCCTCTGGGGGTGGGATATGATAAGCGCTTACTACAGTGCTCTGCACACAGTAAGCGCTCAATAAATGCGATTGATGATGGAGGAAGGGGTACAATGGCTGACTGGGGAAGCAGCAGGGATTCCGGGGTGGTGGAGATAGGGCTGCTTATCATTCCCCCCTGAGATGGAGTCTCCAGGCCAGGAGCTGGGTCTCGTCTCTCTGGGGAGGAGAGTGGGGAGTGATGGAAGGTATGCACAGCCCTGTACTAAGCACTCGGGAGAGTACACTATAACAATAAACAGATACATTCCATGTCCACAACGAGCTTATAGGCTGATGGGAGAAAGTCGTTAATATAAATAAATTGGCCACCAGAAATCTGGGGCAATGGAATGGTCAAATAAAAGGTTGGGGGTTGGGGTCAAGGAGGGGAAGAGGAAAGGAAGGAAGGAAGAAAGGGAAGGGTAAAGAGGGGTGAGGGGATCCTTTCCAAAATCTCTCCCTCTCCTTATGGGTGGCCCCGACCACCCATAAGGGATCCATGGCTGACCAGGGCGGGAGGGGGTGATTCCAGGGTGGTGCTGACCACTCTCCTCTTAGATGGATTCTCTGGGCCAGGAGCCAGGCTTCATCACTCCGTGGGGGGGTGGGGGGGGAGTTTTAGGGATGGGGGTGATGGAGGAAGGGGTCCAAGGCTGACCGGGGAGGTGTGTGGGGATCCAGGGAGGTGGAGACAAGACTGCCAACCATTTCCCTTGCAGCTGGAGTCTCCAGGCCAGGAGCAGGATAGCATGCTGAATGAGTTTGAACATGGTGAGTGATCCAAAGTCTCCCTCCCTTCCTCCCATGCTCCCCAATACTCCCACCTAAGGAGAGCCAAGTGCTGGGACTCGCGCCAATCTATTAATCAGTGGTACTTCTTGAGTGCTTACCGTGAGCAGAGCCCTGTACGAAGCACTTGGGAGAGCACTGTACAACAGAGTTTGTAGACACACTCTCTGCCCACCAGGAGTTTACAGTCTAGAAGGAGAGACAGATGCTGTAATAAATGCAGATATGAACATGAAGGCTGTGGGGCTGAAGGTGGGGTGAATATCAAATGCTCGAAGGGAACAGATCCAAGTGCATAGGGGAGGCAGAAGGGAGTGGGAGGAGGGGAAATGAAGATTAGTTGGGGAAGGTGTCTCGAAGTAGATGTGATTTCAGAAAAGACTTTGAAGGTGGAAAGGGTGGTGGTCTGTCAGATATGAAGTGGGAGGGAATTCCAGGGCAGAGGCAGGACATGGCGGAGAGGTCGGCAGTGAGGTACAGTGAGTAGATTGGCATTAAAGGAGCCAAGTAAGCATGTTGGGTTCAGTTAGGAAATCAGCCAAGGGTCCCTGGCATCTGAGAGAAGGCAAAGCCGGGAAACACAGGGGACAAGGGTCAGCAACCCCCAGACCCAGAAATCCCCCCACACCTCCCACCGATCTCAGCAAGGTTTCTGGCAGCATTACTGGGAGCACATTCCCAGCCCTACCCCAGAGGCGGCTGCATTTTTCCATCCATGTCATCCCCCAGCCTCCCGGGCCCTGCTGGAAGAGCTCTCCAACCTGGAGGCTGAGTTCGAAATTGAGAAGTCCTGCCGGCAACAAGCCGAGGTCTATGCCGCAAAGGTAAACGAGTCTCGTGCCACTGGCCACTCCTGTACCCCTTGGAGCAACCCACACATTCTAGATCCACCTCCAGGGCCCCCGATTCTGCCCCGCACCCAGCCCTCTCCTCCACCCTCCACCAGGTGAGCCAGGAGAACAAGCAGTTGAAGAGGATCAGTGTGGCTCTCCTCCCTCACCTAGATCCCCAGCACCTGCAGATTGTGAGCCAGGAGGAGGGGCTCCCCGAGGACCCCATCCCCCATCCCGCCCAGAAGCAGGTACAAGGTGAGTGGCAGGGCTGAGCTCCGGAGAGCAGGGATTGAGGAGGGGGTGAAGATGACGGGGGAGGGAGCCTGCCCCCACCCCCATACTCCTTCAGACCACTGAATGGGCACCGCCCCTGCCCTCTGGGAGTTACCCTTCTGAGTGGGGAGACAGGGCCCCTGCCCATCCTGACAATCTGTGCTGTGGCAGGAAAGAAAAGAGGGGTGGAGTTGTCGATTTGTTCTTCCGAAGCGCTTAGTACAGTGTTCTGTACACAGTAAGTGCTCAATAGATACGATTGAATGAATGAATGAATGAGTGGAGAGAGAGGGAAAGATGCCAGCAGCTTGGAGAGTTGAGGGGAGAGAAGGATGGGGAAGCAGTGTGACCTAGTGGAAAGAGCCCAGGCCTTGGGCTCTAATCCTGGGCTTTGATCTCAACTCTGCTGCTTGCTTGCTGTGTGACCCTGGGTACTTGAGTTCTCCATGTCTCAGTTTCCTCACACGTAAAATGGGAATTAAAGATCTGCTCCCTCTCTGTCTTGGATTGTGAGCCCCTTTTGAGATGGACACTGTTTCCTGCCTAATACTAATAATTATGGTATTGGTTAAGCATTTACTATGTGCCAAACACTGTTCTAAGCAGTAGGGGAAATATAAAGTTATCAGTTTGGACACAGTCTCTGATCCACATGAGGTTCACAGTCGAGTAGGAGGGAGCAGGATTTAAGCCCTATTTTACAGATGAGCGAACTGAGGCACAGAGCAGTTAAGTAACTTGCCCAAGCTCACCCGGCAGACCAAGAACAGGGATTAGAACCCAGGGCCTCTGATTCCCAGGCTCATGCTCTTTCCACTAGAACAGTCCTTTGCACATAGTAAGCGCTTAACAAGTACTAATTATCATTATTAATTCTCTTACTCGATTATCTTGTATCCACTGCAAGCACTCGGTGCATAATAAGCACTTAACAAATACCATTATTATTATTATCAGGGTGACACAGGCTTCCTACAGGGGTGAGCTGCAGTGATTTTCAAGGAAGGGGGTAGAAGGGGCCCAAATTGTCTCGGTCAGCCCTTTGGGATCACCAAGGGAAGAGTGGATAGAGAGCTAGAGAAGGGTCTTGGGAAGGGGGAGGTGACCTGGGATGATGGGGGAGGGGAGGTGTTCCATTTGTGCTTCCTTGGGATTTGTGGTTTGGTGAGAAATTTCCTCTTTTTCCTGAAAAGGGAAGTTACCGTTTCTCTTTCTTAAGAGCTGCAGACCAAGGTGTCCACCCTCCTGGGAGAGAAGAAGGACTTAACCCTTCAAGTGCAGGAGCTGCAGAACCAACTGAGGAAGAAGGAAGATCAGGTCACAGCCAGGCCCACTCCCTTCTGTCTCCCCTTCCTCCCCTACCCAATAAACTGATTAATCAGTGGTATTTATTGAGGGCTTTCTGTGTGCAGAGCAGTATCCTAAGTACTTGGGAATCCCTCAAGGTTCAGTTCTAAGTCCCCTTCTATTCTTCATCTTCACCCACACAGTAAGTGTTAAATAAATTCCACTGATAGATAATAATAATAATAATGGTATTTGTTAGGCACTTACCACGTGCCAGGCACTGTACTAAGCACTGGGTTGGATACAAGCAAACTGGGTTGGACACAGTCCCTGCCCCATGTGGGGCTCATAGCCTCAATCGCCATTTTCCAGATGAAGTAAGCAGAGAAGTGAAGTGTCTTGCCCAAGATCACAAATCAGACAAGTGGAGGAGTCTGGATTAGAACTCATGACCTTCTGCCTCCCAGACTCATGCTCTATTCACTATGCCATGCTACAACAGATTGAAAAGTACATTCCCCACTCTCCCTCTGCAGAGGAACTGGGCCATCAGGCTGTGTGACCCTAGAATCACCAGGCAACCTCTCTGGGCTTTGGCTGGCTCCCTCTATCAGGGGTTATAGCTGTGTCCCTAGACTCTTCCGAGAAGACTATGGGGGTAGTTGGGAGGGTGGGAATCTTGACCTGGAGAAAGGAAGTAAAAGTAGGGTGCCAGGTCTCTAGGTGGGCAAATCTCCTGACAGTGCCTTACTGAAACTGTAATAAGGCTAAGAAGAAAGAAACACCCTCTCCTTCCCCAGTTCAAACTGACTCCTCGTCAGGGCAAAGAGAGAGGACCTCCCCTCCAAAAATGCTTGGTAGTTGTGTGACTGAAGGGTCTTGTTGGGCTCCATGTCTATGTGGGGGCTATATCTAGGTGTTTGTGTGGGAGTAGGTGAGAGTGCCTGGGTGAGTTTGTCCATTTGTATATTATGTGTGTGGGTCAGTCTGGTAATACGCAGTCTGGTGATATGCCTATCAGTGTCTGTCCAATTGTGTGGCACGCAGGGGGAGGCTGACTCTAGACTCAGTGTCTGTCTGAGCCGTACCCTCCCTGCCTCCCACCTTCCCTCCTCCAGATCCTAGAGGAGCAGCTGGAGAAAAGCTCCCTGAAGCTGGCCATGGAACGTAGCCAGAAGACCCTATGGAAGCTGAAACGAGGTGAGAAAAGCTCCAGCCTGCACCACGTCTGGCTCTCCCCACTTCCTGGCCCCCATCTAGTGGGTCACCGTCACCTCGGGGTCCCGGCCCCCATTGCAGGGGCGCTCCCTGAGCTCCTGGCACGTTTTGAGGGCATCCCACAGAGCGTTGTGTCAGCCCGTGTGAGGCCGGGGCCCTTTTCAAAACTGGCATGTTCCCAAACACGGGCGCCGCCTCCGAGCCGTGGGACTCAGCCTCGGGAACTAAAGCGGAGGGAGCCTGGTGCTGAAAATCAAACCACCGGACAGAAAAGCCTTAGGACAGTGCTATGCACATGGTAAGCACTCAAGAAGTACGATTGAATGATAAAGCCAAGTCTGCGCAGGACAGGGGTAGGACTGGCTGGAAACCAGACTGTCTGGTATAAAGCTGGGCTGATGGCCATCCAACCCTCACTCAACAGGAGTGATACCCTCACCCTCCTGAATCCTGCCCCGAGAACGGTCTGTGGCCCCCAAACCGGACACTGGGCCCTATCCTTTCCTCAGGGGGTATACTGCAGCAGGAGGACTTGAGGGTAGATAACAAGGGGACCTTCCTGTCCCTGTCCCCACCCTGCCCACAACAAGTCTAGAAGGGGAGACAGACATTAATATAAATAAATAAATGACAGATATGGACATGTGCTGTGGGGCTGGGAGCAGGGGTGAATAAAGGGAGCAAGTCAGGACCATGCAGGAGGGAGCAGAGAAGAGGAATGGAGAGCTTACGGAAGGCCCCTCAGAGGAGATATGCCTTCAGTAAGGCTTTGAAGGAGTGGAGTGTCGTTGTCTGTTGGATATGATCGTAATAATATGCCATCGTTATTATTATTATTATTAATAACAATAATAATGGCATTTATTAAGTGCTTACTATGTGCAAAGCACTGTTGTAAGCACCAGGGAGGTTACAAGGTGATCAGGTTGTCCCACGGGAGGCTCACAGTCTTAATCCCCATTTTACAGATGAGGTAACTGAGGCACAGAGAAGTGAAGTGACTTGCCCAAAGTCACACAGCTGACAATTGCTGGAGCCAGGATTTGAACCACATCTAAAAATATCTTAAAATATAATAAAAATAATAATACTGCCATCTTAAAATAAACCACAGACAGGGGAAGCAGCAGAGTATAAGGACTGGAACAGAAGTGCTGTGGGCTGGGGGTGGGATGAGGATCAAACTAGTCTGTGGGTACCGAGCTGAACGATGCAGAATGGAGGGAGAATGGGGTGGGAAAATCAAAGGTTAGTCAGGGAGACTTCTTGGAGGAGATGTGATTTTAGTAGGGCTTTGAGAATGGGGAGAGCAGCGATCTACCTGAGGTGGAGTGAGTTTCAAGAAGTAAGAAATTCTGGAGAAGCTGGGATTTTAGCAGGGTTTAGCAGATGGGAAGAGGGGAGAATGGTGATCTATTAGGTATGGAGCAGGAGGGAATTCCAAGACAGGGGAAGGATGCAGGCAAGAGATTGACAGTGAGACAGGCAACACTGAGGCGTAGTGAGCAAGGTTGGCATTAGAGGAGAATTGTCTGTTGTTTTGTTTTATACACACACTTCTCCTCCACATTAACTCTCTTCAGTTTCACTTTTCAGTTTCTGGCTGGGGGCTGGGTCACAACTGGGCTGGTTAGTACAGTGCTCTGCACATAGTAATCGCTCAATAAATATGATTGAATGAACCCTCCTGGTGCCCAGGGGGTGGGGTGGGGGCAACAGGGCCCATCTCCTCCCACCTCCCTTTCCTCCTAACCCCCGCCCCCAGCCAAGCCAGCTGACCTCAGCTGACCCCTGCCTGCCCTCCCTCCCTCCCTCTTTCCGTGGCCTCACCCGTGGCGCAGCGTCCCACATGGCCATACAGGAGTGCAGTGAGGTGAAGCAGCAACTGGAGGTGGAACAAGATCTTCGCCAGCACGCAGAGGTCTTCGCCCACCAGGTGCCACCGCTGGGTGCTGGGTGGGCGGAGGGGGTCCGGAGGGAATGCGGGGTCGTGCCCTCCGTTGGCCATCCTGGGACGTGCTACCCTGGCAGACCTCCAGCCTGCCACACATAATAATACTAATAGCAATAACTGTGGTTTTTGTCAAGCGCGTATTACGTGCCAGGCACTGTAGTAAGAGCTGGAGTGGCTACAAGCAAATTGTGTTGGACACAGTCCCTGTCCCACGTGGGGTTCACAGTCTCAATCCCCATTTTACAGATGAGGTAATTGAGGCACAGAGAAGTTAAGTAATTTGCCCAAGGTCACAGCAGACAAGTAACAGAGCCAGGATTAGGACCCATGGCCTTCTCACTCCCAGGCCCATGGTCTATCCACTACACTGTGTGTGTGTGCGTGTGTGTTTGCCTGTTTGTGAGAGCGAGCACACACTAAAGCCTCAGGGAACACACGGGACAAGGGCTGAGGTAAGGGGTTACAGATCTGGGTGTACTTGTGGCTGTTGCGTAGCTAGGAGTTTTTGTGTTTGCAAAGGATTAGGTGGGGGTTTCTGCCTGTGAATGTGGTACGTATGACCCGTAGGTCTGCTTGCATGTTTGAGTGTTTAGTCTGTCTGAGTGTGTGTGTGTGTGTGTGTTGCGGGGAGTGGTTTCTTTGAGCCGCCTCACCCAAACCCCTCCACCTCGGGATTGCCAGTCAGTCCCTCTGCTCCCCAGCCCTCAGCACGGGTGGGCCACTTGGATCCTGCTGCCCCCTCCCCATTTTCCAGGGAGAAAAGACTGTGGGTTCTGGCCCAGCCTGGCTCCCAGGGGAAGTGGTAGGACATCCATGCTTCAGGGGGCCCCACAGGGCTGGTGCCCTGGGGCCACCTCAGCTCTGGGAGTCGAAGAACTCACAAGTGGGAACCCCAATCCAGCCTGAGGCTCCGTTCAACCACACTGCTTCCCTGGAGGCCCCCCAACCAGACTCCCCCAGAGCTCTTACCTCCCCCTCCCCACACCAAGTGTAGATGTTTGGAGAGACTGCGCAGCCTAACAGAAAGAACCGTGCCCAGGCATCGGAAGACCTGAGTTCTAATCCCAGATCCTCCACTTGCCTCCTGTGTGACCTTGAGAAAGTTACTTAACTTCTCTGGGCCCTCACCTGTCAGATGGGACTGCGAGCCCCCTGTGGGGCAGGGACTACGTCCGAGCTGATTATCCTGTGCCTAGCACAGCGCTGGGCACATAGTGCACGCTTGACAAAAACCATCATCATTGGTATTAGATGCTGGTAAAGCAGAAGGAGGCAAACCGGCAGAGTGCCATCCTGCTGCAGGGCACGGCACCTGGCGCCCAGCTCCTGGCAGCCCTGGAGGAGGTGGCAACCCTCACCCGGACCCTGGAGGAAGTCAGGCAGCAGCACAAAGAACAAGTGAGCACTGGCCCGATGGGGGGCTGGGGAAGATCATTCTTGATCTTATTAATAAAAATAATAACGTTAGCATTTGTTAAACACTATATGCCAAGCACTGTTCTAAGTGCTGGGATAGATGCAAGCTAATCAGGTTGGACACAGTCCCTGTCCCACATGGGGCCCACAGTCTTAATCCCCATTTTACAGATGGGGTAACAGGCACAGAGAAGTGAAGTGATTTGTCCAAGGTCACACAGCAGACAAATGGCAGAGCTGAAGTTAGATCCCAGGCCCTTCTGACTCCCAAGCCCATGCTCTATCCACTGAACCAGGCTGCTTATCAGATTTGCACCCTCTATCCACCCCTCCCTCAGCCCCACAGGATTTATGCACATATCTGTGATTTATTTACTTCTATTATTGTTTGTCTCCCCCATAGACTGTGGGCAGGGAACATGCCTACCAACTCTGTTATATTGTACTTTCCCAAGCGCTTAGTACAGTGCCCTGCATGCAGAAAGCACTCGATAAATACGACTGATCGATTGGGGTACAGGTCTGGGAATTCCACTCAATCAATCAATCAATCAATCGTATTTATTGAGCGCTTCCTGTGTGCAGAGCACTGTACTAAGCGCTTGGGAAGTACAAGTTGGCAACATACAGAGACAGTCCCTATCCAACAGTGGGCTCACAGTCTAGAAGGGGGAGACAGAGAACAAAACCAAACATATTAAAATAAAATAAATAGAATAGATATGTACAAGTAAAATAAATAAATAGAGTAATAAATACGTACAAGCATAGATACATATATACAGGTGCTGTGGGGAAGGGAAGGAGGTAAGGCCGGGGGAATGGAGAGGGGGTGGAGGGGGAGAGGAAGGAGGGGGCTCAGTCTGGGAAGGCCTCCTGGAGGAGGTGAGCTCTTAGTAGGGCCTTGAAGGGAGGAAGAGAGCTAGCTTGGCGGATGTGGGGAGGGAGGACATTCCAGGCCCGGGGGACGACGTGGGCCGGGGGTCGACGGCGGGACAGGCGAGAACGAGGCACGGTGAGGAGATTAGCGGCAGAGGAGCGGAGGGTGCGGGCTGGGCTGTAGAAAGAAGGGAGGTGAGGTTGGAGGGGGCGAGGTGATGGAGAGCCTTGAACCCGAGGGTGAGGAGTTTCTGCCTGATGTGTAGGTTGATTGGTAGCCACTGGAGATTGTTGAGGAGGGGAGTAACATGCCCAGAGCGTTTCTGGACAAAGACAATCTGGGCAGCGGCATGAAGTATGGATTGAAGCGGGGAGAGACAGGAGGTTGGGAGATCAGAGAGAAGGCTGATAGAGTAGTCCAGACGGGATAGGATGAGAGCATGAACGAGCAGGGTAGTGGTTTGGATGGAGAGGAAAGGGCGGATCTTGGCAATGTTGCAGAGCTGAGACCGGCAGGTTTTGGTGACGGCTTGGATGTGAGGGGTGAAAGAGAGAGCGGAGTCGAGGATGACACCAAGGTTGCGGGCATGTGAGACGGGAAGGATGGTAGTGCCGTCAACAGTGATCCTGTTGGGAAAGTCAGGGAGAGGGCAGGATTTGGGAGGAAAGACAAGGAGTTCAGTCTTGGACATGTTGAGTTTTAGGTGGCGGGCAGACATCCAGATTGAGATGTCCTGAAGGCAAGAGGAGATGCGAGCCTGGAGGGAAGGGGAGAGAGCAGGGGCAGAGATGTAGATTTGGGTGTCATCAGCGTAGAGATGACACTCCTGTGCATTGGACTCGGTTCCCTGTCTTCCGGGAGTCAACTTGAACCGGAGCCCATGCCCATAGTGCCCCCAACCTCTCAAAGCAGGGCCCTGGACCACAGGACAGATGTCGCATCAGGATTTGGCGGGGGCAGGGAGGGAGAGGAGTCTGCAGGATGGGAATGGGGCAGTGAGGCTGTGCAGAGAAAACGGGGCAAACACAACCAATATGGGATCTTTCCAACCCTACCGGGAAGCTCTCTGATCCAATCAGAGACTCCGGGGGAGCAGTCTGGGAGTCCAGCCTGGACAGTTGGAGGGTAGGGATCTGGGTAGTTACTTCATCCTAAGGGGACCCAAGCTGGGAAAGCAGTATTTCCCCAGGACCCCCTGCCCCAGATCTGAGCCTGGCTTCTTCCCCTGGCCGCCTCCCCCAGGAGCATCTCCTGAAACTGGACCTGCAGGCCCGGCCGGGCCCGGGAGCACTGGAGGCCTTGAGTGAGGAGCTGAGGGCTGCCCGAGAGGAGACCTGCCGGCTGGGGAAGAGGCTGCAGGAAGCGGAGGAGCGGAATGCCCGGCTGGAGGCCGAAGGCGGGTAGTCCCCCTAGGGCCACCCACCCCAAGATCAGACCTGGCCCTCTGGACCAGACTCCTGTGTTGGTTATTGTGGGGGGACCACCTATCCTGAAAGGTCAAGACTCACCCTTGGCCCCCTGCCCCTGGTAGGGGGGCGGGGGCCTGGGGGGTGTGGGTCCCGGTCCCCTGCAGGCCCTGGACTGGGGAATCTGTTTGCAGTTGGCATCCTGGGTCAGCAGAGGAAGTGCGCTGCAGCCTCGACCCCTGAATCGGAGGGGAACCCTGCCCCCGCCTCATCCCTCCCATCACCGCCCCCCCCACCGCCCCCTCCACCACCTCCCCCACCCTCTACATCCCCACTGGAGTAAGTATCACCGGTGTGCCCTCTGTCTGGAGCCATGTCAGGGGGTGATGGGGATGGGCATGTGCCGGGTGAAGAGAGGAGCTTGGGGAGGCTTAGAGGGGGACGGGCTGGGGAGGGGGCCTGTCCAGAGTGGGTGGGTGAGGCGCGGTGGTGAGCAACCTCAGAATAAGTAAAATGAACACTCCAACCTTCCAGGACTGAGCTCTCAGCCTTGAGCGGGGACCATCAGGGGCTCGGGAGGGAAAGAAGAAATCAGTACTAACCGTGACAGTGGGAGAGAAAAATGGACAGGGGAGAACTGCCCGGCCCCATTCAATCCCACCCCCACCCATCGTTTCCTTTGGGGAGTCTCTGGCCTGCACCCCTCCCTGACTACCTCGCTCTTGGGCCCC
This sequence comes from Tachyglossus aculeatus, assembly GCF_015852505.1. Lineage (NCBI taxonomy): Eukaryota > Metazoa > Chordata > Mammalia > Monotremata > Tachyglossidae > Tachyglossus > Tachyglossus aculeatus. Next base: position 137,783,858 of record NC_052069.1, on the reverse strand, counting down.
TCCGCACCATCGAAGACCCAAAAAGATCCAGAAGTCTTCTCTGATTACCCCAACTTTCTCAGTCATGCTCTTCCTTCAGCCTTTGTGGCTCTATACATTTGATATTTCTTGGTTGGCGAGTGGCAGGTCTTCCTGTCTACTCCCCTGTTCTCAGCTCTGCTGTCTCCATCCCTCTCTGGCCTCTGCGGTCTGCTCCCCCGGGTAAGCTGTGAGCGGTGCCCCCGAGGACCTAAACTGTAACATTCCCCAAGTCCCTGGGCCTCACGGCTCACACCCACGGGCTCCGTCTGCTCTGGTGCTTCTGATCCACCTCGGGGACTGGGACCGAGACCTGGTTTCTGGAGGTAGTTGGCTAATGGGGAGGGAAGTGCTGCCCCTTGAACCCAATCCCTGAGCCGGAAACCTTGCTTCCCCTTCCCCACCAGCCCACTGCAGGCTCTGAGGGAGAAGAGGAGTGTGCTGAGGACTGGGCTGGGTAAGCTTGGGGTAGGACTGAGCAGGGAGTGGACACGAGGCACGGAAAGCTGGGGAAAGGGAGGACTGAGCTTATCACTCAGCTGGGGCAGTCTTGGGGAGGGTGATCAATGGGGATGGCATTGGGCGGGGGGCAGCACAGACACAGGTAGAGGGCAGCATGAGGGATGGTCAGGGGGCAGCATGAGGGATTGTCAGGGGGCAGCACCGGGTTGGGGGGCAACATGTCAGGTGGTATCAGCTCGAGGGGAAGAAGAAGCACAAGGGCAGCGCAGGGCAGCACGCGGCGGCTCCCTCCCGCCACCATTTCGTGGTCACCCTACTCTACCCCCTCTGACCACCCCCTCGGCCTTGGTCCTCCACCCCCGCCCAGCTGCCTCCAGCTCTGCACCCTCTCTGGAGGACATGAAGGCCCTGGCCGTGCAGGAGATGATGAGCAGAATCAAACGCGGGGTGGTCCTGCGACCCATGACTAAGGAGCGGCCAACCACCAGCCAGGTAACCTCGCCCTACCCTCTCCTTCTTGGCCCTACCCCTGCCCCCATCCCCCAAGGAGGACATGCTTTGCTGAAGAGGATGTGGAGGTGGGCATTCCGGGAGAGGGCCGTGGCCCTGTGTTGGTTTGTGGGAAGAGGAGAACTGGCTCGCCCCAAAGGTGACCCTCTCTCTCGCCCAGGACAGTAGCAAGCGCAGAAGCAATGCTGTGAGTGAGCTGCAGAATGTCCTGGTGAGTACCGCCTCAGACAAGTACAACACACTACCCTAAGCACCACAGAGACCAAACCCACATTCCCTGCCCACTTGTCTGCCTGGCTGTCTGCAGGGAGCTCACACTCTCCTGGGGCAGACTTCAAAATGTTGACGTGTCGAGGGAGCAGAGAAAAGGGCAAGGGTCAAATCTGGAGGAGGGAGGGGAGTAAGGACCCTGCACCATACAGTGAGAACCAGCTGCTATCTGACTATATTGGCCCATGGCTTGGGGAAGGTGAAGGAACCCCCTTGGGCCACCTCCCCCCACCCCCCGTGTATCCTCAAGGGGTGGGGGGGTCCCTCACCCCAGGCCCGCCCTCCGCTTCCAGGCAATGGGGCGGAGGCCACTGAGAAGTGGCAGCAGGAGACGGGGCAGCCAGAAGGGCCAGGACACGCAGCTGAGTGCCATCCTGCAGAGACGCCGGCGACTGGTGGATGTGTCAGGAGAAGGGCCGGCCGGGGATGGCGGAGGTGTGTGACGGGCAGAGGGGTGGGGCGGCTGGGGGACGGGAGACCAGTCAAGCGCTTGGTCGAAGGGCCGGCTTCCCCGGCTCTTCGGCCCAGTGCCTGGAGCTGACCGGAGTCCATCCCCCCAGGAGTCAGGGAGGAACGAGGACCGGTCCCTAGCCCATTGGGCTCAGAGAAGGTCCCGGCAGAAAGTGTCCGGCTCAGACAGAGGACAGGGGCTCTGGAGAGGGACATCCCCCGCCTGCGCGGGGCAAGGACCTGGTGCCGCTCAGAGCTGCGGTAAGAAAGCTGGGCCAAAGAGTCAGGTTGTCCCTTGCCCACCTGGGGGAAGGACGTCCCTCAGCCGGCAATTAGCATCCAGGGGCCCAGTGACCCCAAACGCTAAGGGGACTCAGCCTTGGGTCCCTTAAGTAAAGCCCTGCGTGGGCTGACCTCCCTGTGGGGTGGGAAGAGAGGAGGAGGAGGAGGAGGAGGAGGAGGATGACGATGACAGTCTGCGTGCTGCCGAGGGGGGTTTCTGGAATGTTCTGGTTGAGCGTGCCCATGTTAAGTGATGTTCTAGTCTTCCCTTCCCCTGGCTCTGGGCAATTCTCCCGGTGACCTGGTTCTGGAGGGGAGAATCTGACTCCCCCACCTCCCATTTTTCTCTCTAGCTTGAAGGGCGCCAGCAGCCTAGAGAAAGATAGGTCTGGTGATGCCTGACCAGCCTGAAGTTGCGACTTCTGTGACCTGACCCTGACAGCCAGAAGCCCAGGGCCCGGAGAGGGGCTCGGTGCTGGCTCTCTTGGATTTCCGACCTCCCCGCCCCCTCCTTCTTCCCCCCACCCCCACCGCCTCACCTGCCACACCACCCCTGGCTTGCTGCATTTTGGAGCTGGGCCCCCAACTACAGACCAGCCCATCCAGGGCCCTCAAGCAACCAGGCAAGGTGGGAGCTTGAGCACAGCTTCCTGTTGGACCCCACCACCGGCTCCCCCGGTAAGGGGTTCGGGGCAGCACAGGTGCCACCCAGGGTGCCCCCGTTGGCCGCACAGTCTCGACTCCCAGCCTCACTCCCCCTGGGTCTCCAACTGGACCGCAGCAGACAGGACCCAATCTTGGTCAGCAGGCCCAAGCCCGCTGGAACTATGCAAACTCATCAGGGCTCTTCAAAGAGCTACTCTGTGAAACCCAATTGCCACTGGCCGCTCAGAATTAGAAGCTGATCCCCAATCATATGTGTGACACATGTGACTAGGCTCAGGGAAGCCTCTTTCATTTTTGTCCAGTTTCCCCTCTCCTCTGCACACCTCCCATTTGCCCAAATACACACCCACATCCACATAAGCAACAGCCAGTGCCAGGGGCAAATGCGATACTGTGTACTGGACTGAGACAATGCGCAGAAGCCAGGGCCACAAACCCAGCCCCGACTGTGTGACCTGGGACAAATCCCTTAACCGCTATGGTTTCCCCCACCGCTACCCTGGGCCTTTCTTTGCCCTCTGCCAGCCGAGCCTGCAGCCACACTAGGAGCTGAACCCTTCTTTCAGGCTTCTCTCTGTGATATCAGGAGAAAAGAGGCTGCCCTTGTTCCCTCAAGCCCGAAGCCCCATGGCCTGGCCACGGGCCCAGCATGGTGGTTACAGTTGGGAGAGGGCCAGGGGAGGAGTGCGGGACATGGATCATGCCATGGAAGGAAGGAGGGTTCCCCGCTCATCCCCACCTCCCACATAGACCCCTAAACCACAGCCATCAGGGGAAGCCCCTTCTGGGCCATGATCTCCAAGCACTTAACAACCATCCTCCGCTTTCCCACCCTCTGAAAGCCACAGGTTGAGTAGGGACTCAGGCCTCCACCCTTATCTGGGAATCTGCCAGGGCCTTTGCCGGTGCCATCCCATAACGTTAGGTTGAAAGGCGCTGATACAAGGTAATCAGGTTGTCCCACGTGGGGCTCAGAGTCTTAATCCCCATTTTACAGATGAGGGAACTGAGGCACAGAGAAGTGAAGCGACTTGCCCAAAGTCACACAGCTGACAAGTGGCGGAGCCGGGATTAGTACCCATGACCTCTGACTCCCAAGCCCGGGCTCTTTCCATTGAGCCACGCTGTTTCTGGAGGGAGCTAGCTGACTGAGTGCTTTAAAGATGATGGTCAGGAGTTTCTGTTTGCTGCCAAAGTGGAGTCTAGTGGGGAAACAGCGCAATAAATTATAGGTAGAAGAAGGGGCAGAAATCGTGGAAATACTGAAGATGTTGACTGTACAGGAGAGGATGGACAGATTCGGTCTCCGGGAGGCTCCGAGACCTGTCCCCTGCTGGTCCAGCCCAGATCCAACCCCCATGGTTGACTCCCGAGGAGCTGGTGAGCTTCCTGCTGACCTAGCCAAGCTAGAGAGCCTATCTAAGCCTTTAGGCAAGAGGGGGCCTGGAGGCTACAGACTTTCATAGCTTCAAATGGCACCCTCTCCCCCTCCTCCTCCTCCTCCCCTGCCACCTATCCATGCCAACCCCACCCCCTGGGCTGGTGGCAGCAAGGGGAAGGGGCGGAGTGAAATATCAGGGACTGGCCATATGTGGCATTTGTTAAGCATGCAAAGCACTGCATGAAGTACCAGGGAAGTACAAAAACAAAAAAGTGGCCTAGTGAAACAGTGTGGCCTAGCAGAAAGAGCATGGGCCTGGGACTCAGAGGACCTGGATTCTAATCCCGGCTCTGCCATGCACCTGCTGGGTGACCTTGAACAAGTCACTTAAGTTCTTTGTGCCTCAGTTTTCCCATCTGCAAAATGGGGATTCAATACCTGTTCTTCCTCCTACTTAATCCGTGAGCCCCAGGTGGGACTTGATTATCTTGTATCTACTCCAGTGCTTAGTACAGTTATTGGCATATAGTAAGGTCTGAACAAACACCACTGTTAATGTACATGCTCATGGGTTCCTGTGATACTAGGAACAAATCAGGGAAAGCATATTGGAGGAGGTGGGTTCTCAGAAATATGAAGAAGCCTGGAGCCCATCGGATTTGAGGAGGACATTACAAGCAAGGGAAGAGAGGCAAGAGAGGGTGAAACCAAAGGGATCAAAGTCTTTCTGCTCTAGTGTACTCTCCTGAAGACATAGCATAGTGCCCTACACACAGTGTGTTCAATAAACGCCATGGATTGATTGTTTGATCCGTAGCGTGTTGAGCAGTAGCAGGTAAAGAGAGTAAATAGGTAAGGTGGGGTGGGTTGGCAGAGAGCCTGGGAGATAATTGTTGGGAGTTTTTGCTTGCCCCATTGGGGCCCCCGGGGAGCCCCCTGAGCCTTCTGAGGAGCCGAGTAGAGAGGAAGAGGTGGGTCCAGGAAGAACCAGCAGGATTTGGCTGTAGATTTACGGTGAGAGTTGAAGGAAAGCGAAGGTCAAGGACGGGGCTGAGTTTATGGGCCTCTGAGATGGGAAGGAGGGTGGCTTTCTTCACTGAGATTGGAAAGGTATGAAAAGGTTAAATTGGGACAGATGGAGAGGAGGAGTTCTGTTCTAGGTCCATTAAATTTGAGGCCCTGGCTGGACATCCAGGAACAGTATTCTCCCAAGTGCTTAGTACAGTGCTCTGCACACAGTAGGTGCTCAATAAATACAATTAATGGATTGACTGACTGATTGAGAGGTCCCAGAGGCAAGAGATTATGGGATTGTAGATAAGAGGCTTTAGAGAGGTAGATTTGGGAGTCCAGAAGCCCAGAAGGGGAAGCCGAAGTCCTGAAAGCATTTGAACTGCCCAGGGGAGTGGGGGTAGAGCAAGAAGGGAACCCAAAACAGAGCCAGGCTGGACATTCACAGTTAAGGCCTGAAGGGGGGAAGAGGAGCCAGTGAATGAAACTAAGAAGGAGAAAGGAGAACCAGGTTAAGACTGAAGCAACAGAAGAGGTCTGAAAATGACCCGAGGATAAGGGAGTGATTCACAGTGTCAAGGAGGTTTAGGGCAGAGTTTAGGGCTCTTGCCCTCTCTGCCTGACTCTGCCCTCACTGTTCCCCCAACTCCGCCTCTGCCCTGCTTGCCTTTCTCCATCATCCTGTCTGATTCCTACCCGTGTACTCTTTCCCATTGCTTAATACAGTGCTCTGCACACAGAAGCGCTTAATAAATGCTATTACTAGTACTGCTACGCCTGCACCATGGGGGCTTAGGGGAGGAAAGAGGGAAGAGGCCGGTGGGGTTGAGGGATGTCTGGGGCGGGGGGACTGACAAATGAAAGAGACATCACTGGGCTTCCTCCATCCCACACTGACCTGGAACGAAAAGCCAAAAATCAGCGACCCTAGAGCAAACCCACTGAACTTGCTTAGCGTGGAGAAGAGAAGGCTTGGGGTGTGAACTGTTTTCAATCCTCCAATGACCTGCTGTTCCCTCCCTCTCTCCTGCTGCCAAGAAAGGACGAAATAGTTCAACTGCAGCAGGAGGATTTGAGGCCAGATAACAAGGTGACCTTCAGGTCACCGGGTGGGCCTGGATGGGACCTAACCCCTTTTCCTGTCTAGGAAAAAAAATCCTCGATCTGCATCTTTTTCAGTACTCAGCTGGTCCAGCTTAATTCCCAAACCTAGAAAAGGGGGCAGGTCAGCTCTGCCCCTCTCCCCGCAGAACTCAGGTGGAGACAATGCCTGGGTGGGTGGGGGGCCTGCCTCCCCCCCCCCCGCCACCCATCACAATGGCCAAGGGAGGGCAGGGGTGGGCTAAGGGTCCTCGACCTCCCTCTTGGGGCGACCTGGCCAGGCTCCAGGAGGCCAGGGCATCCTTCGTGGACCTGGGGGCTACCTCGCCTCCAATCCGCAGGCTGGCCATGGCCATGGAGAAGCGGGGGAGGTGCGGGAAACCCCCCGCCCGGCCACCGCAGACACCCCTCCCCGACCTCAGGTAGGGGACCGAGGGTGGGGGTGAGGGGGTGGGGCTAGGGAGGATCCGGGTATATCTGAGATCAGCCTGGGCAGAGTCAGGGGCGGATCTACCGGAGATTAGAGTCTGTGGGGTCACGGGAGGCTCTTTGCGTCAGGTGCACGGGTTTGGGGGTCAGAGAACGTGGGTTCTAATCCCGCCTCCGCCACTTGGCTACTTTGTGACCTTGGACAAACCACTTCACTTCTCTGCGCCTCAGTGACCTCATCTAGAAAATGGGGATGAAGACTGTGGGCCCCACGTGGAACAATCTGATGGACTAGGCACATAGTAAGCGCTTAACAAATACCATAATAAAAATTATTGTTATTATCTGAGGTTAGCATGGGCGGGACCAGGGAGGGTGCCGGGGCTCGACTTGGGACCCTCCGCCCTCCTGCTACTCACCCCCAATTCATTCAACCGTATTTACTGAGCACGTACTCTGTGCTGTACAATTCAGCATTAGAGGCAATCCCTGCCCACACCGAGCTTAGTCTAGAAATCTGCCTCCGCCCGGCGTTCACATTCATTCATGCATTCAACCGTATTCATTCATTCCTTCATTCAATCGTATTTATTGAGCACTTACTGTGTGCAACCCACTGTACTAAGCATTTGGGAGAGTACAATCCCTTTGCTCTTCCCCTCTCTCCCAGCCCCATTGTGCTTATGTATATATGTCATTTTATTTATTTGTATTGCTGTCTGTTTATTTGTCTTGATGTCTGTCTTCCCCTCCTCTAGGCTGTGAGCTCGTGGTGGGCAGGGATTGTCGCTCTTTATTGTTGCATTGTACTTTCCCAAGTGCTTAGTACAGTGCTCTGCACTCAGCGCTGAATACATAGGATTGAATGAATGAATGAATGCAGTATAAGGACGAAAAGACACAACGAGCCCACAACGAGCTCACAGTCTGGTGGGGGGGGGACATTAATGAAAATAAATGAGTGCTTACTGTTAGGCAGAGCACTGTACTAAGCGCTAGGGAGAGTCCAATGGAATAATAAACGGGCACACTGCCCACCGTCACACTTCCAGGGGGGCCATCCGCACCCCATGAGGTTGCAGCCCACTCCCCTTTCCCAGAGAGCAGCCCCTCAAAATAATAATAATAATGATGGTATTTGTTGAGCACTTTACTATGTGCCAAGCACAGTTCTAAGCGCTGACCCAAAGCAGCGGGTCCTGACACTCACCCCCTGCCCCTCCCCACTCTCAGCCAGACCCCCAGCCCCGCCAGCGACTCGCCGGCCGCGGACCGTGACCGTGACCTTGGGGGGCCGGGCAGCGGGAGACCCCAGGAGCTGATGGCAGCCACGGTGGGCAACTTGAGCTGGCTACACCACTGCTTGCAGCAGCCCGGTTGGGAGCCCCAGGCCGACAGGAAGGTAAGCCACAGGCCCTGGGACCCCAGGGGATCCGCCTGACACCCCGAGACAGCTGGCCTCACCCAGCCGCTGGGAGAGGCCCTGGGCCTGGACAGCCCAGGCTGCCCCTAGAGATAGTTTAAAAATCCGGGGGGCGCGGATCTCCACGTTTATTTTAAATCCGGGTTTAGATCTCGAAAACGTGCGGCTCTACTTTATTTTTGGGGCCCACAAACCACAACACAAACCCCTGCTTTTTAAATTTCCAAACCGGTCGCACACCGGTTGACTCATTTTGTCCTCAGTCGATGGTATTTGAGCACTGAACTGTGTATAGAGCACTTGGAAGTGTACAATACGACAGAGTGCCTGTCTGCTTGTTTTGTTTTGTTGTCTGTCTCCCCCTTCTAGACTGTGAGCCCGTTGTTGGGTAGGGACTGTCTCTATCTGTTGCCGAATTGTACTTTCCAAGCGCTTAGTCCAGTGTCTGCACACAGTAAGCACTCAATAAATATGACTGAATGAGAGTGGGTAGACTCGATTCTTCATAATCAGTGGTATTTATTGAATGCTTACTGTGTGCAGAGCTCTATACTAAAAACATAATAATAATAATAAAAATAATAATATTTGTTAAGCACTTACTATGTGTCAGGCACTGTACTAAGCACTGGGGTAGATTCAAGCAAATTGGGTTGGACACAGTCCCTGTCCCACATGGGGCTCAAAGTCTCAATCCCTATTTTATTCATTAATTAATTCATTCAATCGTATTTATTGAGTGCTTACTGTGTGCAGAGCACTGTACTAAACGCTTGGAAAGTACAATTCGGCAACATATAGAGACGGTCCCTACCCAACAATGGGCTCACAGTGTAGAAGGGGGAGACAGACAACAAAACAAAACACATAGATAGGTGTAAAAACTGTCGTAATAAATAGAATTATAGCTATATGCACATCATTAATAAAGTAAATAGAATATTAAATATGTACAAGTAAAATGAATAGAGTAATAAATATGTACAAATATATACACGTGCTCTGGGGAGGGGAAGGAGGTAGGACGGGGTGGTGATGGAGAGGAGGAGAGGAAAAAGGGAGCTCAGTCTGGGAAGGCCTCCTGGAGGAGGTGAGCTCCCAGTAGGGCTTTGAAGGGAGGAAGAGACCTAGTTTGGCGGATGTGCGGAGGGAGGGCATTCCAGGCCAGGGGGAGGACGTGGGCCGGGGGTCGACGGCGGGACAGGCCCAGTGAGGGGATTAGCGCCAGAGGAGCGGAGGGTGCGGGCTGGGCTGGAGAAGGAGAGAAGGAGGCGAGGTGATGGAGAGCCTTGAAGCCGAGAGTGGAGTTTTTGCTTGATTAGATAACAGGCACAGAGAAATGAAGTCATTTACCCAAGGTCACAGAGCAGATAAGTGGCGTAGCCAGGATTAGAACCCATGACCTCCTCACTCCCAGGCCCGGACTCTATCCACCATGCCATGCCACTTCTCGCTAGGAGGAATACGGTACAACTGAGTTGGTAGACATGTTCCCTGTCCACAAGGAGTTTACAGTCTAGAGGGGGAGAAAGACATTAATATAAATGACGGGTATATACATAACTGCTGTGGAGCTGAGGGTGGGGTGAATACCAATTGTTTAAAAGGTATAGATCCTTGTCAAACAAATCCCTGTGAGGTATGGAGGGGTGATGACCGTTCTCCTGTTTGCAAAGGAGGAAACTCGGAAGGGATTTACAGAAGCAGAGGTGCCACCAGAACCCAGATCCTTCAAAATCTGGCCCTTCCTTGGCTTTGAAGCAGCGTGGCTCAGTGGAAAGAGCCCGGGCTTTGGAGTCAGAGGTCACGGGTTCAAATCCTGGCTCCGCCAACTTTCAGCTGTGTGACTTTGGGCAAGTCACTTAACTTCTCTGGGCCTCAGTTACCTCATCCGAAAAATGGGGATTAAAAACTGTGAGCCCCCCGTGGGACAACCTGATCACCCTGTAACCTCCCCAGCGCTTAGAACAGTGCTTTGCACATAGTAAATGCCTAACAAATACCATTATTATTATTATTATTATTCTGCAAAGAACCGCCCTGGCACTCAGAATTTCAGCTCCGCACTGGCCCGGCGCGATGCTAACCCTGGCGAGCTCGGTGGGTGGACCGGAGCTGAGGCTGTCTGCTGTGCCAGGAAAATGGGAACGCTCCAAGCAGGGAGGCGCAGAAACTGACCTCAGGTCCAGTTACTCAAGAAACTCTGGACTCTCTACAGCAGGGCTGAGGGAAATCCCCCGAGACACAAAAGGCACTGAAAAATAACCAGAGCTTCCAGCAATTCTGCCCACAACAGCCCTTGGTCCCATACACCCTGGCGATACTGACAACCGCAGGGGAAGCGTTAACCCCTCAGGGCTGGGTGGATTCGTACATTCATTCATTCAATCGTATTTATTGAGCACTTACTGTGTGCAGAACACTGTACTAGGCACTTGGGAAGTACAAGTCGGCAACATATAGAGACGCTCCCTAGCCAACAACGGGTTCACAGTCAGGAAGGGGGAGACAGGCAAAGCAAAATAAGTCTTAATCCATTTTAGCTGTGAAAATGTGAAGAAAACCTGAATTTCTCTTTTGGGTGACTGGGAGAATTTAACTCTTAAAAAAATATATTCAGGGGTGACCTTGGGCAGGTAGTGCGTCACATACCCTCCACCTTCCCCCAGGCTATCCAGCCCAGGACTCTGTGATAAACAACAGCATAAACCTTCATGGTTAGGGATGGACCATCTACCGTCTCTATCCCTAACTGTCCTTCCAGTGACCCAGCACGGACCATCCTACCCCCTGCCTCTCCCTTCTCCATCCCTGTCGTTTCAGTGACCCAGCATGGACCACCCAACACCAGTGATTCTCCTTTTTCTATCCCTCACTGTCTCCAGAGTCCCAGCCCAGACCATGCAACCCCCATGACTCTCCCTTCTCCATCCCTATCCCTCCAGTGACTCAGCCCAGATTGCTCTCCATGAATTCATTCATTCATTCAATCGTATTCACTGAGCGCTTACTGTGTGCAGAGCACTGTACTAGGCACTTGGGAGGTACAAATCGGCAACATATAAAGACAGTCCCTACCCAAACCTCTCTAGACCTGCCAATGTTTCCAGCTGCGTTCTTCCAGGTGCATTAGTACAGTGCTCTGAATACTCAATAAATAACAATAATAATTATATTATTATTGTTGTGGCATTTGTTAAGCGCTTACTACGTGCCAGACGCTGTGCCAAGTGCTGGGGTGGCTACAAGCAAGTTGGGTTGGACACAGTCCCTTTCTTACGTGGGCCTCACGGTCTCAATATCCATTTTACGGAAGAGGGAACTGAGGCACAGAGCAGGAAAGTGGTTTGCCCATGGTCACACAGCAGACAAGTAGCAGAGCCAGAATTAGAAGCCAGGTCCTCCTGACTCCCAGACCAAGCTCTATCCATTAGGCCACGCTGCTTTTTAAAATACGACTGATTGGATCGATTGATTCACACTTCCTGCCACTGGGATAACAAGTTTTTCCACGTGTTTCTTCCGATGCTGCCTCCCTCCAGCTCCAGTGGGTGACCCTCGTCCTGAGGGGGAAGGGCAGGATTTAGGGAGCAGCAATTCCGCGTTGGCCCTGTCCACCCGTTCCGCGGTTCCATCAACTCCAGCCCGTTCCCCTCAGCTGGCTTCTTTCCCCAGACTGACCAGTCCTCTCCGGAGTGCAGTCCCTCCTCCCAGGGAAGCCGCTCTGCCCCTTGACCACCCTGAGCCTTACAGCTATTCCCTTCTCTCTCCCTTCTCCAGCTCTGTTTGGTCATTCCCAGATGGCTACCGTGGCTTACGCTGGGGCAGCTTTGCCCCTGGGCTGCCCACCCCCTTCCCCAAGAGGCCAATTCCTGTTTATTGTTGTATTGCACTCTTCCAAGTGCTGAGTAATAATAATAATGGCATTTATTAAGCGCTTACTACATGCAGAGCACTAAGTGTGAGGGGGATACAAGGTGATCAGGTTGTCCCATGGTGGGCTCACAGTCTTAATCCCCATTTTACATATGAGGCAACTATGGCCCAGAGAAGTTAAGTGACTTGCCCAAAGTCACACAGCTGACAGTTGGCAGAGCGGGGATTTGAACCCATGACCTCTGACTCCAAAGCCCGTGCTTTTTCCACTGAGCCACTTAGTACCGTGCTCTGCACACAGTAAGCGTTCAATAAGCGTCCGAAAAGCAGGATGGCGTAGCGGATAGAGCCCCGGCCTGGGAGTCGGAAGGTTATGGGTTCTAATCCCAGCTCTGCCGCTTGTCTGTTGTAGGACCTTGGGCAAGTCACTTCATTTCTATGTGCCTCAGTTACATATGTTGCCAACTTGTACTTCCCAAGCGCTTTAGTACAGTGCTCTGCACACAATAAGCGCTCAATAAATACGATTGATTATCTCATCTGTAAAATGGGGATTGAAACTATAAGCCCCACATGGGACAGGGATTGCGTCCAACCCGACTTGTTCGTATCCACCCCAGTGCTTAGTACAGTGCCAGGCATATGGTAAGTGCTTAACAAATCCCATTATTATTATTATTAATAATGAAAATAAATATGATTGACTCTATGCGAGGCTTTTGAGGTGGGTGGAACCGTGCCCCGCTTCTTCTGGCCCCCCAGCCCAGCTTTCTGCCCACTCTCCGCCCCCAAACCAGGGCTTCACAGCCATCCACCTGGCCGCCCAGCAGGGCAACCTGGACTGTCTGCGGGTGCTGGTGGAGGAGTACCACTTCTCCGTGGCACTGGGCACCTCCAAGGGCTGGACCGCACTGCACCTCACCATCAGTCAGGACAATGCGGCCCGGGCCCTGGACTGCATCAACTATCTGCTTGCCCAGGGGGCCAACATAAATGCGTGAGTCGAAAGTCCGTCCCCGAAGCCCCGCGCCGGACTGCCCGCGGCCGGGCTTCTGACCCTTGGCCCTCCTTGGGATAGTGGAGGCCTTCCAAAGGGTTGGTCAGTGGACTGGGCAGGTGGCTGCGACAGTCTTCCTGATTAGGCTCCCCACGCCCAGCCTGGGCCCCTTTCCCTCCCCCCCGGGAAGCCCTTCCCTACACCCCTCTTCTCCGGTCCCCCTACCCAGACTGTCCGCGGCCTTCTCCGCCCCCCTCCCCCTCATCCCAGCTGGGCCCATCTGCCCCAAGGGCCCATCCCTTCTACCCTCCCGGGGCGCGGGGGCCGATCCGGTGACGGGCTGACCATCCGACTGGGCAGTCAGACCCGGGATGGGACCTCACCCCTGCACAAGGCGGCCCGGGAGGGGATGCTGGCCTGCGTGGTGGCCCTGGTCAAGGCCGGGGCGGATGTCCACTCCCGCAACAAGCGGGGCCAGGAGCCATACGACCTGTGCAAGATGTGGAAACGCCGGGCCTGCGCCCGGTGAGTGCCTGGCCTTCCCTGGCGGAGGGGGTACGCTGGAGGGGGGCACCTTGAAGCGGAAGGGGAGGTGGAGACAACACGGAGGCTGCTGGGAATCCTGCATTTCCCGAGTCAGAAAGCCAAGGCCCCCAGCAGTCAGCACCCTTCAGGCTCCCTGTCCCAACACAGGTTCCTGAAGGACGCCATGTGGAAGAGGGACAAGAAGGATTTTGCCCAGGAGATGAACGACCTGGGGCAGCTGAAGCAGCAGCTGCGAGTCCGAGAGCAGCGCTACCTCCAGCAGAAGATGGTGAGGAACACTGGGGGCGAGGAGGGCAGAGGCTGGGACTGGCTCCACACCAAGGGAGAGGCACACGGCCGGAGGAAAGGGGAGTGCAGGTTCAACCCCACCTTTGCAGAGACACACACACAGGCCTAGAAAACCAGGCTTCTCAAGGCACGTAACGCAGTCCCCCATCTCCGGGCAGCGTCGGTGTCCCCTTCTCCAGAGAACAGATTCTGCACTTCTGAGCTGCCTCAGTAGGCTCCCAGGGAAATCCCAAGTCTCATAACTGGGTGGCCTCCTAAGTCTACCCCGGGGCCCTCCCGCTGCACCCTTGTCTCGATCTCGATCCCCATGACGCCCCCAGGGGGATCTGAACTCCCGGACCGGGCTCCCACTGAACGCGGGAGCCGCGCTGACCGCCCCGAAAACCTCGCCCGCCCGTCCGACTTTCTCCATCCCCATCACGTGTCATGGAGGTGGATTTGGGTCACGGGGGCAGGGGGCCCCGACGGCCTGGGTGACCCCCAGCCCGATCCTTCCAAGAGCCCCATAGCCTGTCCCCTGCTCAGCTCAGCACCCTCGTCCTTGCAGAAGGAGAGAGAGGCCCAGAACAACATGGTCTTCTCCAACTTGTCCTTGCAGAAGGAGAAAGAGGCCCAGAACAACGTGGGCTTCTCCAACTGGCTCCGTCAGAAGCAGCTGCAGATGGGGGCACCGGCCCGACAGCCTTCCTACACCATGTCCCGGCCCGTCTGGAATCCCTCCCTGATCCCCTACTTAACCAGAGCTTTCCTGAGCGCCCTGGCAAGCCTCTTGGCCCCTCCAGCTCCCAGCCCGGCCCCGGAGACCGAGCGTCAGGCTTGGAACCCGAGCACGCGCTTGGCCAGCTCCCCGGTCACCCAGCTGTCCGGCCCGCAGTGCATCCGGCTGGGGATCCACCCCGAGCCCAGCCAATGCCACGATTTCAGTGGCTTCGTGGAGCTGGGCCGAGGCCCGAAGGGCGAGGTGCGACTCCGGCTGGCCGACGGAGGGGTGGTCGGCTCCGTGCCTCACCTGTCCCGGGAGGTCATCGCCCGCTGCTTCTTCCCCCGGCTCCGCCCCGTCCGCTTGAGGGAGTTCGGTCCAATCGACATCGCCCGCGTCCCGCGCCGGCGGCCCCGGTGCCCGGACTCCTGGTGGACAGACCTCCTGGCCATCAGCCTGCGGGAGACACTGGACCCGGGGTTCCTCGCCACCCTGGAAGCACGCTGGGGGTGCCTGGGCTCAGACCCCCCAGGGCTGGACAAAGACCACTCTGTCCTGCAGACGGGGGCCCCCGGCTCCCCGCCTCACATTTAAAGTGGTCTAACGCTCTCTCACTGCTCGGATTTCTAACCCCTTGCCCAGCTCCCGCTGCACAGGAGGTGTCAGACGGACCAGGCCGGACCCCGCCTGGACACCGGCGCTGACCAGGCCTGTGGGAATGCAGAGGGCTGCATCGCTCTGGCTCCGGGGCTAGAAGATGCCACTGCGGAAATGGCAGCCGGCGGCCAACTTCAGCTGGTCCCTCGCCCTACCTCATCTGCCTACTGCCTTCGGGCTCTGGGGACGGGGCCAGGCCGACCCCGGCACCTCATCCCTTCAGCTGGGGGCTACGGCTGGGGACGTACTTGACCGCTGCCCCTCAATCCCGTCCCCGCTGCCCTGCCCAAGCTGCGTCCACCCACCAAGAAGCCTTCCAGGCCAGCTGGGGGGCAGCAGCCGGCTGTCACGGGGCGGATTCCTGCAGCTGCATTAGTGGGGAGCCCCTTAAGAGGAAGAACAGACCGGCCCTGTCTCCAAGGTCCAAGGTTGCCAGGACCCTGTCTGAGATCACAGGGGCAGAGCAGATCCAGGAAAGTCTCTGGGGTCCAAACCCCCCGGGGTAGATGGGGGCCTAGCCCGGCCATCAGGTCTTCCCCCGCCAACTACAAGGGCCCCAGGGTGGCTTCGGGGAGAGGAAGTCGGTCCAACTGGACCATGGCTGCCTCGGTGCAGATGGGGTCGGGGGGACCCAGCAGAGACCGGCATGCAGCCCCCCACCCCCGAGCCCCCCGCCCCGCCACCGGGAGGCAGCCCTGGGCAGGAAAAGAAGTCGGCTTTGGTGAGGATGCTCAATGCCGCTTGGGATCTTTATTCGACGGGGCATTGGGGGGCACCCATGGAAACTGCCGTCAGGCCCCTCCCCAGTGAGATGCAGGCTCTAGACCAAACTCCGGGTGACCCCCATGCCCGGTCCCTCTGGGGAAATGGGTCAGTCAGGATGGGGGGTGGAGGGGGACTCGTCCGAGCAGCCCCTGACGGGCTAGGTGGCCCCAAGCAGACCACGGTCATGGTCCTGGTGAGACCCAGCGACAGCCGGGCCAGCACAGAGGGTGGAGGGGGGAACGCCCGAGGAGACCCCCCGCAAAGGTGTCCCGGCTGTCCCGAGGATTTGCGTGGACCCGTGGCTCCTGCTGGCTGCAGGGGGCTCCGGGGCGGGACCCCCTCCGCTCGCTTCCCGTCGAGACGGGCGTCCCGGGGCCCTCGGCTCCTCCCGAGACAGCGCTGGTGTGGGAGGGGGACGGCGGGTCTGGGCAGGAGGGCCTTCCTGCCGCCGCCCGTCGTCCCCGGGTGTCCGCGCTCCCTGCCGGGCGGTCAGTACATCTTCTGGCGGCTGGGCAGGATGGCCTCCTTGATGAAGGAGAAGATGACGAGGATCCCCGAGCGTTTGCCGCGCTTCCCCTTGGTGAAGTAGTTGGACACCACGTCATCTGGTGGGGGTAGGGGAGAGAGAGATGGTGGGCGGTGAGACGGCGGACCCCGTGCCGCCCTCCCACCCCTCTCCTCCCAGGGCCAACGGGGAAAGGGGTGGTTCTCACCTCCGGGCTGCACTGTGGACGGCAGGACGTTCTCCCCGGCCGAAAGCGATACGAAGAAGGCAAACGGGGTGATCCACAGGCAGAATGTGAAATAGGCCAGGACCTAGCATGAGTATAATCAACCCACCGGTGAACCTGGCACGGGGGTCAGTGCCAGGGCCAGGGGCATGGCCGGGCCACCTCCCCCTCAGCCCCTGGGTCCGGGGAAAGCGAGCCCCACCTCCCTCTCTTTAAAGCACTCTCTAGAGACCCCTGCCAACCCACTGTGGGGCTGAGCCCACCCTTAAAAGGCCTCACAGGTCACAAAGTTCCCCCACCACCTAACAGGCATCTGAGTTTTGCTCCGGAGGGCTTTACTGCGATAGAAAGGGGGACAGAGAGGGTGGGAAGGGGGAAGCAGCATGGCCTAGCAGAAAGAGCCTGGGCCTGAGAATCAGAGGATCTGCGTTCTAATGCCAGCTCCGCCGGGGGATCTTGGGCAAATCGCTCCATGTCTCTGGGCTTCCGTTTCCTGATCTGATACAAGACTCGTTCACCCTCCTCCTTTGAATGCGAGCCTCGTGGGGAACGGAGACTGTGTCTGACCTGATTATCCTGTATGCACCCCAGTGCTTCGGTCCAGTGTTTTGCACATAGTAAGTGCTTTACCAGTAGCACAATTATTACTATCAACAGGGGATTGGGCTCCTCTTGGAGGATATTCATTCATTCATTCAATCAATCGTATTTGTTGAGCGCTTACTGTGTGCAGAGCATCATCATCATCATCAACCGTATTTATTGAGCGCTTACTATGTGCAGAGCACTGTACTAAGCGCTTGGGAAGTACAAATTGGCAACACATAGAGACAGTCCCTACCCAACAGTGGGCTCACAGTCTAAAAGGGGGAGACAGAGAACAAAACAAAACATATTAACAAAATAAAATAGAATATGTACAAATAAAATAGAGTAATACATACAAACATATATACATATATACAGGTGCTGTGGGGAGGGGAAGAAGGTAAGGCAGGCAGATGGGGAGGGGGAGGAAGGAGGGGGCTCAGTCTGGGAAGGCCTCCTGGAGGAGGTGAGCTCTCAGTAGGGCTTTGAAAGGAGGAAGAGAGCTAGCTTGGCGGATGTGGG
Organism: Tachyglossus aculeatus; assembly: GCF_015852505.1. Classification (NCBI taxonomy): domain Eukaryota; kingdom Metazoa; phylum Chordata; class Mammalia; order Monotremata; family Tachyglossidae; genus Tachyglossus; species Tachyglossus aculeatus. The sequence continues at coordinate 137,766,185 of NC_052069.1, read as the reverse complement.
GAGGGAGGGCATTCCAGGCCAGGGGGAGGACGTGGGCCGGGGGTCGACGGCAGGACGGGCGAGAACGAGGCCCAGTGAGGACGTGAGCGGTGGCAGAGGAGCGGAGGGTGCGGGCTGGGCTGGAGAAGGAGAGAAGAGAGGTGAGGTAGGAGGGGGAGAGGTGAAGGACAGCCTTGAAGCCGAGAGTGAAGAGTTTTTGCCTGATGTGTAGGTTGATCGGTAGCCACTGGAGATTTTTGAGGAGGGGACTAACATGCCCAGAGCGTTTCTACACAAAGACGATCCGGGCAGTGGCGTGAATTATGGATTGAAGTGGTGAGAGACAGGAGGATGGGAGATCGGAGAGGAGGCTGATGCAGTAAGAGGAGGCTGATGCAGTAGAGGAGGCTGATGATCCGGAAGGGCAGGTCTGGGCAGGGAGGCTTGAATGCCAGGAGGTTCAAGGGGCATGAATCTCAGGGGACCCTCCAGACAGCATGCATGACTCTACCCTGTAAGCCTGTGGGCTGGGAACGTGTCTGTCACCTTTGTTGTACTGTATTCTCAGTGCTTAGTACGGTGCTCTGTACCCAATAAGAGTGAGAAGCAGTGTGGCCTAGAGGAAAGAGTACAGGCTTGGGAGTCAGAGGTCGTGGGTTCTAATCCTGGCTCCACCACTTGTCAAATCACTTCTCGGGGCCTCAGTTACTTCATCAGTAAAATGGGGATTAAGACAGTGAGCCTCATGTGGAGCAACCTGATTACCCTGTATCTTAGAACAGTGCGTGGCACATAGTACGCGCTCAACAAATACCATCATTATTATTATCACTGATTGACCGCAACCAGGTTGTTTGGTGAGACAACACTGGGTAAAACCTGGGGTTAGGTTTCCCAAGTTCCACCATGTCTGCTTTGTGACCCTGGGCAAGTCACTTGATAATAATTATTATGGTATTTTGTAATGTGCTTACTATGTGCGAAGCACTGTACTAAGATACAAGCACAGACTCTGTCCCATGTGGGGCTCTCAGTCTCAATCCCCATTTTACAGATGAGGTAACAGATACAGAGAAGTAAAGTGACTTACCCAAGGCCACACAGCAGATAGATGGTGGAGCAGAGATTAGAACCAATGACCTTCTGACTCCCAGTTTGGTGCTCTATCCACTACGCCACGCTGCTCCTTAACTTCTCTGGGCCTCGGTTACCTCATCTGTAAAATGAGGATTGAGACTGTGAGCCCCACGCTGGACAGGGACTGTGTCCAACCTGATTACCTCGCATCTACCCCAGTGCTTAAAACAGTGCTTGGCACTTTGTAAGCACTAGAATACCACAGTTATGATTATTATTATTTATTATTCCAGGCAACAGCTTAGCTTGAATGGCCATGACTCTTTCTCAGCAGCAATAGCAATGCCTACCAAGGTTTCTGGGATACTGCTTCCTCCTGGTCTTGCCCATGATGCTACCCCAGCACTTAGTGCTTAGCACAGTGATTGGCACATAGCAACCCAGAGCACTGGGGGGCAGCGCCAAACCAGGCTTGCTTTGGGGATGAGCCCCCCCCGCCGCCCCCCACCCCTCAAACACTGCAGAGCGAAGAGAGGGCAGAGCTCCCGGAAACAAACAGGAACAAAACAGGCCGAGCGGTCGGAGCAGGCCAGCCCTGGTGCCGGGATGGGGATGGGGCAGGAATGCATCAGCATTCATCCGTTCTGCCGGGGGAAATAGTACGAGCCAAGCTTAACGAGACTTCTTGATCTGGGGTGAGGGGATGGGGGGTGGGCTTCGGGGGGTCAAAATGAGGTAAGACCGTCCACACCACGATGTCGTGGGGAGGTGGGGAACAGCCCAGGGTGGCCCCCAAGGGGCAGGGGTTGCAGGAGAAAAGCTAAGACCCTTTCCCCTACCCCAATAAGAGAGGCCGCATTATGCCTGGTGGCCTCCTCCTCCTCTGCCGGCCCTGTTCCCCGTGCCAATCTGAGAGCCGTGGCCTGGGACAGAGGGGCCAACTGCTTATCAATCAATCAATCAATCAATCGTATTTATTAAGCGCTTACTGCTTGTTGAATGGAACCAGCCACTGGCTTCTCTGGGTGGCCCAGTGCCTGGCCGGGGGGCTACTCTCCCATCCCGAAGCGACTGGGGCTCTTGTCCCCACCGGGCCCTCTGAACCCAGCTTGACCCCCACTCAGCGCTGACGGGACCCTCCCCCCGTTCTGTGAGGGTGTGGCCTGGGAGAAAGGCTGGCAGTGGCAGTCAGTGGTATTTCCTGAGCCCTTACAGTGTGCCGAGCACCGTACAAAGTGCTGGGGAGAGTACAATCTAACAGAATTAGTAGACACACTCCCTACCCACAAGGAGCTTACAAGAGAGGGCATATGGTGGTCTCTCAGGTCTGCGTCCAGGGGCCCCACCACCCTAAATCCTAATTCCGCGTGGCTGGAGGACGGACAGAATTCCCACAGAACCCGGGCTCTGGCGGCGAGGGTCGGGGTTGGGATTCTGACCTCCTCCACCACGGTCTACTCCTTCAAGGGGCCTCACCACCCCATCTGGTGACCAAATGGGCACCCAGGACTCCCCTCCGCCTCGCTCTGGGCCCAGTCCTGACATGGCTTTGACCCCCCCCAACCTTGACGGAGGCTGTTTGCGCCTCCCCACCTCATCCATCTGCACTCCTTGCCTGGCCTCTATTCCCCAAGCCACAGCCAGCCCCCTAGCCGCACCCAACCTTCACTTTGCCCCATCCGCCCTCTCGCTCACACTTGCTCCACCAGCCTGAAACTTCAGGTTTCCGCCGCAATAATCATAATAATGGTATTTATTAAGTGCTTACTATGTGCCCGGCACTGTACTAAGTGCTGGGGTGAATACAAGCAAATCGGGGGGGTCACAGTCCCTGTCCCTCGTGGGGCTCACAGTCTCAATCCCCATTTTACAGATGAGGTAACTGAAGCAACGAGAAGTGAAGTGAATTGCCCAAAGTCACATAGCAGACAAGTGGCAGAGCAGGATTAGAATTCTTGACCTTTTGATTCCCAGGCCCGTGTTCTATAATAATAATAATACTGCTGGTATTTGTCAAGCGCTTGCTATGTGCCAAGCACTGTTCTAAGCACTGGGGTAGACACAGGGTAATCAGGTTGTTCCATATGGAGCTCACAGTCTTAATCCCCATTTATACATAAGGTGACTGCGGCACAGAGAAGTTAAGTGACTTGCCCAAGGTCACACACCAGACAAGTGGTGGAGTCAGGATTAGTTTAGTTCAAGTTTATCCTTTCCTGCCTTAACTCTGCCCTCTCCTCTGCCAGACAAATCTATTTCTCCTCCCTTATTGACACCCATGCCCATCATCCCCGTCAGCTCTTCCGTACATTTAACTCCCTTCTCAGGACCCGTGTTCTTCCTCCGCCTCCTACTTCATTAATAAAATTAAATCCATGAGGTCTGAGCTCCCCAAAGTCACTCCCCTGGCTTCTTCAACCCCCCCGCCTCTCAACCCTCTCCGCTACTCTCCCATCCTTCCCAGCAGTGTTCTCAGAGGAGCTCTCCTCCCTCCTCTCAAGTGCTACTCCGGCCACCTGTGCTTCTGACCCCATTCCCTCTCATCTCATTAAATCTCTCGCTCCATCCCTTCTCCCCTCCTTAACATCCATCTTCAACCGCTCACTCTCCACTGGTTCCTTCCCCTCTGCCTTCAAACATGCCCACGTTTCTCCCGTCCTAAAAAAACCCTCTTGACCCCACCTCACCTTCTAGTTATCGCCCCATAACCCACCTAGCATTCCTTTCCAAACTCCTTGAATGAGTCATCTACACGCGCTGCCTCAAATTCCTCAACGCCAACTCTCTCCTCGACCCCCTCCAATCTGGCATCTGTCCCCTACATTCCACGGAAACTGCCCTCTCAAAGGTCACCGATGACCTCCTGCTTGCCAAATCCAACGGCTCCTACTCTATCCTAATCCTCCTCATCCTCTCAGCTGCCTTCGACACTGTGGACCACCCCCTTCTCCTCAACACGCTATCCAACCTTGGCTTCACAGACTCTGTCCTCTCCTGGTTCTCCTCTTATCTCACCGGCCGTTCATTCTCAGTCTCCTCTGCGGGCTCCTCCTCCCCCTCCCATCCCCTTACTGTAGGGGTTCCTCAAGGGTCAGTTCTCGGTCCCCTTCTGTTCTCCATCTACACTCATTCCCTTGGTGAACTCATTCGCTCCCACGGCTTCAACTATCATCTCTACGCTGATGACACCCAAATCTACATCTCGGCCCCTGCTCTCTCTCCCTCCCTCCAGGCTGGTATCTCCTCCTGCCTTCAGGACATCTCCATCTGGATGTCTGCCCGCCACCTAAAACTCAACATGTCCAAGACTGAACTCCTTGTCTTCCCTCCCAAACCCTGCCCTCTCCCTGACTTTCCCATCACTGTTGACAGCACTACCATCCTTCCTGTCTCCCAAGCCCGCAACATTCGTGACATCCTCGACTCCGCTCTCTCGTTCACCCCTCACATCCAATCCGTCCCCAAAACCTGCCGGTCTCGCCTCCGCAACATCGCCAAGTTCCGCCCTTTCCTCTCCATCCAAACCGCTACCCTGCTCGTTCAGTCTCTCATCCTACCCTGACCAGATTACTGCATCAGCCTCCTCTCTGATCTCCCATTCTCCTGTCTCTCCCCACTTCAATCTATACTTCACGCCGCTGCCCGGATCGTCTTTGCGCTGAAACGCTCTGGGCATGTTACTCCCCTCCCCAAAAATTTCCAGTGGCTACCAATCAACCTACTCATCAGGCAGAAACTCCTCACTCTCAGCTTCAAGGGTCTCCATCACCTCGCCCCCTCCTACCTCACCTCCCTTCTCTCCTTCTCCAGCTCAGCCGGCACCCTCGGCTCCTCTGCCGCTAACCTCACCGGGCCTCGTTCTCGCCTGTCCCGCCACTGACCTCCGGCCCACATCCTCCCCGTGGCCTGGAATGCCCTCCCTCCGCACAACCGCCAAGCTACCTCTCTTTCTCCCTTCAAAGCCCTACTAAGAGCTCACCTCCTCCAGGAGGCCTTCCCAGACTTAGCCTCCTTTCCTCTCCCCCTCCCCATCCCCCAAGCTCTACCTCCTTCCCCTCCCCACAGCACCTGTATATATGTATATGTTTGTACATACGTACTACTCTATTTATTTATTTTGCTTGTACATATTTATTCTATTTATTTTATTTTGTTAATGTTTTGTTTTGTTGTCTGTCTCCCCCTTCTAGACTGTGAGCCCGCTGTTGGGTAGGGACTGTCTCTATATGTTGCCAACCTGTACTTCCCAAGCACTTAGTCCAGTGCTCTGCACACAGTGAGCGCTCAATAAATATGACTGAATGAATGAATGAACGCACGACCTCTGACTCAGAGGCCCCCAGCTCCCCCAGCCAGGAATTCCACATCCTCTTCCCCTTCTCTCCCCTCCCAAATCCACTATTCATTCAATCGTATATATTGAGCACTTACTGTGCGCACAGCACTGTACTAAGCGCTTGGGAAGTACAAGTTGGCAACATATAGAGACAGTCCCTACCCAACAACGGGCTCACAGTCTAGAAAACCTCATCCCTCTTCTTCTTGAAGTAGTTATAACGGTGGTATCTTTTAACCATTTACTATGCGCCAGGCACTGTACCGAGCGCTGGGGTGAATAAAAGCAAACTGGGTTGGCCACAGTCCCTGTCCCCCTTAGAGCACACGGCCTTACTTCCCATTTTAGAGATTAGGCAACTGAGGTCCAGAGAATTGAAGTGACTTGCCCAGGATCATACAGCAGACATGTGGCAGAGCTGGGATGTGAACCTAGGTCCTTCTGACTCTCAGGCCTGTGCTCTTTCCACTATACTATGTTGCTTCCATTAAGAATTCCCCCCTCACCTAACGAAAACTGGTCTGTGTCTACGGGTAACATACCAGAAGGGGAAAGGGGAGCTGGGCAGACAGCTCCGGCCGGCCCTCCTGTGGACAGGCTGGGGCGCATTTGAGAGCCAGAGAGGCGACGAGGCCGCCGCAGAGAGCAGTGCAAACAGCCTACCAACCCAGCCACCCAAGCCCACCCACCCTCCCACTCAGAGAGCCGGCCCACCCGCCCTAACCTCTTCCCAGCAAGCCCTCACCCACCCCTTCCGGAAGGCCAGCCCACCCACCCACCCTCCCACCCAGCCAAGGTGGCCAGCCGGGCCCAGCCCACCCCCCGACAGAACCTCTTACCTCTGAGAAGGGGTAGTATTCCTCGGCAAAGTACTGGAACGCGAGGTAGTGATTCACTACGACCAACACTGCCCGGAGGGAGGGAGAGCGTCAGGCCCTGGAGCGCCATCCTCCCAGCCATGCATGTCCGGGGGCGGACCTCCCCTCACAGATGAGAGTAAGGGGCCTCGATGCCCCCCCCCGCAATCAGACCGGGGGCTCCCCGAGGGCAGGGACCATGTCTGTCCCAACTCTTCAGGGGACTGACTGCTCCCTGAGGGCAGTGACATTGTCCATCCTGTCTCCCCCACGGGCCCGGGAGTTCCCCGAGGGCAGGGATCGTGTTTGGCCCCGCTTCCCACAGGATCGGGCTCTCCCTGAGGGCGGGGACTGCGTCCGTCCCATCCTTGAGGGTGGAGATCACATCCATTCTCCACGAAGGATCCTCTCCCGTCTCCTTGCCTACTCCCCGGCTGGCGGCATTCACAATCAGCGCCAGGAGTGGAAGGGGAAGCGTGAGAGCTAGGCCGACCCCCACATCACCCAGACAAACAGCTTGGAGTGTGCACGCGGACTTCTCTGCCCCGCATCCACCCACTTACTATTTTCAGAGCACCGTACTAAGTAGTTGGGAGAGTACAATGAAACGGAGATGGCAGAAACGTTCCCCATCCACAAGGAGCTCGCGGTCTACGGCGGGGGGACAGACATTAAAATAAATTACAGATACGTACGTAAGTGCTGAGGGGCTGAGTCTCAAGAAAACTAGACTGCGAGCTCACTGTGGGCAGGAATGTGTGACACTGTACTCTCCCACGTGCTCAGTACAGTGCTCTGCACACAGTAAGTGCTCAGTCAATACCACTGATTGAAAGAGAAGCAGTGTGGTCTAGTGGATAGAGCCCTGGTCCCGGGAGAAGATCCTGTGTCCTAATCCCGGCTCGGTCCCTTCTGCGTAGCTGTTGCATTTAGAGGGGTAGGCTTTAAGCCCTGGGAAGCAGCGTGGCCCAGTGGAAAGAGCACAGGCTTGGGAGTCAGAGGTCATGGGTTCGAATCCCGACTGCACTACTTGTCAGCTGTGTGACCTTGGGCAAGCCACTTCACTTCTCTGTGCCTCAGTTACTTCATCTGTAAAATGGGGATGAAGCCTGTGAGCCCCACGTGGGACAACCTGATCACCCCCAGCACATAGAACGGTGCTTTGCCCATAGTAAACGCTTAACAAATACCATCATTACTATTATTATTATTATTATTATTATAACCACCCCAGCCCAACAGCACCTATGTCCATCTCCTTACACACCGCCAGTTCTCCTACCTCGAAATGATTTTAATGTCCCTTTAGACTACAGGCTCCTTACGGGCAGGGAACGTGTCTACTGAATCTGATGAACCACTCAGAATAGTACTCTGCACACGGTAAGGGCTCATTAAATATTACCGCCGACTGACTGATTGATAGGCTGGCCTCTGCCCGACAAGAGGCCCAGGGGCAGTGACTCCCCCCGCCGCCCGCCGGCTTAGTCCCGTCCCCACTGCTGTTGCCATCTGCAACCTCCAGTCCCGTCTGGCCCGGCCACGTCCAGAATCATAACGGCACTTACTATTAAGCGCTCACTGTGTGCTACAGGCTTCGGCAAGTACCTGATTATCAGCTCAAACCCAGGCCTGGTGTCCCTCAAAGAGCTCCCAGTCCAAGAGGTGGGAAAGCAGACTTTACAGATGAGGAAACTGAGGCACAGAGTTAAGAGACCCACCCAAGGCCACAGAGCTGAGCCGGGATTAGAACCCCGGCTCCCGGGCCCACGCTCTTTTCGCTAGGCCTTTCCTCTCACACACCCTCTCTGCTCCCGCTGGCACCCCCCACCCTCCAGCTTCTTTTTTCCAGTTGAGGGACACCTCCTTCTGGAAGCCTTCTCTTTCCCCAGCATCCCACAGCCCCTCCTCCACCCACTGGTGAGGACGGTGGATCTCTCCGTCAGACCGGAGACTCCGTCAGGCCAGCTAGGGGCACGGGGGGGTGGGAGGCTTCACTCCCTCCACCCTAAGAGACTAAACCCGAAATGGGCCCTCCATCCCTCTCTCTCTCTCCCCCTCCCACCGGCCCGCACACTCACCGCAGGACAGGATGAAGTTGGGCGACGTGAGCATGATGAAAGGGAATGTCTGCAGCAGGCCGAAGTACACCAGGTTGGTGAAGAGGCCCAGGCCCACCATGAAGACGGGGAACCGCTCAAAGAGGTACAGGCCGACCAGCACAGCCGTGGAAAACTGCAACGACCCCAGAGCCTCCCGCATCTGCTCACCCTGGGATCCCTGCCGTGGCCCTCTACCCCCTGCCCACGGACTCTGCCGGGTCGCCAGTGTGGCTTCGGAGCCTGAGGCCGGAGGCCGGTCTCCCGCGCGGGCACGCGGAAGGGGGCCCCTGCTGCAGATCCCACGGCGGGCACACCTGGCCCAGGGTGGCTACCCCAAACCTCCCCCCAGAGGGGTCCAGAAGCCGCCAGTGTGCCTCGGGGGTCCCCGCTGACCCCGACACCCCCAGTGAGCCCATGGGGTGGGGATCACTCACCCAGATCATGTATTTGATGACGCGGCTGGTGGCCACTGTGTACTCCTCGATGAGCTCCGCCAGGTAGTACAGCCCGGCCGCTGCCAACAAAAAATGGAAAACTCACCTCCGGCCCCCGGTCCCTCTACCACCCGCCACCCCGCCTGCACAGAGCTGGGAAGGGTGACTGAGGCTCAAAGATGGTGCTTCGCACATAGTAAGTGCTTAACAGATACCATCATCATTAGTATTAACAGGGCACCCACCAGGGATCACCCCACGTTGAGCTGGTGGCTGGGCATCGCCCCCACCACCCCTGCCCACACCTCCTCCCCCCGCCACCCCACTGCTCTACCGGCAGCCACGACCCCGGGCCTGTCCGTGCCCTCGTCCATCCCCTCCCGGGCCCGGGTTAGCCCGTGGCTAAGGCATCCTCGGCACGGACCTCATGGAAGAGATGGGATTTGGGTGCCCTGCAGCCGCTGAGGGGTGAGGGGACCGCGGCTCCCCTCCATCTCGCCTCTTTCCCGATGCTCTGCTGCCCGCCACCCCGGGCCCTCATTTAGAGGGAGCCGGGGGGGGCGAGGGGGTGCGCCCACGGCAGGGAGGGGCCCGGGGCCAGATTGGGCATAGTCAGGCTACCACCGGGCTACCACACTGGCCTTGTCGGACACAGCCCCTTCCGGGGTCAACTTCACCTCTGGGAGTGGGGGGGGGGGGGGTCTTCACATGCAGTGACAGAGTGTGCACACGTGGTGTGTGAGCACATGGGTGTGTGTGTGAAAGCACGCAGTGTGTGTGAATGTAGGTGCTTGAGAGGGCATACATGGTGTGTGTGAATGTGAGAAGTATGTGCATGATCATAATCTTCTCACCTGCCTCCTCAGTCACACTCCTTTCCCCTGTAAATCCATATTACTCCCTCACAGATATCTCGGCTCTCTTGACCCCATCCATCTTTCTGAGCGCCTCACACCCCACCTCGCCTCCCTCTCCTCTCTACCCAGTCTTGATGATCAGATTACTGCTCTCAACTCTACCCTTTCTACTCAGCTAGACTCACTCGCTCCCCTTTCCCTTCGCCGCTCTCGTACCACTAACCCACAGCCCTGGATCACTGCCACTGTCCACCTCCTTCGCTCTTATGCTCGAGCTGCCAAACGCTGCTGGTGAAAGTCTGAACACCATGCCAACCTCGTTCCCTTCAAGTTTATTCTTTCCTGCCTTAACTCAGCCCTCTCCTCTGCCAGACAAAACTATTTCTCCTCCCTCATTGACACCCATGCCCATCACCCGCGCCAGCTCTTCCGTACATTCAACTCCCTTCTCAGACCCACGGTTCCTCCCCCTCCTCCTTCCCTCACCCCCAACGATCTGGCCTCCTACTTCATTAACAAATTAAATCCATCAGGTCCGACCTCCCCAAAGTCACTTCCCCACCTTCTCCAACCCCCTGGCTCTCAACACGCTCTGCTACTCTCCCATCCTTCCCAGCGGTATCCTCAGAGCTCTCCTCCCTCCTCTCAAGTGCTACTCGGCCACCTATGCTTCTGACCCCACTCCCTCTCTTCTCATGAAATCTCTCACTCCATCCCTTCTCCCCTCCTTAACTTCCATCTTCAACCGCTCACTCTCTACTGGTTCCTTCCCCTCTGCCTTCAAACATGTCCATGTCTCTCCCATCCTAAAAAAACCCTCTCTTGACCCCACCTCACCTTCTAGTTATCGTCCCATATCCCTCCTACCATTCCTTTCCAAACACCTTGAACGAGTTGTCTACACGCGCTGCCTCGAATTCCTCAACACCAACTCTCTCCTCGACCCCCTCCAGTCTGGCGTCCGTCCCCTACATTCCACGGAAACTGCCCTCTCAAAGGTCACCAATGACCTCCTGCTTGCCAGATCCAACGGCTCATACTCCATCCTAATCCTCCTCGACCTCTCAACTGCCTTCGACATTGTGGAGCACCCCCTTCTCCTCAACACGCTATCTGACCTTGGCTTCAAAGACTCCGTCCTCTCCTGGTTCTCCTCTTATTTCTCCGGTCGTTCGTTCTCAGTCTCTTTTGCAGGCTCCTCCTCCCCCTCCCATCCCCTTACTGTGGGGGTTCCCCAAGGTTCAGTGCTTGGTCCCCTTCTGTTCTCAATCTACACGCACTCCCTTGGTGACCTCACTCGCTCCCACGGCTTCAACTATCATCATCATCATCATCAATCGTACTTATTGAGCGCTTACTGTGTGCAGAGCACTGTACTTGGGAAGTACAAATTGGCAACATATAGAGACAGTCCCTACCCAACAGTGGGCTCACAGTCTAAAAGGGGGAGACAGAGAACAAAACCAAACATACTAACAAAATAAAATAGAATAGATATGCAAGTAAAATAAATAAATAAATAAAAAATGGAGTAAGAAATATGTACAACATGTACAAACTTATCATCTATACGCTGATGACACCCAGATCTACATTTCTGCCCCTGCTCTCTCCAGGCTCGCATCTCCTCCTGCCTTCAGGACATCTTCATCTGGATGTCTGCCCGCCACCTAAAACTCCACATGTCCAAGTCTGAACTTCTTGTCTTCCCTCCCAAACCCTGTCCTCTCCCTGACTTTCCCATCTCTGTTGACGGCACTACCATCCTTCCCGTCTCACAAGCCCGCAACCTTGGTGTCATCCTGGACTCCGCTCTCACATTCACCCCTCACATCCAAGCCGTCACCAAAACCTGCCGGTCTCAGCTCCGCAACATTGCCAAGATCCGCCCTTTCCTCTCCATCCCAACCGCTACCCTGCTCGTTCAAGCTCACATCAGAGAAGCAGCGTGGCTCAGTGGAAAGAGCACGGGCTTTGGAGTCAGAGGTCAGGGGTTCGTATCCCGACTCCGCCACATGTCTGCTGTGTGACCTTGGGCAAGTCACTTAACTTCTCTGAGCCTCAGTTACCCCGTCTGTAAAATGGGGATTAAGACTGTGAGCCCCACGTGGGACAACCTGATTCACTTTGTATCCCCCCAAGCGCTTAGAACAGTGCTTTGCACATAGTAAGCGTTTAACAAATACCAACATCCTATCCCGTCTGGACTACTGCATCAGCCTTCTCTCTGATCTCCCATTCTCGTGTCTCTCCCCTACTTCAATCCATACTTCATGCCGCTACCAGGATTGTCTTTGTCCAGAAACGCTTTGGGCACGTTACTCCCCGCCTCAAAACTCTCCAGTGGCTACCAATCAATCTGCGCATCAGGCAGAAACTCCTCACCCTCGGCTTCAAGGCTGTCCATCCCCTCGCCCGCTCCTACCTCACCTCCCTTCTCTCCTTCTCCAGCCCAGCCCGCACCCTCCGCTCCTCCGCCGCTAATCTCCTCACCGTGCCTCGGTTTCGCCTGTCCCGCCATCGACCCCCGGCCCACGTCATCCCCCGGGCCTGGAATGCCCTCCCTCTGCCCATCTGCCAAGCCAGCTCTCTTCCTCCCTTCAAGGCCCTACTGAGAGCTCACCTCCTCCAGGAGGCCTTCCAAGACTGAGCCCCTTCCTTCCTCTCCCCCTCGTCCCCCTCTCCATCCCCCCCATCTTACCTCCTTCCCTTCCCCATAGCACCTGTATATATGTACATATGTTTGTACATATTTATTACTCTATTTATTTATTTTACTTGTACATATCTATTCTATTTATTTTATTTTGTTGGTATGTTTGGTTTTGTTCTCTGTCTCCCCCTTTTAGACTGTGATCCCACTGTTGGGTAGGGCCTGTCTCTATATGTTGCCAACTTGTACTTCCCAAGTGTATAGTACAGTGCTCTGCACACAGTAAGCGCTCAATACAATTGACTGATTGATTGAGAATTAGCGTGGCTCAGCGGAAAGAGCCCGGGCTTGGGAGTCAGAGGTCATGGGTTCGAATCCCAGCTCCGCCACTTGTCGGCTGTGTGACTTTGGGCAAGTCACTTTAACTTCTCTGCGCCTCAATTACCTCATCTGCAAAATGGGGATTGAGACTGTGAGCCCCATGTGGGACAATCTGATGACCCTGTGGCCCCCCAGCGCTTGGCACACAGTAGGTGCTTAACAAATGCAATCATTATTATTATTACTATGAGTGCACGGGGGGAGGGGGTGTGTGTATGTACGCTGTGTGCGAATGCATGAATGTGTGTGTGAGCGTGCATGGTGTGTGTGAATGCACGGGTGTGTGTGCGCGTGCACGGTGTGTGTAAATTCATGGGGGAAGGCTATGTGTGTGTGAATGCACGGGGGAGGGTGTGTGTCTGCACGGTGCGTGTGAGTGTATGGGTCTGTGTGAATGTCTTCATTCATTCAATCGTATTTATTGAGCGGTTACTGTGCGCACAGCACTGTACTAAGCGCTTGGGAAGTCCAAGTTGGCAACAGATAGAGACGGTCCCTACCCAACAGTGAGCTCACAGTCCCTGGGTGGGCACGAACCACCAACTTTTCGGTTAACAGCCGAATGCATGGGGGGAGGGTGTGTGCATGCACGGTGTGTGTGAATGCACGGGGGGGGGGGTGCACGGGGGGAGGGGGCGTGTGAATGCACGCTGTGTGTGACTGCATGGGTGTGTGTGTGAGCGTGCACGGTGTGTGTGAATGCACGGTGGGTGTGTGTGAACATGCACGGTGCGTGTGAATGCACGGGGGAAGGCTGGGGGGGGGGGGGGGGTGTTGTTGGGAGCGCCCGGAAGGCCGCCACCAGGCCAGAAGAGGGTTGAAGCGTGCAGGGCCGACTGGCTCTGGGAGGGAGGGGGAGGGGGAGGGGGAGGGAGAGGGGGAGGGAGAGGGGGAGGGAGAGGGGGAGGGAGGGGGGAGGGAGAGAGGAAGAAGGGAGGGGGAGGGAGGAAGAGAGGGAGGGAGAGAGAGAGAGAGGGAGGGAGGGAGAGAGGGAGGGAGGGAGGAAGAGAAGGAGGGAGGGAGAGAGGGAGGGAGAGAGAGAGAGAGGGAGGGAGGGAGAGAGAGAGAGAGGGAGGGAGGGAGAGAGAGAGAGAGGGAGGGAGGGAGAGAGAGAGAGGGAGGGAGGGAGGGAGAGAGAGAGAGAGGGAGAGAGAGAGAGAGGGAGGGAGGGAGGGAGAGAGAGAGAGAGGGAGGGAGGGAGAGAGAGAGAGAGGGAGGGAGGGAGAGAGGGAGGGAGGGAGGGAGGGAGGGAGGAGAGAGAGAGGGAGGGAGGGAGGGAGGGAGGAGAGAGAGAGAGAGGGAGGGAGAGAGGGAGGGAGGGAGGGAGGGAGGGAGAAAGAGAGGGAGAGAGGGAGGGAGGGAGGACCTCCCGGCCCGACCCCCGCACCGACCCCGCACCGCTCACCGATGGCCAGGGTGACGAAGGCCACCTGGATGAGCAGGGACAGCCAGCTCAGCAAGTACATGAACCACATGGCGGCGGGGGCGGCGGGTCCGGAATCCGGGGGGGCCTGACGGGCCCTGCTCCCGCTCCCAATCCCGCGCTCGCCGCCTCCTCCCGGGCGCCCTCCTACCCGCGGCCCGGGCCGCACGACCGGCCTCAGAACGCAGCCCGCGACACAGCGACCCCCGCAGGCCCGGAGGACCCCCCCCACACACACACAGACCCCGAAGCACAGCGACCCCCGCCGGACCGGAGGACCCCGCACAGCCGGACCGGAGGACACCCCCCCGACCAACCCCGCTCCACTCCCTTCCCCGCCCCACACCACTTTGTTTTTTATTTCATTCATTCGTTCGTTCATACGTTCGTTCATTCATTCAGTCAATCAATCGTATTTATTGAGCGCTTACTGTGTGCAGAGCACTGTACTAAGCGCTTGGGAAGTACAAGTTGGCAACAGATAGAGACGGTCCCTACCCAACAGTGGGCTCACAGTCTAAAAGGGGAAATGGCAGCAAACCTTGTGACTCCCAGGCCCGTGCCCTAACCCTATGCAGCAGACAAATGGCAGCAAACCTTGTGACTCCCAGGCCCGGGCCCTAACCCCATGCAGCAGACAAATGGCATCATTATCAATCGTATTTATTGAGCGCTTACTGTGTGCAGAGCACTGTACTAAGCGCTTGGGAAGTACAAGTTGGCAACAGATAGAGACGGTCCCTACCCAACAGTGGGCTCACAGTCTAAAAGGGGAAATGGCAGCAAACCTTGTGACTCCGAGGCCCCTGCCCTAACCCCATGCAGCAGACAAATGGCATCATTATCAATCGTATTTATTGAGCACTTACTGTGTGCAGAGCACTGTGCTAAGCGCTTGGGAAGTACAAGTTGGCAACAGATAGGGACCGTCCCTACCCAACAGTGGGCTCACAGTCTAAAAGGGGAAAAGGGAGCAACCCTTGTGACTCCCAGGCCCCTGCCCTAACCCTATGCAGCAGACAAACAGCATTAAACTTTGTGACTCCCAGGCCCCTGCCCTAACCCTATGCAGCAGACAAATGGCATCATTATCAATCGTATTTATTGAGCGCTTACTGTGTGCAGAGCACTGGACTAAGCGCTTGGGAAGTACAAGTTGGCAACAGATAGAGACAGTCCCTACCCAACAGTGGGCTCACAGTCTAGATTCGTTGGTTCATTAATTCATTCGTTCGTTGGTTCATTCGTTCATTCATTCATTCATTCATTCATTCATTGTTTCATTCGTTGGTTCATTCGTTCATTCATTCATTCATTCGTTCATTCGTTGGTTCATTCGTTCATTCATTCGTTCGGTCGTTCATTCATTCTTTCAGTCGTTCATTCATTCATTCATTCAATCGTATTTATTGAGCGCCCACTGTGTGCAGAGCACTGTACTAAGCGCTTGGGAAGCACAAGTTGGCAACACATAGAGACGGTCCCTACCCAACAGTGGGCTCACAGTCTAGAAGGGGGAGGCAGAGACAAAGAGAACAAAACATATTAATAGAATAAAATAAATAGAATAAATATGTACAAGTAAAATAAATAAATATGCATTCTGTATTCATTCATTCGTATTCATTCGTATTTTTATTCAGTCACTCAATCGTATTTATTGAGCACTTACCATGTGCAGAGCACTGGACTAAGCGCTTGGGAAGTCCAAGTTGGCAACGTAGAGACTCGGTCCCTACCCAACAGCGGGCTCACAGTATAGACGTTTTGGTGGCATTTGATTCACTCATTCATTCAGTCGTATTTATTGAGCGCTTACTGCATGCAGAGCACTGTACTAAGCGCTTATTTATTAAGCGCTTACTATGTGCAAAGCACTGCTCTAAGCCCCGGGGAGGTTACAAGGTGATCAGGTTGTCCCACGGCGGTGGGGGGGGGCGGCGGGCTCACAGTCTTCATCCCCATTTTACAGATGAGGGAACCGAAGCCCAGAGAAGTCAAGTGACTTGCCCAAAGTCACACAGCTGACAGTGGGCGGATTTGGGATTTGAACCCCTGACCTCTGACTCCAAAGCCCGGGCTCTTTCCACTGAGCCATACATGTACCTATTTATCAGTCTATTTATTTCATTCATGATGAGTACATATCGATAATTCTAGCTCACCTCCTCCAGGAGGCCCAGGCCCCAAATTTGTACAGATTTGTTACTCTACTTTATTCACAGTGCATATATATTGATAATTCTAGCTCACCTCCAGAAGGTCCAGGCCCCAGATTTGTACATATTTATTCCTCTATTTTATTCATGATGTGTATATAGCTCACCTCCTCCAGGAGGCCTTCTCAGACTGAGCGCCCCCCCTTATCCTCGGCTCCTCTTCCCCTCCCCATCACCCCCATTCCCTCCCTCTGCTCCACCCCCTTCCCTGCCCCACCGCACTTCTGTATATTTTTACATATTTTTCACTCTATTCATTTTATTAATGATGTGTATATGTCGAGCATTCTAGCTCACCTTCTCCAGGAGACCCAGGCCCCAAATTTGTACACATGTATACTCTATTTTACTCATGATGTGTATACAGCTATAATTCGAGCTCACCTCCTTCAGGAGGGCTTCCCAGACTGAGCTCCCGTCCCCCTTATCCTCTGCTCCTCTTCCCCTCCCCATCGCCCCCACTCCTTCCCTCTGCTCTTAGAGAAGCAGCGTGGCTCAGTGGAAAGAGCACGGGCTTTGGAGTCAGAGGTCAGGGGTTCATTCATTCATTCATTAAATCTTATTTATTGAGCGCTTACTGTGTGCAGAGCACTGTACTAAGCGCTTGGGAAGTACAAGTTGGCAACATATAGAGACGGTCCCTACCCAACAGCGGGCTCACAGTCTAGAATGGGGAGACGGAGAACAAAACAAAACATATTGACAAAATAAAATAGAATATGTACAAGTAAAATGAATAAATATATGGAGTAATAAATCCGTACAAATATATATACATATATACAGGTGCTGTGGGGAAGGGAAGGAGGTAAGGCGGGGGGCATGGAGAGGGCGAGGAGGGGGAGAGGAAGGAGGGGGCTCAGTGTGGGAAGGCCTCCTGGAGAAGGTGAGCTCTCAGTAGGGCCTTGAAGGGAGGAAGAGAGCTAGCTTGACGGATGTGTGGAGGGAGGGCATTCCAGGCCATGGGGAGGACGTGGGCCGGGGGTCGACGGCGGGACAGGCAAGAACGAGGCATGGTGAGGAGGTTAGCGGCAGAGGAGCGGAGGGTGCGGGCTGGGCTGGAGAAGGGCAGAAGGGATGTGAGGTAGGAGGGGGCGAGGTGATGGACAGCCTTGAAGCCGAGAGTGAGGAGTTTTTGCCTTGATGCGTTTGCAAAAACTACGGCAGTTGTCCGTCGTCTCTGCCGTGCCCCGGCCTGGAGTGCCCTTCACTCTCCACATCTCTAAAGCTGGCTTCTTCCCCCCTTGAAATGCTGTTGTAAAGCCTCCTTTACCAGGAAGACTTCCTGGATTAACCCTATCTCCCTATGGTCTTGCCTGTGGACAGCTCCCAGTCTACCGGCTCCTCTCTTTCCTTGTTGCCGCCTTCAGGTGTCAGGATGCCCAGACACCTGCTCGTGGGGGGTACAAACGTGCAGACACAAACTCCCCTATACGCCCCCATGCAGTTGCAAACGCTCATATACACACCAATGCCCTTGCACACAAACACCTGCAAATACATATGTGCACAATTCATTCATTCATTCTATTGTATTTATTGAGCGCTTACTGTGGGCAGAGCACTGTACTAAGCGCTTGGAAAGTACAATTCAGCAATAAAGAGACACAATTCCTTCCCACTCCGGATTTATAGTCTAGAAGGGGGGAGACAGACATCAAAACAAGGAAACAGGTATCAATATAAATAAATCGAATTATAGGTATACACACATCAAGTAATGCACCTGTAAGCACCCACATACACATGTATGCTTATACACGTACACCCCCCCCACATGCATGCTAATGCATACATGCTTAGTACAGTGCTAAGCGCTTAGTACAGTGCTCTGCACACAGTAAGCGCTCAATAAATATGACTGAATGAATGAATTGCATGCATTTGCATCCAAACGCCCATATTCCTGCACCTGTACCACCTGCCTGGCATAGTGGCGACAGCCCAAGCCTGGGAGTCAGAAGGTCATAGGTTCTAATTCCAGCTCCACCACTTGTCTGCCGTGTGACCTTGGGTGAGTCATTTCAATTCTCTGGGCCTTTGTTACCTCATCTGTAAAATGGGGATTGAGACTGTGAGCCCCACGTGGGACAGGGACTGTGTCTAACCCGATTTGCTTAGCTCCATCTCAGCACTTAGTACTGTGCCTGGCACATGGTAAGCGCTTAACAAATACCAGAATTATTACTACGTACGTAAATGAACACACAAACCTCCACGTAGGCCCATACACAGAAATGCGGAATGTGTACTCATGCACAGGCCAGGCCGGGGGGCAGGCAACCGGAGACACCCCCATTTACACCCCTGTGCACATGTACAAGCTGCCTCACCAGTGCACATCCCCCATGGCTTCCCGACCCCTGGCTGAGGTCGCTGAGGCCGGCCCCGGCGGACGGTGATGGGATCCGAGCTGGGGAGCGGTTCAGCAGCCGGTCACCCAGTGCGGTCCGCTGCCCGCACCGCCTGGGAAGACTTCCTGTCACTTCCCTTTCCCTCTGATGGAGCTGCTGGACCGTGGCTGCTTGGAGGCGGGGGGACTGGCCCGGCCACGGGAGCCTGTCCATCCCAGTGGGGACGAGGGCCAACACGGGGAGGGGAGAGGGATGAGGAGCCCGGGATGGGGAGATGGTGGTGAGGGAGAAGGGGCACATGTGAAGATGGGGGGAGAAGGGGCACAAGGGCCACAGGCGGAGCTGGGGGAGAATGGGCACGGGTCGGGGTGGGGGAAAAGGGGCCCAGGAGGAAGCTGTGCGGAGGAGCCTGGGCAGGAGTTGGGGTCCAAGCGAGAGATCTGATCTGGAAGGGGAGGGGGGGACTCCTGCAGCCTGCAATCACATGTGGCTTTGCGGAGTCCTGCCCCCAAGGGACTTGCCCCCTGCACTCCTCCCCACCCCTCAGGCCACCTCTGCTAACTAGGCCCGACCACAGGTGGGGTTTGGACCATCAGGACCCCCAGGCTCAATGGCAGCAAGGAGGAGAAGGAGGGCTGGAAAATTTGTCCTGTGCAGTAGCAGCCTCCGTCCCCAACCCACTGGAGAGGAAATCCAGGAAGCGAGGGGTGTGTCGGGGGGGCGGTGGGGGGGGGAATCTTGCTTGGAGTGCTAGCACTGCATTGGTGGGCTCCCAGGGGCTGGGGACCTGGGGCTAGTTTGGGGTTGGGGACCAGGGCTGGGGGCTGGGACTTGGGGGCGGGGAGGCCGCAGGGAGGTGGGGCTGAGCAGCCAGTCTGCTGGCAGAGACCGGGGTTATTGAAGCCAGAATCCCTTAATGGGGGGGGGGGGCACCCGCCCCGCCATCTGACCTAAATGCATCCCCTCGTGGGGAGTGCCGCTGATGCGTGAGTAATGCGGAAACTCGGGCTGCTGTGCTAGTGTTGGCGGGAGCTGTGAGGACAGGGAGGAGGAGGAGGCCTGTGGGGGCTGGGCCCCACAGGGAAGCCCACCCCATCCCTCCCCCAGGCCGGGGGTCCTGAGCAGCCTGGGCTCCACAATCTGCCAGGCCGCCAAATCATTTTCCTGGTATTACCTGAGGCCCCAGGTCACTGTTGGAGGCAGGGGACTGCCCCAGGTGACCTTCGGAGGGCCCTCCCTGCTCTCCGATCCCAAATTCAAAGCGGTACTTGGGCCGTTTCCTGGGCACCAAGGATGCCTGGCTCCTTCTCTCGGCTCTCTCCCTCCGGGCTTCAGGCCATTTTACTGCCCTCCCCTCCCTTCCCCTCCTCCAGAGAAGGAGGGTTAATAATAATACCTGTGGTATTCGTTAAGCTCTTACTGTGTGCTAGGCACTGTACTAAGCGCTGGGGGATACAAGCAAATCAGGTTGGACACAGTCCCTGCCCCACGTGGGGCTCACAGTCTCGATTCCCATTTTACAGATACGGTAATCGAAGCCCAGAGAAGTGACGTGACTTGCCCAAGGTCACACAGCAAAGTGATGGAGCTGGGATTAGAACCCATGACCTTCTGACTCCGGGGCCCGTGCTGCAGCTACTACGCCATGCTGCTTCTCTGATGGAGCTGATGGGTTACTTCTGTGGATTCCATGTATATGGGTCAGCCTTGGCCCAGGCAAGCAGGGCTGGCAGGGGGCCAGGAGGATGGGAGGAGGGGGTGGGGCTGGGGCAACCAGCCTATGGAGGCCTGGAGGTCTGGGATTTAAAAATCATAAGTTCCCCCCTTAAAACTCTTCCTCCCCTGCCTGGGTGGCACCTTAGACCCCATTGCCTCCTGCTCCTGAGAACTCCCCAACCCAGAGGAGCCACTGGGCTGGACACCAGAAAGGAAAGGGCCACCTTGGGCTTGGGATCTGGGCCGACTGCTCCCCACAAGCAGAGGTAAATGAGAGGGGGAAACCCCATTACTAGCCTGGAATGAAAAGTGGGCAGGCAAGCCAGAAGAAATTTGCAAGCCTGCAAAAAAAGGTAAGCACCTGAACTCAGACCCTACAGGTAAATTTCTGGCTTCCCACACAAGTCCATCAGGGGAGCAAGAGTTCTCCACCTGGGGGTCCCTTACCCCATCCCACAAGTCCCCCACCTATCTGGAATCCCTCCCCAGTGCCAATCTCTCCATCATCTCCAACTTAGACGGGGGAGACAGTAAGGGGACTGGCCCAGGTTCTCTGCCCTGACTCAATGGCTCCAAACTAGGGTCCATCTTTACCTGCTTTCTCCCCAGCCTTACCGCCTCCTCCTCTGCCCCTGTGCCCCTCACCCTCTGGAGAACGAGGCTCTGCCCTGCTATCGGAAGGGGGCAGGGGGCAGGGGGGCAGCAGGGAGAAGTCCTCATCCCCCACTCATTTCTCAGGCTCTGATGGCGAACGAAGCCAGGGTGGGAGAAGCGTGGAGAAAGGGAATCCCCAGTCCCCTGGCTCCCTGTCTCCTCCTTCTGCTCGCCGACCGTCCCCTGGCTCCCTGTCTCCTCCTTCTGCTCGCCGACCGGCGGGTCTCCTCCTAGTGCACAGGCGCGGAGGGGAGCTGGGAAGCCGGCAGGTCCCCTCCCAATCAATCAATCAATCAATCGTATTTATTGAGCACTTACTGTGTGCAGAGCACTGTACTAAGCGCTTGGGAAGTACAAGTTGGCAACATATAGAGACAGTCCCTACCCAACAGTGGGCTCACAGTCTAAAAGGGGGAGACAGAGAACAAAACCAAATAAACTAACAGAATAAAATAAATAGAATAGATACGTACAAGTAAAATAAATAGAGTAATAAATATGTACACACATATATACAGGTGCTGTGGGGAAGGGAAGGAGGTAAGACGGGGGGATGGAGAGGGGGACGAGGGGGAGAGGAAGGGAGGGGCTCAGTCTGGGAAGGCCTCCTGGAGGAGGTGAGCTGTCAGTAGGGCCTTGAAGGGAGGAAGAGAGCGAGCTTGGCGGATGGGTGGAGGGAGGGCATTCCAGGCCCGGGGGTCGATGGCGGGACAGGCGAGAACGAGGCACGGGGAGGAGATTAGTGGCAGAGGAGCGGAGGGTGCGGGATGGAGAAGGACAAGAAGGGAAGTGAGGTAGGAGGGGGCGAGGGGATGGAGAGCCTTGAAGCCCAGAGTGAGGAGTGCCTGCCTGATGCGCACATTGATTGGTAGCCTCCCAGTGCGCAGGCGCGGAAGGAGGGGGCCGGAGGGGAGGCGGAGCCGGGCAGCCGGCAGGTTCCCCCCACACAGTGCGCAGGCGCAGAAGGCGGGGCGGGGCGCCGGGAGGGGCCGGCTGTCACTTGACTGTCCGCAGCGGTTCGCAGAGGAGCAGCATGGCCCTGCTCTACGGGGGCGTGGAGGGGTGAGCGGGGACGGGGACCGATGAGCGCGGTGAAGAATAATAATAGTTATAATGATGATGATGGCATTTACTAAGCGCTTACTATGTGCAAAGCACTGTTCTAAGCGCTGGAGAGGTTCCAAGGTGATCGGGTTGGCCCGCAGGGGGCTCACAGTCTCCATCCCCATTTGACAGATGAGGTCACTGAGGCCCGGAGAAGTGATGTGACTTGCCCAAAGTCACACAGCTGACAGTTGGCGGAGCCGGGATTTGAACCCGTGACCTCTGACTCCAAATCAATCAATCAGTCGTATTGATGGATCAATCGATTAGTCGTATGGATCAATCAATCCAAAGCCCGGGCTCTTTCCACTGAGCCACGCTGCTTCATCAGGGCAGGCTTCCTGGAGGACGGCGCCTTCAGCCGGAGCTTGGGAAGGCCTCCTGGAGGAGGCCCCTCCTTCCTCTTCCCCTCCTCCCCCTCTCCATCCCCCCTGCCTTACCTCCTTCCCTTCCCCACAGCACCTGTACATATGTTTGTACGTATTTATTACTCCATTTATTTTACTCGTACATATCTATTCTATTTATTTTATTTTGTTATTATGTTTTGTTTTGTTCTCTGCCTCCCCCTTCTAGACTGTGAGCCCACTGCTGGGTAGGGACCGTCTCTATATGTTGCCAACTTGGACTTCCCAAGCACTTAGTACAGTGCTTTGCACACAGTAAGCTCTCAATAAATACGATCGATTGATTGGTTGAGAAGCGGTGCGGCCTCAGGACTTAGGCTGGACTCGGGGGAACCTCTTGACACACTTCCTTACCCTCGCCCGGCCCCGCCTGCTCAGTTCTCCTTTTGCCCCACTGCTCCGACCTCGTGGGTTTATAACAATAATAATAATGATGGTATTTGTTAAGTGCTTACTATGTGCTAAGCGCTGTACTAGAGAAGCAGCGTGGCTCAGTGGAAAGGGACTGGGCTTGGGAATCAGAGGTCGTGGGTTCTGATCCCGGCTGGGTGACCTTGGGCAAGTCATTTCTCTGGGCCTCAGTTACCTCCTCTGGAAAATGGGGATGAAGACTGCAAGCCCCATGTGGGACAACCAGATTATCTTGTACCTACACCAGCGCTCAGAACAGTGCTTGGCACATAATAATAAAATAATAATGATGGCATTCATTAAGCGCTTACTATGTGCCAAGCACTGTTCTAAGCGCTGGGGAGGTTACAAGGTGATCAGGTTGTCCCACGGGGCTCACAGTCAATCCTTATTTTACTAAACGCCGGGGTGGATACAAGCCAATCAGGTTGGACACAGTCCCTTGTCCCCGGTGGGGCTCGCAGTTTCAATCCCCTTTTACAGATGAGGTAACTGAAGCACAGAAGTGAAGTGGCTTGCCCAAGGTCACACAGCAGACAAATGGCAGTGCCAGGATTAGAACCCAGGACCTTCGGACTCCCAGGCCCATGCCCTATCCACTGCGCCATGCTGCTTTATAATAATAATAATAATAATAATAATAATGATGGCATTTGTTAAGCATTTACTACGTGCTAAGCACTGTTCTAAGCGCCGGGGGGATACACGGTGATCAGGTTGTCCCACATGGGGCTCACAGTCTTAATCCTCATGTTACAGATGAGGTAACTGAGGCTCAGAGAAGTTAAGTGACTTGCCCAAGGTCACACAGCAGAAATGTGGCAGAGCTGGGATTCGAACCCATGACCTCTGACTCCAAAGCCCATGCTCTTTCCACTGAGCCACGCTGCTTCTCACGCTGCTTCCTCTGCTGTGTGTGATCTTGGGCAAGTCATTGAACTTCTCTGCACCTATTTCTTCATCTATGAAGCAAGGATTCAATCCCAGTTCCCTTTTCTACTTCGACCCTCACCCCAATGTGGGACAGGGATCATGTTTTGTTCAATTGGTGGCATAGTGCTTGGAATATAGTAAGTACTTAACAAATGCCATAGTATTGAGCAGTTACTGTGGGCAGAGCACTGTACTAAGTGCTTGGCAATAGACTGGGTAGGCATGTTCCCTGCCCACAAGAAACCTACAGTCTACAGAAGGACTCATCTGTAAAATGGGGATGAAGACTGTGAGCCCCCCGTGGGACAACCTGATCACCTTGTAACCTCCCTAGCGCTTAGAACAGTGCTTTGCACATAGTGCTTAATAAATGCTATCATTATTATTATTAAGGAGTTTACAGTCTAGAAGACTATAGAGTCAGTCGATTGTATTTGAGTGCTTACTCTATGCAGAGCACTGTACCAAGTGCTTGAGAGGACAACAGAATTAGTAGATACGTTCCCAGAAACCCAGCACACAAGAAATAGAAAATAATAATAATCGCGGAATTTAAGCACATACAATATGTCAAGCATTGTACTACACACGGAGGTGGATACAAGATAATCGGGTCCCAGATGAGACTCGTAGTCTAAGTAGGAGGTAGAACAGGTATTGCGTCCCTATTTTGTAAATGAGGGAACGGAGGACCGGAGGATTTAAGTGACTTGCCCGAGATTGCACACAGAAAATTGGCAGAGGTGGGATTAGAACCCAGGTCCTTTGACTCCCAAGTCTGGGCTCTTTCAACTAAGCTGTACTGCTTCTCTGCAGAACTACTGCCTGGTTTAATTAGACTTGCCCGATTTACCCTCACTTCATTTATTTTATTCACTCTAGGATTTATTGAGCACCCACTGGCTACAGAGCTCTGTACTAGGCACCTACCCTGGGTAGTACCCCATACTAGGGACATACTGTACTGGCTGCTCGTAGAATACATTACAGTAAAAGACACAATCCCTGTCCTCAGGGGGCCTACAACTCAATGTGGGGTGGACAAGTTGGTTTACGACTAGTGAGGACAGGAGGGAAAATATACACCGGAAAGCAGCAAGAAAATAAGGAAAAACCCTGAATAAAAGAGTTGTCTTGAGGAGGTTGGATCAGGCAGGGAAGGCTTCCAGGAAGAGGCCAATCTTCAGGAAGATTGTCCTGAGAAGCAGCAAGATGTAGTGGGTAGAACACGGGGCTGGGGATTCAGAAGGTCATGGGTTCTAATCCCGGCTCTGCGACTCGTCTGCCGTACGACCTTGGGAGAGTCACTTTACTTCCCTGTGCCTCAGTTACCTCATCTGGAAGAAAGGGATCGAGACTGTGAGCTTCACATGGGCCAGGGTCTGTGTCCAACTCATCCAGCCCAGCGCTTATAGAGTGCCTGGCACATTTTAGGCGCTCAACAGACACCATTATTATTATTATTATTATTATTATTATTATTATTATTATTATTATTGAGCATCCCAAGGCCTGGGGCGGGAGGGCGTAGGTGGCCAGAACTCAGGGCAAAGGAGTCAGTCTCCTGGGTTTCCGAGCCGAGGGGGCGAAGCCACCGTTCTCCTTCCCCCAGCCGCCTGGACCACGCCACCCACCTTGCTTCCCCGAGGGTCTCCAACCAGGCCCGAGAGGAGCCGAGCAGGGCCGGAAAGCCCCCGAATCGGGTTGGTTTGACCCGTCAGCTCTGCCCCTCCCTTCCCCCGTGCCCTGCTGAAACCCCTGGCATTCCTTTGGGGCAGCCGGGCACTCCGGGGTTCACCGAGGGGGTTTGCTCCACAGCGGGGGGACCTGTTCCAAGGTGCTCCTTCTGACCGAAGATGGGCAGGTGGTGGCTGAGGTGGACGGGCCGAGCACCAACCACTGGGTGAGGATGGCTGGGAAGGAAGGGCCAGAGCAGTGGTGGGGTGGCGGCGGGGGGGGGTGGACTCACCGGGGAGTGGGCTCTCTGGCGTGTCGGGCCCTCCGGCGGGCCAGGGCTCGAGCTGATCGAGGCTGGGGCGGGGCGGCGGTGGAGAAACTTGGGGACAGTAACCCCTGGGGCCTGCTCCTTCCCTGCGGGCAGCTGGTCGGCGTGGACGCGTGCTTAGAGAGGATCAACAACATGGTCAGTGAGGCCAAAGGGAAAGCTGGAGTGGACTCTTCCGTGCCGCTGCGTTCACTGGTGAGGAGCCGGGCAGAGGCCGGGGTTCTCGCGGGTCGGGAGAGGGGAGGGAGAAGAGAGAATCAGGACCCCCCTGCCTGTCTTCTCCTTGCCGGGCGCCGACAGGGTCTCTCGCTGAGTGGCGGGGAGCAGGCAGAGGCCGTGAAGATGCTGACGGAACAGCTGCACTCCCGCTTCCCCCAACTGAGCCAGAGCCACCACATCACCACAGATGCCGCGGGGGCCATCGCCACGGCCACCGCTAACGGTGAGGACAACTCCCTACCCCCTCCTGCTTCCTCCCCTGGCTCCCCGACTCGGGGTGGGCCCGGGCCCCACAGAGATGGGATGGTGGGCTCCTTCCTCCTCCACAACATCTGAGATCCTGGCCTTGAGGGGGCTGGGCCTTCTTGGGGACCCTCTCTCCAAGCCCCCCAACTCACAGGTGGCACCATCCGGTCAGATTTTTGTCTGTCTAGTATGGCTTTGAGTGGAGGTAGGGGGATGGACGGGGTGACGTTTTGGCGACCCTTCACCCGGATGTGACTGCAGTTCACCCAATATTGCTGTAGTGTACTTTCCCAAGTGCTTAGTACAGTGCTCTGCACACAGTAAGCGCTCAATACATACGACTGAATGAACGAAGAGCATCGGGCAGGGTGATGCAGGGCTAGAGGGGAAGAAGGACCATGAGATCATTAAAGGCAGCAAGGAGCAGGCCCGCCCTGTCACTAGCACAGTGCTGGAGGCTGACTGGATTGGAGTGGGGAATGTAGGCTGGGGGAGACAGCGCTTAATTTCTTATGCCGTCAAGTCGTCTTTGACCCGTAGCGACGCCATGGACACATCTCTCCCAGAACGCCCCACTTCCATCTGCAGTCGTTCTGGTAGTGGAACCATTGAGTTTTACATATCTGAAATCTTATTTATTTGTTTTGATGTCTGTCTCCCCCACTCTAGACCGTAAGTTCGTTATGGGCAGGGAATGTGACCGTTTATTATTGTATTGTACTCTCCCAAGGGCTTAGGCCAGTGCTCTGCACACGG
The DNA here is from genome assembly GCF_015852505.1 of Tachyglossus aculeatus. Classification (NCBI taxonomy): domain Eukaryota; kingdom Metazoa; phylum Chordata; class Mammalia; order Monotremata; family Tachyglossidae; genus Tachyglossus; species Tachyglossus aculeatus. The sequence goes on along the minus strand of NC_052069.1, from coordinate 137,739,062 downwards.
TACGTGCTCGGTAAATACGACTGATTGAGTTAGACCTGGAAATAAGAAGAGGGGTGGTCCGAGCTTGACCTCTAGAGAGCTTCAGAAGCCCATGTTATCCAGGAGGTAGGATGAAAGAATCCACAGTGGGAGAGGGAGGAGAAGAGTTAAGGGGGGCGCGTGTATGTGTGGCCTGTGGGTTCTCAGGGTCATTTGGGTCTCCCTCGCCCTCTGTCCACCCCACCCTCCCGGTCCTCCCACAGGTGGAGTGGTGCTCATCTCGGGGACGGGCTCCAACTGTCGACTGATCAACCCCGACGGCTCGGAAAGCGGCTGCGGAGGCTGGGGCCACATGATAGGCGATGAGGGGTCAGGTGAGAGCTCTGCACACAGTAAGCGCTCAATAAATACAACTGAATGAATGAGAGGCTGGGGGTGGAGTGGGAGGGGGAAGAGCTGGGAGACCCCGGCGGTGCCGAGGAGACCGCTTACCGTTGAATGCCCAGCCCCGATGGGCGGTAGTTGGGTAGTGACCATTGGAAGGGCAGAGGGCAGAGTGGATAGACCCTCCACTCCTTGGAGGCGCTGACAGTCTGTTGGAGGAGAGCTCATTGTTTGAGTGAGTATCACCATAAGACAGGAGCACAGAAGTACGAGAACATAAAAAAGAGTCACAAGTGCACAGATACATACTCTTCGTTGCAGAAAGAGAAACGTCGAGGGAGTCACAGGAGGGGGTGGGGTGATCGGCACCAGATGCGGGTCATCTGGTTATCCATGAGATAACCAGAGTTATCCAGGAAAGAGCCTGGGCTCGGGAGTCAGAGGTTGTGGGTTCCAATTCCGGCTCCGCCACTTGTCTGCTGTGTGACCCTGGGCAAGTCACTTCACATCTCTGAGTCTCAGTTCTCTCATCTGTAAAATGGGGATTAAGACTGTAAGCCCCACGTGGGACAACCTGATCACCTTGTATCCCCGCAGCGCATAGAACACAGCTTTGCACATAGTAAGCACTTAACAAGTACCAACATTATTATTGTTATAATTATTATTATCTGGGAAGGCTCCTGGAGGAGGTGGGTCTCTTCTGTTCTGTTAGAGCAGGCGGAAGGGGAGTCAGCAGGGGGATTCAGGGTGTCGGCTCCCTCGGGGTCTGTGTCCTCTGTCTCACTCACACGCGCACAGAAACACACCCACACACACCTCTTTGAGCCCCTGAGGAGGTGCTCAGGAAGTATCCATTGAGGAACCAGAGAGGGAGCTGCCGGGAGATTTACATCAGGACTTCAGGCTGATCTGGGTTCGGTGCGGCAGAAGCAGTAGCAGCAACTACTGTTGTAATAATAATTGTGGGCTTTAAGCACTTACTGAGTGCCAGGCACTGTACTAAGCACTGGAGAGGATACAAATGAATCGGGCTGGTCACAGTCCCTGACCCGCGTGGGGCTCTCGGTCTCATTCCCTAGTTTTACAGATGAGGTCACTGAGGCCCAGAGACGTGAAGTCACTTGCCCAAGGTCACACAGCAGACAAATGGAGGAGCCGGGATTAGAACCCGTGACCTTCTGACTCCCAGGCTCTTCTCGGGCTGTCTCAGGACTGCCAGCTCTTGGGAACTTTGGGCTGGCCCTGACAGGGAGGAGAGCAGGAGTCCCTGGGACCCACCTCCAATCCCCGGAGGCTCCCAGACGGATCGGGAGCCGTCAGGCAACCGTTTCTGCAGCGTGGCTTAGCTGAAAGAGCCAGCCTGGGAGTCAGAAGGTCCTGGGGTTCTAATCCCGGCTCAGCCACTTGTTTGCTGTGTGCCCTTGGGCAACTCGCTTCACTTCTGTGCCTGTTACCTCATCTGTAAAATGGGGATTAAAAGCGTGAGCCCCACGTGGGACAACCTGCTTACGCTTTATCTACCAGCACTTAGAACAGTGCTTGGCACCCACTAAGCGCTTAACAAATACCATCATTATTATTCTCCCCCATCCCCGAGTCTTGGGAATCCCCTTTCTGGCATCCCATCCCCAACTGGGGGCAAGCCAGGTCTCAGCCTGGCTGTTCTGGGCCTGTCACGCTCTGTGCCCCGCTCCCCGCAGCGTACTGGATCGCTCACCTGGGGGTGAAGACCATCTTCGACACCCTGGACCACTTGGATGTCACCCCTTCCCATGACATCGGCTTCGTGCAGCAGGCCATGTTTGACTACTTCCAGGTACCGGGGAGGGGAATGGGCTCGGGGAATTTGGGTGCGGGTGGCCAGGCTTGCCCAGGAACCCACGGCGGGTCGGTGTCTGCTCTCAGGTGACCAACCGCACGGGGCTCCTTACCCATCTCTACCGGACCTTTGAGAAGTCCAAATTTGCCGGGTTCTGCCGGAAGCTCGCAGAAGGTAATGGGGCAGGTGGGCTGGTTAGAGGGGGCGAGATGGGGATGGTTGCGCTTCGATCTGTAACCTCGGGGCATCCGATATTCACTTCCATTCATTCAGTCCTATTGAGCACTTACTGTGTGCAGAGCGTACTAAGCGCTTGGAAAGTCCAGCTCGGCAACAGAGAGAATCCCTTCCCAACAACAGGCTCACAGTCTAGAAGGGGGGGACAGACAACAAAACAAAACAAGTAGACAGGCGTCAATATAAATATATATATCAAATATATATAAATAGAATAATAGACACATTAATAAAGTAAATAACAAATATGTACATATATACATAAGTGCGTGGGGCGGGGAGGGGGATAGAACGGAGGGAGTTGGGGCGATGGGGCGGGGAGGAGGAGCAGAGGAAAGGGGGGGCTTAGTCTGGGAAGGCCTCCTGGAGGAGGTGAGCTTTCAGTAGGGCTTTGAAGGAGGGAAGTGTGCTAATTTGGCGGATGTGAGGAGGGAGGGCATTCCAGGCCAGAGGTAGGATGTGGGCCGGGGGTCGACGGCGGGACAGGCGAGAACGAGGCCCAGTGAGGTTAGCGGCAGAGGAGCGGAGGGTGCGGGTTGGGCTGGAGAAGGAGAGAAGGGAGGTGAGGTAGGAGGGGGCGAGGGGATGGACAGCCTTGAAGCTGAGAATGAGGAGTTATTGGTTCATACGTAGGTTGAGAGGCAACCACTGGAGACTTTTGAGGAGGGAGGTGACATGCCCAGAGCGTTTCTGTAGAAAAATAATCTGGACAGCAGAATGAAGTAGAGACTGCCCCCACCTCGGCCCCACAACACTTGTGTACATAGCTAAACATTATACGTTATAAATTCTTTCTATTATGTCTGTCTCCCCCTCTATGCTGTAAACCCGCTGTGGGCAGGGAACGTGTCTATGGGCTCTTTTGCATTGTAATAATAATAATTATTATGGTACTTGTTAAGCACTTATTATGTGCCAAGTACCGCTGTAAGCACTGGTGCACATACAGGTCAGTCAGGTTGGACATAGTCCCTAAACTGCGTGGGGCTAACACTTTTAATCCCCATTTTACAGACGAGGTAACTGAGGCACAGAGAAGTCAAGTGATCTGCCCAGCGCTCTCTCCCCTTGGCACGGGCTTGGGAGTCAGAAGGTCAGGGTTCTAATCCCAGCTGTGCCAGTTGTCTGCTGTGCGACTTTGGGCAAGTCGCTTCACTTCTCCGTACCTCAGTTCCCTCATCTGTAAAATGGGAATTTAAGACAGTGAGCCCCATGCGGGACAGGGACCGTGTCCAACCCGATTACCTTGTAACTCCCCTTTCCTCTTCTCCCACTCCCTTCTGCGTCACCCCGACTTGCTCCCTTTTTTCTGCGCCCCTCCCAGCCCCACAGCACTTATGTACACATCTGTCAGTTATTTAGTGTATTGATGTCTGTCTCCCCCTCCTAGACTGTGAGCTCATTGTGGGCAGGGAATGTGTCGGTTTGTTGTTGTTTTGTACTCTCCCAAGCGCTCTGCACACAGGGAATCAATAAATTCCCTGCAGATTCCCTGAATCTGCTGCTCAATAAATATGACTGAATGAAGTGCCGTGCCCGGCACATAGTAAGTTCGTAACAAATACCATAATTATCATCTGAGGGGTGGCGGCAGGGAGGAGCGGACACTCCCCATGGCTGGGATCCCGCCCTGTTGTAACGCACAGGTCAGTGGATGTGGGCTCCCAGCCATGGGCAGCAGAGGCCTTTCTCCATCTTGTGTTCCCCCAGGCGCTGCGCAGGGAGACCCCCTGTGCCGCCACCTCTTCGCCAGGGCTGGAGAGGCACTGGCTCGCCACGTGGTCGCGGTGCTGCCGAAGATCGACAGGGTGAGTGGGGCCCGAGGCTCTTGGGGCGCGGAGACTTTCCGTCCCTCAGTGGCCCTCCGGGGCCGGGGGAGACGGCAGGGAACCGGCCTCCGGACCAGCCGTCTGGGTGGAAGCTCAGGGAGGGGAGAGCTGTTGAACGGCTAGGGGTTGGTCCGGAGAAGTTCAAGGCCCCACCTCCGGCCTCGGAGAGTGGGGCGGCGGCGGCCAGGAGCCGGGCTCAGCCTTCTTCCTCCTCAGGTCCTCTTCCAGGGTAGCCTTGGGCTCCCGGTGCTGTGTGTGGGCTCTGTGTGGAACAGCTGGGAGCTGATGAAGGAAGGTGAGGGGGTGGTTGGCAGGGGATGTGGGGGGGGGGAACGGTTGCACTCTCAACCATAGACGTGGCCCTCCTGTACCCCATTGGCTCCCTTACCCCTATTCTCTCCCCACTTTACAGAGCAAGAGGCTGAGGCCCAGGGAGGTTAGAAGTCCCCAGGGTCACCCAGGGGGGCCATGATGCTCGCCCCAAGCCCGGCCTACCCAAGAGTCAAAGGCCTGTCTGCTCCTCTCTCACCTCCCCCTACTCCAGCCATCACCTCTGTCCCCTCAGCCCCTCGACCACTGCCTCCGGCCATCGCCTCTGGTCATCATTCAGTCCCATTTATTAAGTGCTTACTGTGTGCAGAGCACTGTACTAAGCACTTGGGAGAGGACAATAGAACAAGAAACAAGACACGTTCCCTGCCCACAACGAGCTTACAGTCTAGAGGGGGAGACGGGCATTAGCGTAAATACATAAATCACCTGTCAGCTCAGCCGCCTCTGGCCACCACTTCTGTCCGTCTGCTCAGCGCCCCGCTCGTCGCCTCCGGTTGCCACCTCTGTCCGCTGAGCTGGCCGCCTCCTTCCCTTGCAGGCTTCATTGGGGCCCTGGCCCGGGGCCGGGCTGCTCATCCCGAGCTCCCCTTCTCCCGCTTCAGCCTGCTCAAGTTGAGACACTCCTCTGCCCTCGGGGGTGCCAGCCTGGGGGCCCGCCGTATTGGCCAGCTGCTGCCCCTGGACCACGCTGCCAACGCTGAAGCCTTCTTCACTCACGACTTTTCCTAAGGGGGCGGGAGAAGCAGGCCGCTTCCCTGGGGCGGCCGGTCTCTCCTGTTTTTCTAGTAAAAGAATTACATCCTCCTTGAGCTTGTTCACAGACCCGTTGAACTGGAAGTACTGATTCCAGGTGCCCCCGACAGGTGCCCAGTACAGCACCCTGGACTCTCTGTGGCCTCAGACCAGATGGGGCGGTGGGGTGCTGAAGCCCGAGAACCCTCCTAAGTCCAAACTTGCTTTCGGACGGCGGAGCAGTGGCCCGTATTGCCAATTCTAAACTGGTCCGACACCGAATGGCCTCTGGTAGGAAAACCTGAGCGGCTTTCCTCGCCAGCCCCTGCCCACTGTCCATGTGGGACCCAGCGGGGTGGGAGAAGGACTGGGTTGTTTGGACTGCTCTTCTTGCAGTTCTTTTTTCACGTTTACAAGCTTGAGAAGCAGCGTACCCCAGTGATAGAGCCCAGGCCTGGGAGGCAGAAGCTCCTGAGTTCTAATCCCGACTTGTCTGCTGTGTGACCTCACAAGTCACTTCACTTCTTTGTACCTCAGTTACCTCTTCTGTAAAACAGGGACTAAGACTGTCAGCCCCACGTGGGACAGGAACTGCGTCCAACCCGCTTTGCTTGAATCCACAGTGCCTGGCACACAGAGAGTGATTAAAAAATGCCATAATTCTTATAATTACTGCCTGCTGTGTGATCTTGGGAAAGTCACAACTTCTCTGTTTCAGCTCCCTCAATTGTAAAATGGGGATTAAAGCTGTAAGCCCCATGTAGGGCACGGACTGTGTCCAACATGATTAGCGGGTATCTACCCCAGTACTTTGTACCGGGGCTGGCACGTAGTGTTTAAATACAAGGGGAAAAAAAGCAAGCCTGGATGGCCCACCAGGGCAAGCCTTGGGCACACCCAAAGGCTGGGGCAACAGTCTGGAGGTTCTTTGCCCTCCCCTCCTCTCCAGGGTGGGCAGCCCAACCCCGCGGACCAAATGTGCGCTGAGCTTGCAGGGACCACATTCCAGGTGGGATGCCAGGGGCGTCACCTGTGCGCTCATCGCTGGGACAACAGGAAAAACAACTGCCCGAGCGGAGATGCCAACACGGCCGCAGCGCCGCCATCTGTGGAAACGGCCGGGCCGGGGGTAGCCGGGGCCTGGGGTCGCTTCCCACCTCACTACCGATCCAAGAAGAGGTTTCGGAAAAGGGAAACCAGTGAGACTGAGGGGTGAGGACAGCTTCCAGGTGACTGAATGATTGCTCAGTGGGCAAGGACCAGCTGAAGCCTGGCGTAGAAGAGAAGTGGCTAGATGGGGATGCCAACCTAGAGGAGACAGAGAGCCCTTTGCCACGGGCACCACTACTGAGTCCTGAGGTGGGAATGACCAATGGAGAACACCACACCCAAAGTTAGCAGGAGGTCCCGTTTCTCCTACTTACCCTACACGCTCAAAAGGAGCAACAATGAACACCGCAAAACCCAGCACCTAAGCCGTCTTTGTTTTATTGATATTTCAAGAGCTGCCATTTGGTTTGGATAGCAAAGTTCAGAAAAAGTAACTGACCCATTTTTTTTCTCCTTTTTGACATTTTTTTTTTGGAAAATTGTTTTTTTAAGTTTTCAACTCCTCCATCGTGACCTAGACAGGAACACCCCCTCCACCCGATGCCCGGGAACGGAAGGCCTCTGTTTCGGAATCCTCCTGGAATTCGGACGAAGAGCTGGGGCCCGCTCTCCGGCTTGGGCATTGAGCGGTTTCCCGGGATCCTGACATGCCAGTTGGCCCCGGTGTCCATCTCCCCGCTCGATTCTGGCAACTGATCCACTGCGCTGTTCCACGAGCCCTGCCCCACCCTGGGCAGTGCCAGGGCCACCATCTTGGCAGAGCGGGTGCAGCTTGGCGGGAAAGGCGGGGACTGGTCTTTAGACTCTGGGGGGGAAGATGGAGAGATCCCCTCAGATGCCTGCTTCTCCCTTCAGTCAACTTCTCCGAGAACTCTTAAAATAGTTAGCTTCACCTCCTAGGGCTGCAGGGATGCCACTTTGGTGTTTGGGGAAAGAAGATAGCATTACGGTTTGGTTCTCAAGCTCCAACCTTAAGAGAAATTGACAGTGCGGAAATGCAGGCTCCCCTCCCTTGACCACCCCCCGCCAAAGGCCGAGAGCCATCAAGCAACGTGGTGGGATGGCCGGGGCCCACAGTCCACCTTGCTACCTTAAGGAGTTCTCGCTCGGTCTCCGTATCCCTCACAGGGAGAGGTCTGAGGCTGCACTTGGGGACGCGTCCCCTTCCCCGCATCCTGGGGAGGACATCTACAAAAAATTTCATTTACACTATGGAGTGCAGAAATCCAACTCGTTTAAAAGAAAAACAAACACTAAAACACACCTCTCCCTTCCCTCCCTCCCCAAGCCCCACCCTTAAGCGATCAACTTAAGAGTTTCTAAATACTTAGAGTAACTGGACGAGGTTGTAACTTAGTGTTGAACTTGTGGCAGAAAACTTTACAACCAGCCCAGTTTTGGGGGGGTGGCTTTAAGTGAACCACGTGCTCCACGCATAGGACCGTTTAGCCCTCAGGAAAGGGGAGAGGGGGCGGACAACAAGGAGAAAAAGCTTAGCCATTCTGACAGTAAAACCACTTAAAAGCTCCAAACATGAGAGGGTGTGGCTGGTGGGATCAGGGGGGCCTGGTGAAGCCATGGCCAAGAGCGACTTAGGGGAGGTGCAAGATGAAAAGGCCTCAGAGTTTTCCTTGACAGAGCGCTGTGCTTCATGATGTCGACGACAGAGGTTGCGGTGGTCCCCACTGGCCCAGGGCAGAGGACCGGGATGGGGAAGGGTGGAGGGAAGAAGGGCCCCGAGCCATTCTGACCTCGCTAGGTGGCCCGCAGGCTCGGGCGTCCTGCCAGCTGTAGCCGGCCACAAGAATCGTTGTAGCTCTCTCCAGGGGCCCGGGCCCTCCCCGCCATGCCCGGCCAGGAGCGGGTATGCCATGGCCGTGAGACAGCCGGGGTGGGGAGGAGCAGCTTTTCCCATGGCTTCCTCCCCGGAAGATGGCCCCACTGACTCTCTCTCTCTCTGCAGGTGGGGTCCCCAAGGGGTGAACCCCGACCCTTCAGCGCTGACCACCCAGATAAGAAAATCTGCTGACACTAAGGCTCAGCTGCTTCCTACCCGCTCCCTCTTCAGGTATCACTGCCACCCAAACCACAACAGAGGTCACTGGCCAAAAAAAAAAGACCTCAGGCCTGCTTCCTCCTCAAAGACCAACCGTATTTCTTTGTCGTCGGTTTTCTTTTTAAAGGGAACGTGAGACTGGGGCTCTATGGTCATTTTTCACTAAATCGACTCTGGAAGTTTCTTCCCCTTTCCCAGCACGGCTCTTCAGAGGCTCTCAAAGTCTCAAAGGCTTCCTTCCTCCCGGTCGCTTCTTCACCGCCCATTTCTGGTTTCGCCATAGCGTCCACCGCTTTCTGAACTCTCCTCTATTTTCACTCTCGGTGCTGGTTCCAAGCTTCCAGGGTGGGTGAGAAGAGGGGTTCCCACCTCTCTGCCCACACGCTCCCTGAAACGCACTTTTCTAGAAGGGCTGAGAGAAACTTTCTCCAGAGGAAGTCCATTTCAACAAGGCCAGGGTGCCGGACATCCAGAGTGCAGCTCTGTGTGCCTCTCGGAGGAGGGTCCCTGAGAAGAATCGGGGCTGCCGCTCTTCAGGCTGCACGTGGGCCTCGTTCCTCCCGTGATCTGGCAGGGAGAATTCCAAACTGGAAAGCGGCTGTAAGCCAACCCCAAAAATGTCATTTAAAAAGAAATGCTCCACCTGGAGCCGGGAAGGCTTCCGATCGGAAGTCGGGTCAACACCCTAAGCGGGAGAGCGGGGGACGGGGGAATCAAGCCAGCCTCCCCTCCCCGGTTTCCCGGCCTTTGGCTTCTCCGAAACGGGATCGCCAACACGAGGCCAGGAGCAGCGGCCTCCTTAGGGAGCGCCTCTCCCTCCACCGGCCTCCGCCGCCGTATTCCGGCTTCCCGCCCCCAGCCCTGCGCCACGGTGCTGTGTGGAAGGCTGGAGCTACAGATCCCAGAGAAGGATGGGGGAGGGAGAGGCGAGGAGGAGAGGTGACAGTAGCAAGCACAGCTGTGGCAGAAAAGAGGGGCCACCAGAGCAAGCGAGGAGTGGGGTCTGTCCCCCACTAAACAGCCTGGGGAGCTCAGTGCAGGTCTTGGGGGTCTTAAATGGAACGGGGCGTTCCGACCTGGTTTCTCGTCTCATCTCTCGGGCAGAGTCGCCAAGGTTAACGGATCCAAAGACCAATGACGTCCGGCCAGTGGGGGCCAGACCGTGAGTGATCTAGGGTACAGGACCGGTGCCCTTCTGGAGGGATGGCCCGTTAGAGGACTCAAATCCCCAACACTTACCAAGCTAGGAGTGTCAAGTTCTCACAGATACCCCTTGCTGGCTCTGATGGGCCAGAGGGCCCCCGGGAGGAAAGTGAGGGCCCCTGGCATCCAGCAGATTCCAAGAAGCCACCCTGGCACAATCCCACGATGGGGGCAGACATTTCCCGACTGACTCTGCCCTCTTCCCCCTCCTGGAAACCACCCTTTCGGTACTTTCCCGCTCGGTTGGGCCAAGCCCTCCAAGGGACGCGAGCTGGCCGACGGGAAGAGAGGCCTTGGAGCCCCTAGTGTTCCTCACTCGTAGGGGTGTGGCCCGGCCCCGGCCAAGAGCAAAGCGGCTCTCCCCCGGCCCTAGCCTGAGCCTGTTCTCCACGCCCCTTTGGGAAGTTTCCATTTCCTCAAAACTAAGGAAGGAGGGGCACGGCTTTCACCGCGGCTAGTCTCGCCTCACGGCGGAGGGCCGCAGGGTGGCTGTCCACTGAAGCCGAAGACTGGGACAGCGGAAACCCAAGACACCGGAGTGGAAACGCTTCTGGTAGGGGATTTTCAGAAGCTGAGGAGCAGTGGGTTGTTGTTGTTGGGGGGGGAAGAGGGCCCGGCCTCTGGCTCACCCCGGTGGGCTTGACACAGCCGCCCCCCTTCACTGGAGGCTTCTGCGGGCTTTTGCGGGCTTCTGCCCGCAAAAATCACAGCAGGCGGGAGCTGCCCGGAGGGATGCAGCCGGGAGGGCGTGGGCTTGGCGGCCCGTGTCACCCGAGTCTGGTCCTGCTCTGCCGGCTCCCACGGCAGGCGGGGTTCTCCGGATTGTCCTCCCGCCCGAGGGGGGCTGCACGGGGATGGGAGAGGTAGTCCCTACGCTCCCATCCAGGAAGGTACTGCTCGGAGAGCATGCTTTGCTCAGCCTCAGAACATCCTCCGTGAGGAAGAAAAGAGTGCAATCCCCTTCACCAAAAACAAACGAACAAGGGGCAAACAAAAAGAGCCATGAGTCTGAAGAAAGCCAACTGTCCAGATGTAGGCTAGCAGAACAGAAGAGGGATACTTAAAAGCTCGAAGGAGACTGCCCGCGTTAAGGGTTACTCGATTCACAGTGTCGAGTTAGAACCTCTCCGTTTCCCCTTCCCCCCGCCCCCCAACCCCTGCCACTTTGTGCAGCTTTGTCCCGAAATGGGGACACACAGTCCACCTCAAAGGCTTCGGTCAGATTCAATACTTCACTCCCGGAATAAACTCCTTGGCGTCGGGATTCAGGTTACTTTTGCTCTGAAAAGAGGAGGGGAGAGGAGAGAGTAAATAGCAGGTAAATAGCCAGAGCCTCATTTCTCTTCCCACCCAGGACCCACAGTCCCCTCTGCCGTCTGCTGCCATCAGCGGGCTTTCCCTCAGACGCTGCCCCTGCTCCCCCACCCGATCTGCTCAGCCGGGCCCCAGTCCACGCTCTCATTTCTGGCCACGCCCAGGGTGCCCGCCGTTCGGGCTGCCTCTCTTCTGTCTCCGAGCTTCTGGGCGGGCCACCCCACGGTCACTTAACCACCCTCTCGTCTGGCACCTCCTGAGCCCACAGCTCAGGGCGCAACCCCTCAAGGAAGCTGCCCCGATTAACCCAACCTATTCTCCACCCCACTAGGCTCAAGCGAGGACTCAGACTTCCCCTCAACATCCATCCGCTCTGGCAAATCCTCTACTTGTATTTATACACTGTCACATGTATCTGGAGAGAGAGACAGAGGGAGGGAGCAAAACAGAGGCAGAGAGAGAGCCAGACAGGCCCAGAGAGAAGGGTTCACAGAGAGGAGGGCCGGGGGGCAGAAGGGGAGGACAGAGAGAGGGAGGGGAACAGAGACAGAGAGAAAGAGGGACACAGAGAGAGAGGGAGAAAGCATGGGACACTGCGCCTCTGGCATCCTTTGTGTTAAATCATGCTTCATCTCCCTCAGTGGAATCTAGTGGGTCAGCTGATGCTTCAAAGCCACGTCAAAGGGAATCAGCCCAGCCTGGGAATCAGAGGACCTGGCAGCTAATCCTGGCCCCGCACTTGGTAATAATAATAATAATGTTGGTATTTGTTAAGTGCTTACTATGTGCCAAGCACTGTTCTGATCACTGGGGTAAATACAAGGTAATCAGGTTGTCCCACTTGGGGCTCACAGTCTTAACCCCCATTTTCCAGATGAGGTCACTGAGGCCCAGGGAAGTGAAGTGACTTCCCCAAACTCACACAGATGACAAGTGGCGGAGCTGGAATTAGAACCTACAACTTCTGACTCCCAAAACTGGGCTCTTTTCATTAAGCCACACTGCCTCTCACTTGTCTGCTGTGTGACCTCGGGGAAGCCACTTCACTTCTCTGGGCCTCAGTTCCCTCACCTGAAAAGGGGAGCGCAAATCCTTTTCCCTCAAGACTGTGAGCCCAATGTGGGACATGGATTGGGTCTAACCTGATTATTCTCCATCGACCACAGTGTTTAGTACAGTGACTGGCACGCTATAAGCGTTTAAGGAAAAAAGATCAGTTGGCCTACAGTTCTACAGTTTTGACTTGTAACTTGTTGTTCTTCCACAGAAAACACTGGCCTCTTCGAGTCAAGCCATCTAGTACTATTATTGATGATATTTGTTAAGCACTTACTATGTCCAAACACTGTACTAGACACTGGGGTAGAGACAAGATACTCAGGTTGGACGTAGTCCCCCGTCCCACTGGGTACTCACATTCTAAGGGGGAGTAGGGCTTAGTCCCCACTTTATAGATGAGGAAACAAGCACAGAGAAGTTAAATGACTTGTGTGCTTTTTCTGCTCGGCCACTGCTTCTCTACTGCTGTTTACCCACGCGTCATTGGGTGGGATACTACCCAGGTAGCAGAATTCGGTGACTCATTCATTCAATCGTATTTATTGAGCGCTTCCTGTGTGCAGAGCACTGTACTAAGCGCGCAAGGGCTTTGCCAATAGGAATCTTAGGCCATTTGGAAGGGAGATGAGTGTATAAACGTTGGGGCAAATACAGGTGCCCGATGTGCGTAGATAGGCACAGGCGGGCACGGAGTGCTGGTCTTCTTCAAGCTGACCGCCGGACCACAGAGCTGCGCTCGCACTTCGAAGCAGGTCATGATCTACCTGCGTTTCTCGGGAATGTTTTAGATGAACCTGTTCATGTTGATTACACGTTTGTCTGCTGGTAGTTCCCTAGCATGCTAAGCCCCTTGAGGGCAGAGACCATGTTTAACCCAGCTAAGATCTCGGTAGAATGAGAACGAGCAACACTGAGTCCACGGATGATGTCAGAGAGGGTGACAGAGAAGCCGTCACAAAGTTACAGCGAGGCCTGCTGCTGCTTCGTTTTGAGACGGTTCTCCTGACCTCCAGATTTGGATTCCCCCAGGAACGGTGTGATCCCGATGGGATCCTACCACTTCTCGCAAGCCAGGGGTTGAGCCTCTGGCCGACCTGGACTCGGCGGGTGACGGGACTCAAGGACCAGGGGCCAGTGATCTCTAAGACAGCCAGCTGAATAGGGGGTTGGGCCTGCAAGCATACGTATGTAAATATGTGTGCGTAAGCGTGTGAATTTGTGGACATGAGGGCAGGTGACGTTAGATGTATCAAGTTTCCACACTACTTCTGTTCCACTAAGAGCTCTTACCCTATCAAGATTTCACCTGGACTTTTGACAGAGAAGTGACCAGCTTTTCCTGCCCAAAGCATAGCTCCAGAACTTTGTCAGAATAGGCTCTGAGTGGGGTTTTTTTTTGTCTAATTTGTTAAGCGCATATTCTGTGGAAGCAGTATACTAAGCAGTGAGGTACATACAAGATCATCGGGTCAGATACGGTCTCTGTCCCACACGGGGCTCCCAGGGTAAGTAGGAGAGAACTCCGATGGGAAGCACAGAGAAGTGATGTGCCCACGGTCGTAACGGCAGGTAAGTGGCAAAGCTGGAATTAGAACGTAGGTCCTCTGACAATCAAGCCCATACCCTTTCCATTAGGCCACACTGCTTCTCTACTGGAATTACTGGATTTCACTGCTCGATGGGGCTGCCGAACACAAATACACGGGGCTCTCTCTCAAGTGCTGCAACTCAAAATCAAACCAGCCTTCTGAAACGACTGAGGAGCTGGCAGGGAGAAGAGGACACAAAGTCCTCCCTCCACACACATCCTTGTTACAGTCTCTCCTTCCACCAGCTCAAGGGTTTGTGCTGGGCTGAACCCAGCCTCAGTGGTTGGGCCACACAGTCTGGGCTGGACCAGGAAAGGGCTCTATCCTCAAGCTCCCAGATCTGCTTTCTCCTCCCGCTCTCAACACTTTTCCCCACCCTGTCTGCACAATGCTAGACAGGAGCCAAGAGGCCCTGCCTGCAGAAGACAGCCAGCCAGCACAAAAAAGAAAAACCCAAATTCTTCTCTTCTCACACTTCCTTCTGCGCCGCTCCTACTTGGTCCTCATTCATTCTCCCTCCCATCCCAACGGCACATATGTAAATACCTGTCATCTACTTATATTTATGTCTGTCTCCCCCTCTAGACTGTGAGCTTGTTGTGGGCAGGAATGTGTCTGCTTGTTGTTAGATTGTACTCTCTCAAGCGCTTAGTGCAGTGCTTTGCACACAGTAGGCACTCAATACATACGACTAAATAAATTCTTGCCAGACATCTCCAGCTCTCTGACCTTAATTTTTCTCTATCCTTTAAAAGTGACCAGCCCCCAGGGCTTCCTGCTGGTGCGGGAACCTCCCAACGTGAGTACAAAATGACACAAAACCAATAACGCTCTCTCTCAGGCTGTAAACCCCACGCATCTACCCCAGTGCTTAGGACAGTGCTCGGCCCATAGTAAGCACTTAAATACCACAAAATCCCAGCCGGTCTCCGATTGCTTCCGTTCCCGGTTTCATTTCTCCCGGCGGTGAGCTGGAGGGAGCCGAGTGGCCTGGGGGGCGAGCACGGGGGAGCCCTCGACACAAAGCCAAGCGGGAGCCTTACCAAAATGTCTTCCGAGCTGCGGCCGTCGCTGACGGAGAGTCCGTTTAGCTGCTGCTGCAGGTGCCCAATCCCCTGCGGGAGGTCCCGGGAGGGAATGAACCAGTCCTGGTCTTCTTCGTCCAGCATTTCCTGGAAGCAGCGGTCAAGGAATTCCTGCTCCTGAAGCTCCTCTTCCACCTGGCAGGGGCACAGTCGGTGTTGACCGTCACCGCTAAATCGCACCCAGGACCCTCAGAGCGTCGCCCTTCCCGCCCGTCTTCGGGGCTCCCCGGAAGGACTAACGGAGCACATCGGGGCCTTCATCCCACACTGCTGGTGGAGACTGCGGGGGGCCTCAATGGGGGTGATGCTTCCCAACCCCCAGGAGGCCACCACTGCAACCAACTGAGGGGCCGCTCTGAGCTGGGTTCTGCAGTAAGTGACGGGGTGTGTGTGGGATGGGGAGGGGAGTATGGTCACCCAATAAGAAGCAAGCTTCAGCCGACTACAATCATCTCCCTGCTCCTCAAAAACCTCAAGTGGTTGCCCATCCACCTCTGGATCAAAAACTCCTCTCCATTGGCATTAAAGCAGTCCATCACCTTGCCCCTCCTACCTCACCTGGCTTCTCCCCTTCTACAACCTAGCCCGCACCCTCCGCTCCCCTAGGGCTAACCTTCTCAATGTGCCTCCATCTCTCCCGTCTCGCCGTCGACCCCTCGCCCACATCCTGCCTGCCCTGGGACGCCCTCCCTCCTCAAATCTGACAGACAACCACTCTCCCCCACTTCAAAGCCTTACTGAAGGCCCATCTCCTCCAAGAGGCCTACCCAGACTAAGCCCTGCTTTTCCTCACCTCCCACTCCCTTCTGCATCTTCTTGACCCGCTCCCACCCCCCGTCCCCCGGTCCCAAAGCATTTCCGTACATATCTGTAATTTTATTTATCCCTTTGCTCTTCCCCCTCCCAGCCCCAAAGCACTTACGTACAGATACGTAATTTTATTTATTTGTATTGATGTCTGTCTCCCTCACTCTGGACTGTGAGCTCGTTGTGGGCTGTTGTCTTGTACATTCCCAAGTGCTTAGTACAGTGCTCTGTACACAGTAAGCACTCAATAAATACGACTGAATGAATGAATCGCCACTCACAGGGGGGTCACCTATGTCGCAGACCCAGAGAAAGACACCGGTCCACTTTTCTGTAAGTGACGAATGAGTAAACCGAGGATGCCTAGGAACACAGAAACCTACAGCCAAACACACGCCAAGACAGACTCCAGGGCTAAGAGGGAGAACCAAGTGCCATTAATCCACCCTGGAAGTTCCTTGAGGGCAGTAATCGTGTCTTCCAATTCAGTTGTACTGGACTTCCCCAACCAAGCCCTCATTTCCCCAGCTCGCTCCTCCCTTCTGCGTCATCTATGCACTTGGATCTGTGACCTTTGGACATTTAATATTGGCCCCAACCCCATGGCACTTATGTCCACATCTTTATAATTAAATTATAAATTATTCATATTAATGTCTGTCTTCCCCTCTAGACTGTAAACTCATTATGGGCAGGGAATGTGCCTGCTAATTATGTTATGTTGTATGCTCCTAAGTGCTTAATACAGTGCTCTGTACATAGCACAATCTTAATAAATACCACTGCTTGATAGATTGACTCTCCTGAGCGTTTCAAGCAGTGTTCTGCATACGGTCGGCCCTCGATAAATGCCATCAGTTGATAGCTTTGGAGAAGAGGTGGATGGCTAGCGCAGTCCTGCTCTCTCACTGCTTCCTCCAGACCGGTCACTCAGTTTGACCGTGTCAGAGCCCAATGGCCACAGTGAAGGCCTTCTCAGACAGCCCCCCAAATGCTTCTCTTGAAAGGCGACTGATCAGATCATCAGACTTGGGGGTACTTAAACAAGATGTGGGTAGTCCACGGTCTATTTATTGAGCGCTTACTACTAGTAATAATAATTATGGTACTCGTTTAGTGTTTACTATGTGCCAAGCACTGTTCTAAGCACCGGGGTGGATACAAGTTAATCAGGTTGGTCTGAATCTTTGTTCCGAGGGTCTTATTTGATCCCTGATCTTTGAGTCTCTCGTCGGCCACTGCAAACAGTCGACAATCAATCAATCCATCGATGGTATTCACTGAGTGCTAAACTGTATGGCGATCACTGAACTGGGCAGAAGGGAGAGAACAGAAGCAGAGGCAGTGTGGCCCAGTAGAAAAGAGCACGGGCCTGGGAATCAGAAGAGCTGGGCTCTAATCCCGGCCCTGCCATTTGTCTGTGGTGTGACCTTGAGCAAGTCACTTCACTTCTTTGTGCCTCCATTACCTCATCTGTAAAAAAAAGGGGATCAAGACTGTGAGCCCTATGAGGGACGGGGCCTGTGTCCAACTCGATTACCTTGTATCAACCCCAGCGCTTAGTACAGTGCCTGGCTTGTGGCAAGCTCTTAATGCCTAAAAATAAAAAAAACGAAACAAACTAAAACAAAATAAAAACAAAAAACCCCCCTAAACCCAAATAATAATAATAATAATGATAATAATAATAATAATAATAATAATAATAATAATAATAATAATGGTATTTGTTAAGCTCTTACTATGTGCCAAGCAGTGTTCTAAGTACACCAACCCCCGGCTGAACACTTGGTCGGCATTTTCTGCCTTCTGCTCTCAGGCAGTCTTCCGCGAGGGTTTGACAATCAATCAGTGGTATTTACTGAGCGCTTACTGTGTGCAGAGCGCTACACTAAGCACTTGGCAGAGTACAATACAACAGAACTAGCAGACTTTCCCTGCCCACAACAAGCTTACAGTCCAGAGGACAAGTTCTGACCCTTTCCTTCAGAAACGCCGCTTGCCGCTCCTTTGGGGCTTCTCAAATCCCTCCACCAAATAAGCACCCAAGCCTCCAGGATGGCTCAGCTGGATTCCCCCACAGCCATTTATTTCTCTGTAGCCATCTCCACCCCTCGCCCGCCACCCTCCAGAATGGCTTGGGGGAGAGCAGGCCCAAAGACAGCCCCCAGACACCCCAACTCCCTGCGAGACTAACACACTCCTGGGTCACTCCTCCCCCCTACTCCCTCTGCGCTCCATTTTTCTCCACCTCCAGCCCAGAGCTTAGTCTTAATTTCTCCCATGAGAAAGAGAAAATGAGCGAAGCAGCATGGTGTAGAGGATACAGCATGGGCTGGGAGTCAGAGGTCATGGATACTAATCCTGGCCCCTCCACTTGTCTGCTGTGTGAGTCACTTCACTTCTCTGGACCTCAGTTGTCTCATCTGCAAAATGGGGCCGGGGACTGTGAGCCTCACATGGGACGAGGGACTGTGTCCAACCCAATTTGCTTGTATCCACCCCAGCACTTAGTACCGTGGCTGGCACACAGTTAGCGCTTAACAATTATTATTATTATTAGAAAACGGGAAGCCCCACTGGAAAATGGCTAGCCCTTCCCCTTAACTGGGGCCAGGAAAATCCCTAGGGGTTGACAGCTCCCCCGCTGCCCACACGCGCTCCGGAAACCTGGGACCCGCACAATGACTACCTCGGGTGGGAGGAGGTTCTAAGGTGGCCAAGGCAACGCTCACATCTCATCCATCTTGGAACCAAAGTCGATGCCCGGGTCCAGGAGGGGACAGTTGCTGATCACCCCACATCATACTGGCACAAGTACGCCCCTGACGCGGCAGCCCCCGGGCAATGTCACCACCTGTCTTCCCTCGGGGGGCGACCGGTCCAAATAATAATAATATTAATGGTATCTTTAAAGTGCTTTACTATGTGCCAGGCACAGCACTGGGCTGGATGCAAGCAAATCGAGTTGGATGCACTCCCAGTCCCATAGGGGGCTCGCAGTCTCCGTCCCCATTTTCCAGATGAGGTAACTGAGGCACAGAGAAGTGACGTGACTTGCCCAAGATCACACAGCAGACAAGCGGAGGAGCCGGGACTAGAAGCCATGATCTTTCGACTCCCAGGCCGGTGCTCTAATCGCTAGGCCCATGCCGCTTCTCACAGCGGGGGTCCTCGCAACTCTCTCTCGGCCTGTCCCCCGCCTCAACTCCCGTCACCCCAAAACCTCTCCTTGGCCCACCGGAATCCAGACTTACTGCTCAGAGCCTCCCTGTCTCTTTCTTTACCTGCCTGTTGAAATCCTCTTCGTTCTCCATCCACATGTACTCTGCAAAGGGGTTGTTTTCCTTCTCATCGTGCCCATTCACCACCTGGTCCTCTTTTGATTTGGTGTTGGGTGTTGTGTTGGCGACATTGGACCCATTCATCATTACAGAATCTACACAAGGGACAGGAAGAGAGAGAAAAAGAGAAAGAGCATGACCAATCAAGGTGGCCCCGCGGAATCCCACTTGCACCGACGCCGCCGAACAAGGCCTAGACCTTGCCAGTCACCACGACCATCTGGTCATCACTGCCGGGCACCAGCGTGGCCAGGGGTCTCTGAACAAGGGACGCGTTTCCAGAGAGAGCAAGAGCCACCGGCCCCCGCTGGGGCTGCAGATGCTTTTCCATCTGGGAAGCATGACGTGGCTTTCTCAAGGCCTGGAGTTCGGTCAGCTACCGACCGTCTGGCTGCCCAGGTCAGCAGAGGGTGGTTGCTCCGGAAAAAGGCAGCCGGGAAAGCCTACTGCTGCTCCCAGACTGCGGTCCCCCTTCCCCAGGAAACTGGGGTTGGGAACGCGGCTCTCTTCCCTCTTCCAGAGACTAGCCGAGGCGCAGCTTGGCGCCCAGGCTGGGGCACCCTCCAGCTGCCCAGACGCTTGCTGCTTCCCTGCGTTCCCAGGGCTTTGCAGGAAGAACTCTAGGAGGAGGGCAAGATCTCCTCGGCTTGGATAGCTTAGAATGATTTCTCTCGGATCACGGGAGGCCGGGAAAATTGGACGGAAGGGGCTTGTTTCGCGGCTCTTCGGTGGGGGCGGTTGAGCATCAGACCCCATCCCTGAACCACACGGAGCTCACAACCTATCCTGTCCCATTTCTCGGATGAGGAAGCTGGGGCCTGGGGAGGCGAGGTGGCTTGCCCATCCCTGGCTCGTTCTGAGGCCACACTGCTTCCTGTTAACCGCTTGCTGTGATAATAATAATAATGATAATAATACTATTTGTTAAGTGCTTATTATGTGCCAGGCACTGTACAAAGCGCGGGAGTGGATACAAGCAAATCAGGTTGGACACAGTCCCTTGTCCAATGTGGGGCTCGTGGTCTCAGTCCCCATTTCACGGATGAGGTAACTGAGGCACAACAAATACCATAAAAAAAAAGAGAAACTGGATGACAGCAGGACACCTAACCAGCCTTAGCCTCCAGGCTCACTGCTATTCTCCACCTACATCCCGCTTCCTGCGAGAACTCCTTGGCTACCGTGGCTTCGACTACCAGTGCTACATAGATGATTCCCCAATCTCCCTCTCTGGCCCTGATCCCTCTCCTTCTCTGCATTACCGCATTACCTCCAGCTTCCAGGACATCTGTACCCGGATGTCCCACCGAAGTCTCAAATTTAGCATGTCATTTATTCGATCGATCATATTTATTGAGCGCTTACTGTCCATGTTAAAACTCCTCATCTTCCCCAGCCAAACCCAATCATCCCGCAGACTTGACCAAC
Organism: Tachyglossus aculeatus; assembly: GCF_015852505.1. NCBI lineage: Eukaryota > Metazoa > Chordata > Mammalia > Monotremata > Tachyglossidae > Tachyglossus > Tachyglossus aculeatus. The sequence goes on along the minus strand of NC_052069.1, from coordinate 137,718,751 downwards.
ATGGCAGACATCACCTCCATCCTCCCTGGCATAACCGTGGCATTATCTTTGACTCATTTCTCTCGTTCGATCTGTCACCAAATTTTGTCGGTTCTACTTTTACGGCATTTCTAGAATCCACCTTTTCCTCTCTACCCAAACTGCTATCACGTTGCTCCGTGCGTTATCCTGTCTTGGCTCCTCAGCCTCCTCACTGACCTCTCTGCCACTTGTCTCTCCCCTCTCCAACCAGTGGTATTTATTTAGCGCTTCCTATGCGCAGGGCACTGTACTAAGCACTTGGAAAGGTACAACAGAGTTGGTAAACACATTCATCTTAGTCTAGAGAGTCTTCAGTCCACACTTCCCTCAGCTGCCTGGACTGTTTTTCTAAAATAAAAAAATCTTTCTGCATACATCTCCCCATTCTTCAGAAACTTCCAGTGGTGGCCCAGCCATCTGTGTTTCCAGTAGAAACTCCTTCAATAATCATAATAATAGTGATGGCATTTATTAAGCAATTCCATGCAAAGCACTGTTCTAAGCGCTGGGGAGGTTACAAGGTGATCAGGTTGTCCCACGGGGCGGCTCACAAACTTAATCCCCGTTTTACAGATGAGGGAACTGAGGCCCAGAGAAGTGAAGTGACTTGCCCAAAGTCACACAGCTGACAATTGGCAGAGCTGGGATTTGAACCCATGACCTCTGACTCCAAAGCTCGGACTCTTTCTACTGAACCACGCTGCTTCTCTTTAAGGCACTCAATCCTACCCATTCCTACCTAATCTCACTCATCTCCTCTATCTTGATTTCTTCTCTCTCCCCTTGCTCAATCTTCCCTGCCCTCGAACTCTGTCTCGTTTCATATGTGACAGACCACTGCTCGCCTTACCTTTGAAGTCCTATTTAGACCTTCCCCGACTCGCCCCCATTTCCCCTCCACCCACTTCCTTCTGAGACACCCTTGCACTTGAATCTGTATCCTGTAAGCATTTGATATTTATCCTACCCTCAGCCCCACATCACATATTCATATCTGTCTTTTACTCTTCATTCAATCATACTTATTGAGCACTTACTGTGTGCACAGCACTGTACTAAGTAATTAGGAAAGTATAATACAACAATAAGCAGTGACACATCCTGCCCAGATAAACTAGATGGCCAGGGGGTTTGAGGGAAGGTGAGGAGTTCCATTTTGGACATACTGAGCTTGGAGGAGCCGGCGGGCCATCCGTGGTGAGATTGAAGAGAACGAGAGAGATTGGGCCTAGCAGGATTGGTTTGGGAATCACTGCCTTGAGGTGGTTGGAGCCACGTGAGTGGATGGGCTCCCCAAGGGAGTGAGTGTAGAATGAGAAGACAGCAGGACAGTGGGAGGCAGAGTTACACCAGCAAAAGAACCTTAGCACCAGGATTGATACTTAATACCCCGTGCAGTTCTGAGACCCCTGTTAAAACACCGAAAGCTAAAATTTCGACTAAGAACTAACACAGACCCTGAGGGTCGGAAACCACGGATCTTTATCGCCAGTTTCAGGCCAAAGCCCGAATGAAGATCACTTTCTCCTGACTGAGCCTTTCCCCACATCAAAAAGACCAAATATTTAGAGAGCTCTATGGAAGTGCCGCTACATTAAATGGTCCCTTTCCTAACAGAAAACCCGGTGTCAGATGTACCGGGAGGAAGCTGGTTCCCGCCCCAGAGCATGCTCAGTCTAGCAAAGATGAAAGTGAGGGAGGAGTGAATCAATCCACCAATCAGTGGTACGTATTGAGCGCTTACTAGGTGCAGGGTACCATACTAAGCGATTGAGAGAGCACAATACAACAGAATTAGCAGGCCCGTTCCCTATCCACAACGAGCTTACGGTCCAGAACAGCATTCGCAAGGTCGACGCCACGAAGCCAGCTCCTTTAAAACAGCGTGGCTCAGTGAAAAGAGCACGGGTTTTGGAGTCAGAGGTCATGGGTTCAAATCCCAGCTTCGCCAATTGTCAGCTGTGTGACTTTGGGCAAGTCACTTCACTTCTCTGGGCCTCAGTTACCTCATCTGTAAAATGGGGATTAAGACTATGAGTTCCCCCGTGGGACAACCTGATCATCACCTTGTAACCTCCCCAGCGCTTAGAACAGTGCTTTGCACAGAATAAGCGCTTAACAAATGCCATCATTATTATTATTATTATCATCGGGGTAACAAGGTCAAGCGAGCAAAAGCCCCCGTTGGTGTCCCTGCTGCATGTGCCTTCTTGTGTCTCTTAGTTCTCTCCATCTCTGCCTCTCTTGTTTCCTCCTCTACTTCTTCTTCCTCGCTCTCCTTTGCAATTCACTGCACCCGAGAACTTCCTCAAGTCCAAAATGTTGGGCTTCTCGGAGAAACAGGATCAACGCCAAGCAAAACAAAGCATTCTCCCTCTCTCTACACATAATGTTAAGCGCTTCCTATGTGCCAGACACTGTACTAAGTGCTAGGGTGGACAGAAGCAAATCGGGTTGGACACAGTCTCCTGTCCCAAGTGGGGGCTAACAGTCTCAGTCCTCATTTTCCAGATGAGGTAATTGAGGCCCGGAGAAGTAATTTCATTCATTCATTCAATCGTATTTATTGAGCGCTTACTGTGTGCCTAACGCCACACAGCAGAAGAGTGGTGGAGCCGGGATTAGAACCCATGATCTTCTGACTCCCAAACTCGTGCCTCTAGACTGTGGGTAGGGAATGTATCTACCAGCTTTGTTGTGTTATGCTCTCCCAAGCACTTAGCACAATTGTTCTGCTCACAGTAAGCAAATACCACTGCTTGTTACAGAAGTAACAATAATAACAATAATTAATAATAATTGTAGTATTTCATAAGCGCTTACTATGTGCCAGGCACTGTTCTAAGCACTGGGGCAGGTACAAAATAATCAGGTTGGACACAGTACCTGTCCCACAGAGGGCTCACAGTTTTAATCCCCATTTTACAGATGAGGGAACTGAAGCACAGAGAAGTGACTTGCCCGAGGTCACACAGCAGACAAGTGGCAGGGCTGGGATTAGAATCCAGGTCCATTTGACTCCTAGGCCTGTGATCTATAAACTAGACCAAGCTTGAGGGACAGGATCTGTGTCTAATTCCCACCTCGGTACTCTTTCCCAGTGCTTAGTATGGTACTCTGCACACAGTAGGTACTTAATAAATACTATTACTACTACTACTACTACCCATTGGCAGACAAATGGCAAAACCCCTGGGAGGTGAAATGAAAAAAACCCCTCTCTCTCTTTCTCTCTCTCCTCACAGGGGAATTTCTCACTACCCGAGAGAAGGGCATGCTAGAAAGTAAGAACTCACTTCACTGAAAAATCTCTTGCGGGACTGCAGATATAATCCCATGACGGCCTAAAATTATGTGGAAGGGAAAGGGGAAACAAGGGAGGGTGGGGGAGAAAATCTCCAGGGGCTATCAATCAACCTACCCATCAGGCAGAAACTCCTCACTCTCGCTTCAAGGCTGTCCATCACCTCGCCCCCTCCTACCTCACCTCCCTTCTCTCCTTCTCCAGTCCAGCCCGCACCCTTCGCTCCTCTGCCGCTAATCTCCTCACTGTGCCTCATTCCCGCCTGTCCCACCGTCGACCCCCAGCCCACGTCATTCCCCTGGCCTGGAATGCCCTCCCTCCTAATATCCGCCAAGCTAGCTCTCTTCCTCCCTTCAAGGCCCTACTGAGAGCTCACCTCCTCCAGGAGGCCTTCCCACACTGAGCTCCCTCCTTCCTCTCCCGCTCCACCCCCCTCCATCCCCCCTGCCTTACCTCCTTCCCCTCCCCACAGCACCTGTATATATGTATATATGTTTGTACGTATTTATTACTCTATTTATTTTATTGGTACATATTTATTCTATTTATTTTATTTTGTTAATACGTTTTGTTTTGTTCTCTGTCTCTCCCTTCTAGACTGTGAGCCCACTGTTGGGTAGGGACCGTCTCTATATGTTGCCAACTTGTACTTCCCAAGTGCTTAGTCCAGCGCTCTGCACACAGTAAGCACTCAATAAATACGACTGAATGAAGGAATGAATAAAGCTCATCGTGGGCAGGGAATGTGTCTGTTTATTGCTATATTGTACTCTCTCAAGTGTGCTTTGCACACAGTAAATGCTCAATAAACAATAATAATAATAACGATGGCATTTGTTAAGCTCTTACTATGTGCCAGGCACCATACTAAGTGCTGGGATGGATGAATATAATAATAGTGGTATTTGTCAACTGCTTACTATGTGCTGAGCACTGGGGTAGATAGACTATATTTAACCAGATGAGAAGGGGAAGAAAAGGTTCAAGAGCTTAAGGAAACCCCCAAACCAGCAGAAGCCAAGGATCCCCAGCAGATCTGGAAGAAAGCAATCTGTGCTTTGTTTGATTAACTGCCCTCCTTTGGAAGTGACACCCGTTCGGTGTTCGGTTCTGATTTCTCAGTAAGATCCTCCAGGGCAGGGAAGTGGCCTAGAGGGGAAAGCTCAGGCCTAGGAGTTAGGGGAACTGCCTTCTAATCCCAGCTCTGCCACTTGACTTCTGTGTGACTTGGTGTAGTGACTAGAACACAGGCTTGGGAGTCAGAAGGTCAAGGGTTCTAATCCCACTTTTCAAAAACCTTTGGTGGTTGCCCAGCCACAACGATGATGATAATAATAATAATTACGGCATTTTAAGCCAACACAGGCTTGGGAGTCAGAAGGTCAAAGGTTCTAATCCCACTTCTCAAAAACCTTCGGTGGTTGCCCAGCCACAATGATGATGATGATGATGACAGTAATAATTATGGCATTTAAGCGCTTGCTATGTGCCAAGCACTGTTCTAAGCAATGGGATAGATACAAGTTAATCAGGTCTCACACATGGGACTTAGTCTTAAGTAGGAGAGGCAGTGAAGCATAGTGGCTCAGTGGAAAGAGCCCGGGCTTTGGAGTCAGAGGTCGTGGGTTCAAACCCCAGGTCCGCCAACTGCCAGCTGTGTGACTTTGGGCAAGTCACTTCACTTCTCTGTGCCTCAGTTACCTCATCTGTGAAATGGGGATCAAGACTGCGAGCCCCCCAGGGGACAACCTGATAACCTTGTAACCTCCCCAGCACTTAGAACAGTGCTTTGCACATAGTAAGCACTTAATAAATGCCATTAGTATTATTATTATTATTATAGGGTCTTCAAAGCCCTACTGAGAGCTCACCTTCTCCAGGAGGCCTTCCCAGACTGAGCCCCCTCCTTCCTCTCCCCCTCCTCCCCCTCCCCATCCCCCCCTCCTTACCTCCTTCCCCTCCCCACAGCACCAGTATATATGTATGCACGTATATATTACTCTATTTATTTATTTTATTTGTACACATTTATTCTATTTATTTTATTTTGTTAATATGTTTAGCTTTGTTCTCTGTCTCCCCCTTCTAGACTGTGAGCCCGCTTTTGGGTAGGGACCATATCTATACGTTGCTAACTTGTACTTCCCAAGCGCTTAGTACAGTGCTCTGCACACAGTAAGTGCTCAATAAATACGACTGAATGAATGAATGAATGAATGACTATTAGGAGGGAGAACAGGTATTGAATCCCCATTTTGCAGATGAAGTAACTGTGGCACAGAGTCATAATAATAATCATTGTGGTATTTGTTAAGTACTTACTGTATGCCAAGACCACCACCACCACTAATAATAATAATAATAATAATAATAATAATAATAATAATAATAATAATAATAACAACAACGGTATCTGTTACATGCTTACTATGTGCCAGGAACTGTTCTAAGCGCTGGAGTGAATAAATGGAAATCGGGGTGGACACAGTCCCTGTCCCACATTGGGCTCACAGTCTCAATGCCCATAATACAAATGAGGTAACTGAGGCACAAAGGAGTGAAGTGACTAGTCCAAGGTCACGCAGCAGGTAAGTGGCAGAGCCGGGAGTAGAACCCATGACTTCTGACCCCCAAGCCCGTGCTCTATCCACTATGCCATGCTGCTTCTATCTCCGCATAAAGCAGAAACTCCTCACTTTCAGCTTTACAGCATTCAATCGACTCACGCTGTGGGGAAGCAGCATGGTGGGGCGGATAGAGCACAGACTTGGGAGTCAGAAGGTCATGGGTTCTCATCCCGGCTCCGCCACTTGTCTACTGTGTAACCTTGGGCAAGTCCCTTCACTTCTCTGGGCCTCATTTACCTCATCTGTAAATGAAGAGGGAGACCGTGAACCCCACTTGGGACAGGGACTGTGTTCGACCCGGTTTGCTTGTAGCCACCCCAGCGATCAGTACAGTGCCTGGCACGTAGTGAGCACTTAATAAACACCGCAATTACTATTACTTTTTCCTATCCTCGCTCCTCTCCCACTGCAACCCAATCTGCATACTTCACTCCTCTAATACTAACCTACTCACTGTGTCCTGATCTCATCGCCCACGGCCTCCCTCTAGCCTAGAATTCCCTCCAGCTTCACATCCAACACGCCAGCACTCTCTAAAGACATATTTCCTCCAGGAAGCCTTCACTGATTAATCTCCCATCTCTCAGCCCTAGTTCCCCCAACGGCCTTCTACATCACCCGTGAACGTAATCCTACTCCCTAAGCAATTTGATACACACTCCACTCCAACCCACAAAACTTACATCCACATCCTATACTCCACCATTTCCCCTACTTGTAATTTCCTTTAATGTCTGTCTCTCTCGTTAGATTTGTAAGTTCTTCGAGGGCAGGGATCGGCCAAGCGCTGTGCAGTGCTCTGCTTAGATTGATTAAGCTTTTACTAAACACTAAGCATCGGGAGAGATACGAAATCATTAAATTGGACACTGTCCCTGTCCCACACGGGGCTCAGAGTCTAGGAAGGAGGGATTTAGCCCCCCATTTTGCAGATGCAGAAATCAAGGCACAGAGAAGTTAAGTGACTTGCCAAAGGTCATAGCAGGCAAATGGGGGGAGGGGGTGTGTGTGACACTTGATCTTAGGACTCACCACTCCCAGCCATGCTCTTTACCCAAGGCCACACTACCTTTTCTGGTTTCTTGTGGGGAGGAATAAAAGTTGACAGAGTTAGCGAGAGATGTGTCCAGGCAGGAGGGTGGAGAGCCAGGGACAGTTAAGAGGAGGAAAAGAGCCCTACCTGGGACTTGGTGGGAAGAGACAGCTAAGTGGGAGCCATTTCCCACACGACTTCTAATGGTGTCCTGCATTAGGACATTCAAATCAGCATCCTGAGGGCCAGAAGACTGAGTTCCATCCAGGCAGTGTAGCAGGTATCTAGTCTCTAAGCAATAAAGTCGGCCAAAACTTCAAGGGCACGTAGACTTTGCTTAGATGTTTAGATGGTCAAAGCTTCCCACCATGACTGGGTTGATCGTATCTAAATCTCTCTCTAATAATAATAATAATAATACTGATGGCATTTATTAAGCGCTTACTATGTGCAAAGCACTGTTCTAAGCGCTGGGAAGGTTACAAGGTGATCAGGTTGTCCCACGGGGGGCTCACAGTCTTAATCCCCATTTTACAGATGAGGTAACTGAGGCACAGAGAAGTGAAGTGACTTGCCCAAAGTCACACAGCTGACATTAGTGGAGCCGGCATTTGAACCCACAACCTCTGACTTCAAAGCCCAGGCTCTTTCCACTGTGCCACGCTGCTTTTCTCTCCATATATAGATATATTTTTATATATATCTATATCTCTACATCTATCTGGGTAGATAAGATATTAAGAAAAGCAGCGTGAAGGCAGGGCTTTTGCAGGATTGATGGAAAACGAAGTACTTCATTAGAGAAAACTGGAGGGTAATAATGACGACAACAACGGCGGTATCTGTTGAGTACTTAGTGCGCGTCAAGCACTGTTCTAAACGCCTGGGTAGAAACAAGATAATCGGGTCAGATACAGTCCCTGTCCTGTATAGGGCTAACAGTCTAAGTGGGCGGGAGAGCAGGTATGAACATTTCATTTTACCCGCAAGGACTCACGTGTTGTATCTACCCCAGAGCTTAGAAGAGCTTAGAACAGTGCTTGGCACAAAGTAAGCGCTTAACAAATACTATTATTATTAAGCAGTTGGCAAATGCTACTATTATTATTATTATTGTTATTATTTGGGGCTCCCCCACGGATCCACCCAAATTCACTACTGCCTGGATATAAACATGGCTATGTCCTCTAAGAGGCCATGTCTTCACACGGAAAACCTCTAAGAGACATTACTGGGTAAGTTTTCTCTAATGAAAACGGCTTTTTAATCACATTTTGGCCTAGGTTCTAAACATTATTTAGTCTGGAACCCTGCCCACACAGGGCGCTCAAAACGTACCAATACGCAGAACACTGAAAGAAGTCTAAATAATTCCCATGGAGAGGCATGGCCTAGAGCGAAGAGTGCCTGGGATTAATCGTGATTCTGCCAACTGCACTATCCTCTCTGGGTCATAGATTCCTCATCTTTAAATGGGAATAAGATGCCTGTTCTCCCTTCCTCTCAGACCTGAGAGCCACAGGGGTGGTTAAGGACTGTGTCTGATTTGATTATGTATTGACCCCAGGGCCTTAAACTGGGTTTGGCACTTAAGTGCTTAATGCCAGGGGAAGATGATGGGGAAGAGGAGTGGGGGGGGAAGCCTGGGCCATTCCCAAATATTCATGCAACAAAGTAATGATCACTCGGTTCGGTGGTCTCCTCAAGAAGCATGATTAGTTGGACATGGCTACACAGGCTTTGGTCATGTGTTTGCTTATCCCCCTTGCTGAAGATAAAGAAACTACTTCCAGATTCTAATGTTTCGAGTTGGACTGAGTTTGCCAACTCTATCGTAGTGTACTCTTCCAAGAGATCAGTACAGTGCTCTACACAAGCACTCATTAAAAACCAGATGATCACGAGTGCAAAAATGCTCATGTTTAAATGGCTCATTCTGTCCTAGGAGAAAGGTCTTACTGTGGCAATTGTGACACTAGAACATGACAATTAATAATAACAATACTATTTGTTAAGCACTTACTGGGGGGTCAAGCACCAGCCTAAGTACGAGTTTATCAGGCTGGACACAATTCCTGATATACAAGGGGCTCACGGTTTAAGTGTATGGGAGAACAGATGAGGAAACAGGCACAAATGGAAGCAGTGTGGTATAATGAAAAGAGCACTGGCCTGGAGTCAGAGGACCTGGGTTTTAATTCTGACTCTGCCACTTGTCTGCTGGGTGACCTTGGGTAAGTCATAACGTCTCTGTGCCTCAGTTGCATCACTTAAAAATGGGGATTAAATCCTACTCTCTCCGTCTTAGACTGTGAGTGCTTTTTGGGCAGGCAATCAGTCCAACCTATTGCCTTGTATCTATCACAGTGCTTAATACAGTGTCTGGCACACAGCAAGCACTTAACAAGTACAAAAACCCCCCACCAAAAAACACAGAATCAATCAATCAATCATATTTATTGAGCGCTTACTGTGTGCAGAGCACTGTACTAAGCGTTTGGGAAGTACAAGTTGGCAACATATAGAGACAGTCCCTACCCAACAGTGGGCTCACAGTCTAGAAGGGGGAGACAGAGAACAAAACCAAACATACTAACAAAATAAATAGAACAGATACGTACAAGGAAAATAAATAGAGTAATAAATATGTACAAACACATATACACATATACAGGTGCTGTGGGGAAGGGAAGGAGGTAAGATGGGGGGATGGAGGGGGGACGAGGGGGAAAGGAAGGAAGGGGCTCAGTCTGGGAAGGCCTCCTGGAGGAGGTGAGCTCTCAGTAGGGCCTTGAAGGGAGGAAGAGAGCTAGCTTGGCCGATGGGCAGAGGGTGGGCATTCCAGGCCCGGGGGATGACGTGGGCCGGGGGTCGATGGCAGGACAGGCGAGAACGAGGCACAGTGAGGAGATTAGCGGCAGAGGAGCGGAGGGTGCTGGGTGGGCTGTAGAAGGAGAGAAGGGAGGTGAGGTAGGAGGGGGCGAGGTGATGGACAGCCTTGAAGCCGAGGGTGAGGGTGAGGAGTGAGAAGCGAAGTGATTTTACCCAAGTCACACAGCAGGCCATGGGAGGAGCTGGGATTAGAACCTAGGTCACCTGGCTCCTGGGCCCAGGTTCTTGTATAGTGAGTCTACAGGAGATTTTCAAACAAAGCTTGGAAGGGGTTTGTAAAGAGTTGGCCAGCAGGTCCTCCGATGGAAATAGGCTGTTCTGGCTAATCCTTAGCAAGCACAAAATTGTCAACATGTCCGGAACCATTTCTGGCTGGAAACTGAGTTCCAGGTGCCAGAAAGATCTTGCCTTTCAGTTTAAGGATTTCAAAATTCAGACCTGCCCTGAGCTGGTTCTAAGATCCATCTACAACCAAACATACTTCTGACCCTTCACTTAAAGCCCATCACCTCTTTGATAATCGTAGTACTTGTTAAGCGTTTACTACGTTCCATGCACTGGAGTATGTACAAGATAATCAGATTGGACACAGTCCCTGTCCCACACGGGGCTCCCACTGTCAATCTCCATTTTCCAGAAGAGGTAACTGAGGCCCAGAAGTGAAGTGACTTGCCTAAGGTCACAGAGCACACATGTGGCAGAGCCAGGATTAGAACCCATGACCTCTGACTCCCGGGCCCGGGAGCTAACCACTAAGCCACGCTGCTTCTTTAACAATTCACCTAGGACCCTCATCCCCCGACCCTCATTCATGCTCTCCACTTTTTTCACGTTGACCTTCTTTACCTGGCTGGAAGCATGCCCGTCTGATGACATTCTGAGGGCGCCATGTAACAGTACGCTACTGGTGATTGACCTGGAGTAAATCAATCAGTGATATTTACTGAGCGCTTACCAGAGAAGCAGCATGGCTCAGTGGAAAGAGCCCGGGCTTGGGAGTCGGAGGTCATGGGTTCAAATCCCGGTTCTGCCAAGTGCCCGCTGTGTGACTTTGTGCAAGTCACTTAACTTCTCTGTGCCTCAGTTCCCTCATCTGGAAAATGGGGATGAAGACTGTGAGCCCCAAGTGGGTCAACCTGATCACCTTGTATTCTCCCCAGTGCTTAGAAGAGTGCTTTGCGCATAGTCAGCGCTTAACAAATGCCATCATCATTATTATTATTCTGTACTGAGCACTGTACTGAATGCTGCGTATAGTACAATACAGAGTTGCTAGAGCTGTTCTCTGCTCCCTGTGGGAGACAGACATTGATGTAAATAATTACCAGTGAATATATAAGCCCCAGCTGAGAGTTTCCAGAACTTTACCGGTTTCGACTACAGGAGACTACAGGTCTCGACGACTACTTCTAGACTGTGAGCCCACTGTTGGGTAGGGACCATCTCTAGATGTTGCCAACTGGTACTTCCCAAGCGCTTAGTACAGTGCTCTGCACACAGTAAGCGCTCAATAAATACGATTGATTGATTGAGGGTGAGTCACGCAGAGGCACACCTGTTCCACTCCTAGCTGGGCCAGTGGCTAGCGAGTGGAAGGCAATCTGCTACAAGTCAACATTCCCCTGTGCTGGGCAGAAGCAGTGTGGGAGAGTCGAGACTCAAGTTGACTGCGCGGAAGGAGGCAACGGTAAACCACTTCCGTAACGTTGCCAAGAAAACTCTCTGGATCCACTACCAGAATGATTGCAGATGGAGATGGGGCGTTGTGGGAGAGCCGTGTCCGACCCTATGGGTCAGAGACGACCGGATGGCATAAGACAAGACGTGCAGAAGAGCCGTGACGCTGGGCATTCAGAGCACGTCTCCCCAAAGATGATGGAAAATGCAGGGAGGGAGGTGAAATGTCTTGGGAAACCAATGCACGGTATTTAAAAATGATTATATTTGTTAAGCGCTTACTATGTACATATTTACTAGTCTATTTTGTTAATGATGTGCATCTAGCTTTACTTCTATTTATTCTGATGACTTGACACCTGGCCAAGTTTTGTTTTGTTGTCTGTCTCCCCCTTCGAGACTGTGAGCCCATTGTTGGGTAGGGACCGTCTCTGTATGTTGCCGACTTGTACTTCCCAAGCGCTTAGTACAGTGCTCAGCACACAGTAAGCGCTCAATAAATGACTGAATGAAGGAAAGAATGAATGCGTCGAGGACTGTTCTAAGCGTTGGGGTAGACAGAAGCTAACAATAATAATTATGGTATTTGTTAAGCGCTTACTGTGTAAAAGGACGGGGGTAGATACGAGGTAATTAGGTTGGATACAGTCCCTGTCCCACACGGGGCTCCCAATGGGGATCCATTTTCCAGATGAGGTAACTGAGAAGTGAAGTGACTTGCCCAGGGTCACACAGCAGATACGTGGCAGAGCCGGGATTAGAACCCAGATCCTTCCGACTCCCGGGCCTGGGCTCTATCCGCTAGGTATTTACCGAGTGTTTACCGGGTGCAGAGCACACTGGAGTACCTAGTAGGCCTGACCCCTGTCCACGAGGAGCTTACAGTCTATCGGGGCTGAGCTTGACTTCCTCTGGCCGGACCTTTAGACTGTGAACTCGTCACCAGCAGGGGATGTGACCGCTAATTCCGTTGCATTCTATTCTCCCAAGTGCTTCGACAGTGCTCTGCACACAGTAAGCGCTCAATAAGTACCACTGATTGATTGATAGGACTTGGCTTTTCACCCACCCCGCCCCATGCCTTCTCCCAACTTCAAAACTCTGCCAAAGCTCCACCACGTCTGGTCCCCTGCTTCTACTCGCTTCACACACTCCAAACTCCACAAACCTCACACATCCCACCTTCCAACCACTCCACACTTTGGAGTACAAGTTTGTTCATTCATTCTTTCAACTGAGCGCTTTCTGTGTGCGGAGCACTGCACGAAGCACTTGGGAGAGTATGATACAACAATAAACAGACGCGTTCCTTAACCACAATGAGCTTAGTCTTGTAAATGGAACTGGCTGTGAACGTTTTTCTCACATATTTGTGACACTTGTCTCTCCCCCGTTACATCTGAAGCGCCTCATGGACATGGGCTGGCTTGTACTTTTGTAGCTCCTCAGGGCCCCAAGTCCAGCGCTCCACAAATGTTGTCGACCAGTCGTACTTACTGAGCACCTACTGTAGGCAGAGCACCGTACTAAGCACGTGGGCGAGTACTACACAGGTCTACGATGTGCTCTCCCCACTCCGGAAGCTTACACTCTATTCGGGGAGGGAGACAAAATAGATGACCGAAAGAAAGAAAAAGAAAATGGAGGGACAGATGGGTGAAAGTGACCCTGAACTAACGCACTACCGAGGACCACAGCAACTTGCTAACCATCAATGCTATTTATTGAGCACTTTCTATGTGCAAAGCGCTGTACATTTACTGTACATGTGGACATTTATCGCAATCCCATCAATGTGGAAAAAGCAAAAAGGGCAACTGCCAGATTAAGATGTATCTATCCCCACGTCCTGACCAGAGCAACAGATGAGCAGGGTGGCCTAGTGGAAACAGCACGGGCCTGGGTCCTAATCCCAGTTCAGCCACTTGCCTGCTGTGGGATGTAGGGTAAGTCACCTCACTCCTCTGGGCCTCAGCTACTGCATCTGTAAAATGGATTCAATAGCTGTTCTCCGTCCTATGGAGCCTGTGGGCCCCATGTGGGAACTGATTATCTTGTTACTCTCCAGTGCTTAGAACAGCGTTTGACACAAAATAAAGCGCTTAGCAAATACCAAAATTACTACTGTTATGAGGCATCTTTCTCCTCCGCCAGTAGTATGGCCTAACAGGAAGCGCCGAGACCTGGGAATCAGAGGCCCTGGGTTCTCATTCCGGCTCGACCCTCTGCCTGCTGGGTGGCCATGGGCAAGTCACTTGGCTTCTTCTCTGGGTCTCAGTTTCCTCGGCTGTAAAATGGGGATTTAATGCTTATTCTCCCTTCTTCTTACACTTGGAGCCCCAGTGGGACAGGCACTGTGTCTGACCTGATTATCTTTTCTCTAAACTAATGCCTAGGACACTAGATCTGCTATGAGAAGCCTGGAAAGAGTCATGAAATGTACTGAGGTAACAACTGCCACAAAAATACAAATTGTCATTTCTGTGGTGTTTCAGTGACAATGTACAGATCCGAACAGCGGACGGTGAAAAAACAGGATAGAAAGAGCGTTGATTCCTTTGAAACGCGGTGTTGGAGAAGGCTTTTGCGAATACCACGGGCTGTCCGAAAACCAAACAAATGGATTTTGGAGCAAATTAAGCCTAAGTGGACTTTGGAAGGCCAAATGACTTAGATTAGCATATTTCGGACACATCATCGGGAGGACTAATTCTCTGGAGAAGATGCTAATGCTAGGAAAAGTCCAGGGAAAATGTGGAAGAGACAGACCAGCAGCTAGATGGACGGAAATCACGACGACGATAACGGAAGAACACTTATCAATGTTACGGATCATGGCAGAAGACAGGACGTTCCGGAGAAAACATACCCATAGAGTCGCTCTGAATCGGAAACGACTCGACGGTACTTGATGATAATAATGCTCCGCACAGTGCTTGGCACGCAGAATGTGCACAGCAAAGAGCGCCATTCCCGTCATTGTTATTTTTATTGTTCAGATGAGATAGCAGCAGAATCAGTCTGACCACTGCAAGAGATTATCAAAGCTATGAAAAATGTGCTCTCTTATTTGCTCCAGCCCTCACTCGTCCCCGGCTATGTTAATGAAAAGTTGCTAGAAAATGCAAAGCAGCTGCAGCTGTGCCTTTTGGCTCGTGGCGGACAGCATATGGTCCTCTTTACCGTCAAAAGGCGAACTCTGGGCCTTGCCAATCGTTTAGTCTAGGGCATTTCACGTAGGTCAAGGGTTTGAAAATACAAGCTGCGGCCCAGGAGAGGGTTCCCAGCTCATGAGCTATAAATAGCTCTGTGTGTCTCCCTCCCGGGCCCGTAAGGGACATTTCCAACTCCTCCCTCCGTTGGCTTCGCTCACGGTGAAGGCTCACAGCTTCTGGGCTGAAGTCTAGTGGGGCTTCGAATTGCAAAGGAGGCCTCGGGCAGCTAGTAATAATTATGGTACTAGTTAAGCGATTACTATGTGCCAGGCGCTGAACTAAGCAGTAGGGTAGATACAAATTAATCAGATGGGACACAGTCCCTGTCCCACATGGGGCTCACGGTCTTAATCCCCATTTTTTTTTTTACAGATGAGGCAAATGAGGCACAGGGAAGTGAAGTGACTTGCCCAAGGCCACACAGCAAACAAGTGGTGGAGCCTAGATTCAAACCCACGACCTTCTGACTCTCAGAACCGTGCTCTACAGAAGTCTTGAGCTTCGGGGCTTTGGGCTTCCCATCGCACCACTACAACCACTTGCGTCGGAGGTGGGAGACGCCAAATGAGGCCACTTGGGCCGAACCCCAGCCCCGCTGGCCCCCACTCGGGAAATCTGGCTCAGGGAATTTAGCTCGGGGAACTGATCCGCTCCGTTTCTCAACTTCAGGAGTGGAGGATGGGATTCCACAAGCAACATCTATTTAACAATAATAATAATAATGGCATTTATTAAGGGCTTACTATGTGCAAAGCACTGTTCTAAGCGCTGGGGAGGTTACAAGGTGATCAGGTTGTCCCACGGGGGGCTCACAGTCACAATCCCCATTTTACAGATAAAGTCACTGAGGCCCAGAGAAGAGAAGTGACTTGCCCAAAGTCCCACAGCTGACAAGTGGTGGAGCCGGGATTTGAACCCTTGATCTCTGACTCCAAAGCCCATGCTCTTTCCACGGAGCCATGCTGCTTCATGCTGCTTATTTGACTGCAGACATTCCACCAGTACAAGAAGCAGCGTGGCTCAGTGGAAAGAGCCCGGGCTTTGGAGTCAGGGGTCATGGGTTCAAATCCCGGTTCCACCAATTGTCAGCTGTGTGACTTTGGGCAAGTCACTTCACTTCTCTGGGCCTCAGTTAACTCACCTGTAAAATGCGGATTAAGACTGTGATTCCCCCCGTGGGACAACCTCATCACCTTGTTACCTCCCCAGCACTTAGAACAGTGCTTTGCACATAGTAAGCACTTCATAAATGCCATCTTCATCATTATTATTATTATAATTATTATTAATAAAGAGCACGGGCTTGGGAGTCAGAGGATGTGGATTCTAATCCTGGCTCCGACACCTGTCTGCTGTGTGACCTTGGGCAAGCCATTTCACTTTTCTGGGTCTCAGTTACCTCATCTGTAAAATGGAGATTGACTGTGAGCCCCACGTGGGACAACCTGATTACCTTGTATTCATTCAATTGCATCCAGGGCTTAGAACAGTGTGTGGCACATAGTAACTGCTTAACAAATACCATAATTACTAAGCGCTGTGTGCAGAGCACTGTACTAAGTACTTGGGAAGGTACAACACAACACTAAACAGGACGGTATCTACCCCTGGGCTTAGAACAGTGCTAGACACATAGTAAATGCTTAACAAATACTATGATTATGATTATTATTAGCTTCCAGTTTCCGCTTTCTAGTTTCTTTTAAGCCAGCCTCCTGGGGACCCTGTGGCCATCAATCCACCAATCAACCAAAGGTATTTTTTGAGCGCTTACTGTGTGCAGAACCCTGGACTACGTGCTTGGAAAGCACAATACAACAGAGCACAATACAACACAATACAACAAACACAATACAACATTTGTCTCCCCCTCCTTCCCCTCCCCCGCCTTACTTCCTTCCCCTCCCCACAGCACCTGTATATATGTTTGTACGTATTTATTACTCTATTTTATTTGTACATATTTATTCTATTTATTTTATTAATATGTTTTGTTCTGTTGTCTGTCTCCCCCTTCTAGACTGTGAGCCTGCTGTTGGGTAGGGATCGTCTCTATATGTTGCCAACTTGTACTTCCCAAGCGCTTAGTACAGTGCTCTGCACACAGTAAGCACTCAATAAATATGACTGAATGAGTGAATGAATGAACAGAGTTGGTAGACATGATCCCTGCCTGCAAGGAGCTGACAGCCTACTGGGGGAGATGGACATTCAAATAAATTACTGATCTGGGACATGATATGCTGTGGGGTTGGAGCGAGTATAGACACAGAGAGGAGTGGGAGGTGATGAGGGCTCAGTCACCTGAATCTTTTCAAACATGATGCCCCTTTAATTATCATTTTGTAGGGTCTCCAGATTCTATCACGTTTTGCTTCTCAGTTAACAATAATAATAATAATTATGGCATTTGTTAAGCACTGACTACGCGCCAGGCACCGTACTAAGCGCTGCGGTAGATACAAGCAAATCAGGTTGGACACGGTTCCTGTCCCATGTGGGGCTCACAGTCTCAATCCCCATTCTACAGACGAGGCCCAGAGAAGTGAAGTGACTTGTCCGAAGTCACAGAGCAGACTAGTGACGGAGCCGGGATTAGAACCCATGACCTTCTGATTCCCAGGTCCAGGCTCTAGTCACTACGCCGTGTTGCTTCTAGGTTCTCACCAGACTGATCAGGAGCCCGGGAACCTGGGTTCTAATCCCTGCTCTTTCGCTTGCCAAGCCACTTCGCTTCTCCGGGCCTCTCTCATTCAATCACATTTATTGAGCGCTCACTATGTGCAGAACACTGTACTAAGTGCTTGAGAACGTCTAATACAACAGGAGACACATTCCCTGCCTACAAACTAGTTTACAGTCCAGAAGGGGAGATAGACGTCAATAGAGATAAATAAATGACAGCTACATACATAAGTTCTGTCGGGCTGGGACGGTTCGGGGGAGAACAAGGGAGCAAGTCAGGTCGATGCAGAAGGGAGTGGGGGAAGGGGAAAGGAGGGGCTTAGTCCGGGAAGGCCTCTTGGAGGAGATGTGCCCCCAGTAAGGCTTTGAAGTGGGGGAGTATAATTATCTACTGGATTTGAGGAGGGAGGGCGTTCCGGGCCGGAGGCAGGACGTGGGCGAGGGGACGGTGGCGAGAGAGATGAGATCGAGCCTCAGCTTCCTCCTCATCGGTACGACACAGCATTCACTCATCCAATCGTATTTACTAAGCGCTTACTGTGTGCAGAGCACGGTACTGAGCACTTGGAAAGTACAAGTCGGCAACGTATAGAGACGGTCCCTACCCAACAACGGGCTCACGGTCTAGAAGGGGGAGACAGACAACAAAACGAAACATGGAGACAGGTGTCAAAATTGTCAGAATAAATAGAATACATCAGAGAAGCAGCATGGCGTAGTGGCTAGAGCCCTTCTGGGAGGTCATGGGTTCTAATCCCCCACTTCTCTGCTGTGTTACCTTGGGCAAGCCACTTTGCTTCTCTGTGCCTTGGTTACCTCATCTGGAAAACGGGGGTTGAGACTGTGAGCCCCACGTGGGACGAGGGAACGTGTCCAACCCGATTTGCTTGTATTCGCCCCAGGGCTTCAAACAGTGCCTGGCACAAAGTCAGCGCTTTAACAAACAAACACCAGGATTATTATTATTACCCTCCTCAGACTGTGGTTTGGGACAGGGACAGAGTCCCTTTAATTGTACCGCTCTTCTCTAGCGCTTAGTTCAGTGCCTGGCCATAAAGCAAGTGCCTAACGCACTCCATGATAGTCATTACAATTATTACTGATATCAGCAAGGTTGGACTTTCTGTAGCCAGGACATACTGGACAGGACAGTGCTGCTGTCTGTAGGATTTTGCTGCCACAGAGCTGGAACTACGAAGTTGTGGCCTAGAAGCCATGGCCGGGGTGGGGAAGGAAACGTCACCAGGCATGTGTGCCCCCTCTCCACTTCCCCTCCTCGGGGCTTTTGACATTTCTCTTAGAGAGGGCACTTCCATGGCTTTGCCCGCTACAACTTTTTACCAATTCCTGGCACTTCTGTTCTTGAAACAGAACACGTGAGCCCACTGTTGGGTAGGGACTGTCTCTATATGTTGCCAATTTGTACTTCCCAAGCGGTTAGTACAGTGCTCTGCACATAGTAAGCGCTCAATAAATACGATTGATGATGATGATGATGATGATGGAAAGAGCCCGGGCTTGGGAGTCAGAGGTCGTTGGTTCTAATCCCAGCTCTGCGACCTCTCAGCTGGGTGACTCTGGGCAAGTCACTTAACTTCTCTGTGCCTCAGTTCCCTCATCTGGAAAATGGGGATTAAGACTGTGAGCCCTACGTGGGACAACCTTGATTACCTTGTATCCCCCTGGTGCTTAGAAAAGTGCTTGGCACACAGTAAGCGCTTAACAAATACCAACATTATTATTATTATTATCATTATTAAAACAGGTCAGACAGTGCCAGAGAGAGGGATGTTCACACTGGGTGAATAGAGACTAAAAAATGTCTAGCTCAACGTATTTTTTTTTTAGAGGTATTATTAAGTGTTTACTATGTGCCAAGGACGGTACTAAGCACTGGGGCAGATACAAGCTAATCAGGTTGGACTTTGTCCTACACGGGGCTTCCAATCTTAACTCCCATTTTACAGATGAGGTCGCTGAGGGCACAGAGAAATGAAGTGACCAGCACACAGCGGAGACGTGGCGGAGATCGGATTTAGAACCCAGGTCTTCGGACTCCCGGGCCCGTGTTCGACCCACTGGACCACGCTGTTTCTCTATTTCCCCACCCAGAGCCGAACTCCACCGCTCCCTCCTGCTCCTCCCAGAAGCGGCGTGGCCTAGTCAGTAGAGCCCGGCCCAGGGAGTCAGAAGGACCTGGGTTCTAATCCCGCCTCCGCCACTTGTCTGCTTGTGTGACCCTGAGCAGGTCACTTCACTTCTCTGTGCCTCAGTTACCTCAACTGTAAAATGAAGATTAAGACCGTGAGCCCTACGTGGGACAGGGACTGTGTCCAACCTGATTAACTTGGGTCTACCCCAGTGCTTGACGCATAGTAAGAACTTAACAAATACTATCATTCCAGCCCCGCCCACGGGCCCGAGTTCCGCACTTGTGGACACCCTCTGTCGCAGGATCACTCTTCGACAAAGGGGCCGTGACGAGGAGCTCTTCGGATTGGTCGGGTCTCTGAAGCCCCCATCCCTTCCCGGGCCCAGCGGCCACCCGAGTGGCAGAGGAGGAGAAACATGGGGCCTCTGAGTCTCCCCATCAATGGGGCACGTGAACTTGGGGGCACGTGAACCTGGGAGGTACTTATTACGGGCAGGGAACGTGCCTAAGTGTTTATCCTATCCGGCCTTGATTACTGAATCGGCCTCCTCGCTGACATCCCCGCCTCCTGTCCCTCCCCACTCCAGTCCCAGACTTCCCTTTACTGCCCGGCTCATTTTGCTACAAAAACGTTTCGGACACGTCACCCCGCCCCTCAAAAAACTCCAGTGGTTGCCCATCCGACTCTGCAGCCAACAAAAATTCCTCACCTTTGGCTTTCATAATAATAATGATAATAATGGCATTTATTAAGCGCTTACTATGTGCAAAGTGCTGTTCTAAGCACTGGGGAGGTTCCAAGGTGATCAGGTTGTCCCATGGAGGGCTCCCAGTCTTAATCCCCTTTTTCTAGATGAGGTAACTGAGGCACAGAGAAGTTAAGTGACTTGCCCAAAGTCACACAGCTGACAATTAGCGGAGCAGGGATTTGAACCCATGACCTCTGACTCCAAAGCTCAGGCTCTTTCTACTGAGCCACGCTGCTTCTTTAAAGCACTCAATCCCCTGGTCCCCTTCTACCTCACCTCGCTACTCTCCTACTAGAAACCCAGCCTCCACACTTCAGTCCTCTAATGCTAATCTTCTCACTGTACCTCGATCTCATCTATCTGGCCGCCGACGTCTTGCCCACGTCCTGCCTCTGGCCTGGAACGCCCTCTCTCCTCAAATTTGACAGAATGTCACTCTCCCCTTCTTCAAAGCCTTACTGAAGGCACATCACCTCATGGCTGATTTTCGGCTCCCCTTTTGGCGTGTCTGCCCCACCCACATTTAGATGAAAGAGAGGGGCTCCGGGATTTCCTACAGATGCCAGAGGCCCAACGAGATGGCTTCTCCAGCTTCATCCGGCTCCTCTTTATTTCAGGGGATTTGGGATATTATTTCAGGGAACCATTTGCAAGAAAATGCATTGGAGCATTTCGGTTCCTTTGTTTTGAGTATCGCCACGCTCTTCCAAGTGATGAAAGGACCTATTGTTCGCCACTGGCACTTCCAACGTGGCAAAGGGGGAACGGGAGTTTGGATTCTTCCGTCAAGGTAGAACGTTCGATCCCGGACCAGTCTGGAAAGGACAGGAAGTCTGGGAAGGCCATCTTTCTTGCTCAATGAACAGCTGGGTTATTTATTAATAATAATAATGGTATTTGTTAAGCACTTACTATGTGCCAAGCACTGTTCTAAGCGCTGGGGAAGATACAAGCTAATCAGGTGGTCCCACGTGGGGCTCACAGTCTCAATTCACATTTTACAGATGAGGTGACAGGCACAGAGCAGTAAAGCGGCTTGCCCAAGGTCATGCAGCAGACAAGTGGCGGAGCAGGGATTAGAACCCATGACCCCTGACTCCCAAGCCCGGGCTCCTTCCACTAAGCTCTTTCCGCTGCTACTAACATAAGGGAAAGGGGCCACATCCCCTGTCTGCCTTGCAGTTTC
The DNA here is from genome assembly GCF_015852505.1 of Tachyglossus aculeatus. NCBI lineage: Eukaryota > Metazoa > Chordata > Mammalia > Monotremata > Tachyglossidae > Tachyglossus > Tachyglossus aculeatus. The sequence goes on along the minus strand of NC_052069.1, from coordinate 137,697,210 downwards.
TGGGGCCATCAGCCTAACACCCCAATGCTCCTCTCAGATGTAATAATACTACCAGAAACAGTCATGGTGCCAAGCACTGGGCTGGATACAAAATAATACAAGATAAGAAGCAGGGTGGTCCAGTGGAAAGAGCACAGGCTTGGAGACACAGGTCCTGGATTCTAATCCTGAAGCCACCATTTTTCCACTGTGTGACCACGGGCAAGGCACTTTGCTTCTCTGTGCCTCGGTTATCCTATCTGCCAAATGGGGATTAAGACCATGAACACCATGGGGAACATGGTCTGTGTCCAATCTTGCACCTATCCCAGTGGTTAGTACAGTGCCGGGCACAAAGTAAGTGCTCAGTGAATACCATTTTTCCAAAAAAGGGAAAAAAAGAAAAGGAAAAGCACACGAGCACACTCAGAAAATGGATCTTATTAGTTAGCCCAACCACCAGTGAGCATTCAGAGGCAGAAGCCGCCAATCAGTGCTATTTACTGAGTGCTTACTTTTCATGGAACCCTGTTATTAAGTACTTGGGGACTTGGGGGAGTCAACCACTCAATCGTATTTATTGAGCACTTACTGTGCACAAAGCACTGTAGTAAATGCTTTGGAGAATACAACATACACATTCCCTGCCCACAACGAACTTACAATCTAGAGGGGGAGAGACATTAACATTCATTCATTCATTCAATCAATCGTATTTATTGAGCGCTTACTGTGTGCAGAGCACTGTACTAAGCACTTGGGAAGTACAAGTTGGCAGAAACACACTCCTGTTGGATTAGAACTAGACTGTGCTCTCCTTGAAGGCAGGGATTCTACTGTACTCTCCCGAGAGTTTTAATACCTACACTGCTTGACACTGTAATATAAACAAGTTAGAATATCCAGTCCATTTCCATTACCACTGTTGGGATTTGTTACAACATGTCACTGCAAAGGTTATCGACCTGGAAAGTCACACTGATAAAAATAATCATTATTATTATTATTATTCTAGACTGTGAGCCCGTTGTTGGGTAGGGATTGTTTCTGTTGCTGAACTGTACTTTCCAAGTGCTTACTAGTGTTCTGCACACAGTAAGCGCTCAATAAATTCAACTGAATGAATAAAAATGATTAGAATCTCAAATTCATTCATTTATTCATTCAATCGTATTTATTGAGCGCTTACTGTGTGCAGAGCACTGTACTTGGGAAGTACAAGTTGGCAACATATAGAGACGGTCCCTACCCAACAGTGGGCTCACAGTCTAGAAGGGGGAGACAGAGAACAAAACCAAACATATTAACAAAATAAAATAAATAGAATAGATATGTACAGGTAAAATAAATGAATAGAGTAATAAATATGTACAAACATATATACATATATACAGGTGCTGTGGGAAAGGGAAGGAGGTAAGACGGTGGGAATGGAGAGGGGGACGAGGGGGAGAAGAAGGAGGGGGCTCAGTCTGGGAAGGCCTCCTGGAGGAAGTGAGCTCTCAGTAGGGCCTTGAAGTGAGGAAGAGAGTTAGCTTGGCGGATGTGGGGAGGGAGGGCATTCCAGGCCAGGGGGATGATGTGGGCCGGGGGTCGACGGTGGGACAGGCGAGAACGAGGCCCAGTGACGAGGTTAGCGGCAGCGGAGCGGAGGGTGTGGGCTGGGCTGGAGAAGGAGAGAAGGGAGGTGAGGTAGGAGGGGGCGAGGTGATGGAGAGCCTTGAAGCCCAGGGTGAGGAGTTTCTGCCTGATGCGTAGGTTGATCGGTAGCCACTGGAGATTTTTGAGGAGGGGAGTAACATGCCCAGAGCGTTTCTGGACAAAGACGATCCAGGCAGCGGCGTGAAGTATGGACTGAAGTGGGGAGAGACAGGAGGATGGGAGATCGGAGAGGAGGCTGATACAGTAGTCCAGACGGGATAGGATGAGAGCGTGAACAAGCAGGGTAGCGGTTTGGATGGAGAGGAAAGGGCGGACCTTGGCAATGTTGCGGAGCTGAGACCGGCAGGTTTTGGTGACGGCTTGGATGTGAGGGGTGAGAGAGCGGAGTCGAGGATGACACCAAGGTTGCGGGCTTGTGAGACAGGAAGGATGGTAGTGCCGTCAACAGTGATGGGAAAGTCAGGGAGAGGGCAGGATTTGGGAGGAAAGACAAGGAGTTCAGTCTTGGACATGTTGAGTTTTAGGTGGCGGGCAGACATCCAGATTGAGATGTCCTGAAAGCAAGAGGAGATACCAGCCTGGAGGGAGGGAGAGAGAGCAGGGGCCGAGATGTAGATTTGGGTGTCATCAGCGTAGAGATGATAGTTGAAGTTGAAGTTGAATCTGGGTGTGACAGCAAGAATTATATAATAATGATGGCATTTGTTACGTGCTTACTATGTGTCAAGCACTGTTATAAGCGCTGTGGTAGATGCAAGGTAAGCAGGTTGTCCCATGGGGGCTCACAGTCTTAATTCCCATTTTACAGACGAGGTAACTGAGGCAAGGAGAAGTGAAGTGACTCGACCAAAGCCACCCAGCTGACAAGTGGCAGAGCCGGGATTAGAACCCACAACCTCTGACTCCCAAGCTCCTGCTCTTTCCACTAAGCCACACTGTTTCTCTAAGAAGAACTGCTCGGGAATGAAATTAGGCATTCTGGTGTCAGAAGCTTTGGAGACACCTAGTCCGTGACACCCAACTGAGGATGTATTTCAGTAATGGCCAAGTGATCACTTTATTAATTTGCCGGATCATGATGGAATCACGACTGTAATGGGGGGCGGGGGTTACTTCACTGGACATTTCCAAGCGAAAAAGACCCCGGGGCTCCCATAAGGAATGACGGCGGCATAAGAAAAGCAAAGAGAAGCATTTTGCTTTGGGGCTTGACTCTGGAGAGAAAAAGAGGAAAGATCTCAGTGCCTAAGGTGGAAGCAGCCTATTTTCAGGGTATGGGAAGAGGTCACCATCAAAAAATGAAAAATATATTAAATGCACGTTTCTAGGATCTGGCAAGCTACGCCACTTTGGGAGGACAATATTAATGG